>NW_026652287.1:91659270-91788098 GCF_009828535.3 Hylobates moloch | reverse complement strand
CGTCTCATAAGGAGCGCGTCTCATAAGGAGCGCGTCTCATAAGGAGCACGCAACCTAGACCCCTCGCATGCGCAGCTCACAATAGGGTTCACGCTCCTATTAGAATCTAATGCTGCTGCTGAACTGAAAGGAGGAGGAGCTCAGGCGGTAATGTGGCAATTTAAAGCAGCTGTAAATACAAACAGAGCTTCCTGTGCTCACCTGCTGCTCATCTCCTGCTGCGTGGCCTGGTTCCTAACAGGCCACAGACTGGGACTGGAGGCTGGAGACTCCTAGTCTAAAGTGTTGTTTCCACTGTGCCATTTTACATATGATCATCAGAAACCAGGGTTGTCTTTCTTCCTTTTGATGAAATTCTCCTTTCTTAACTCACAGATAGCCGTATCCCTCCCCACCCAAAGCATTAATTTCTTACATCTGTGTTTCTGCTGGTCATAATATTCCCAGGTTATATTCTTTTTCTATCTTCATTACTATTGTTAAAAATGCCCAAATCTCTCTACCATTTAAAAAAAGAAATGAAAAAAGTCCCCACCTTCATTCCACATGCCCCTCTGGCTATAGCCACTCTCTTTCCTTCCTGTCGTAGCTAAACTTCTTTAAAAGATGCTCCAGGCCGGGCGTGGTGGCTCACACCTGTAATTCCAGCACTTTGGCAGGCTGAGGCGGGCGGATCACCTGAGGTCCGGAGTTCGAGACCAGCTGGACCAACATGGAGAAACCCCATCTCTACTAAAAATCCAAAAAATTACCCGGGCGTGGTGGTGCATGCCTGTAATCCTAGCTACTCGGGAGGCTGAGGCAGAAGAATTGCTTAAACCTGGAAGGCAGAGGTTGTGGTGAGCCAAGATCACGCCATTGCACTCCAGCCTGGGCCACAAGAGTGAAACTCGGTCTCCAAAAAAAAAAAAAAAAAAAAAAATGCTCCATACCAGCCATTTCTACCCCGACCCAATTTACTTGTAATATAGGATCACTGTACTCTTATTCCATAACAATGGTTCTGTCAGGAGCCATCAATGACCCTGAAACTCTGCTTTCACAGGCTTTGTTCTGTGGGTCTGCCCTTTCTCACTTGGTCTCCTCCCATGCTCTTCCTTTCCCTGCGTCTGATTGACTTCTCTGGTGGCTTACACCTTTTAGCTCTCTGGGATTTCCTTCTTCCTCCAGGGAGCCTTCATGGATTTCTCTGCTCTTTCAGCAGTTTATTGACCCGTGTCCTCCAGGATCCTGTCCTCAGCTTTCTTTCTTCTCAACCGTGGCTTGAACACATTTGTCATTTAGAGCCATCCCAGAGATACATGACATTCTTTGTAATTTGCTGAGATGCAATGTGATTTATATGTGAGAAGAGTAGGATGTGCAGCATGAGGACCAGCTTTGATGGGTGATCCACATTGCTCAACTCAATTAAATAAGTGTTACAGAGTGGACCCCCCACCCCCGCCAACACCCTTGACAATGATAAGAGCTCCTTAGCTGGTCTCTTTAGTCCCAATTTTAGCTCTACCCTTTATTTTGTCATGTTCATCCTTCCAAAAGGCAACCCGAATCATGATCTAGCTTCTAGCCCCTTCATTGTTCACAACATAACAGGTTTTGTTATGTTTTCATGCCAAGCACAGCCTGCCATCTGCCTGGAATGCCTTCTCCTCCCCAACCCATCACTCTTACTTCACAGTGTTGATCTTGGGAAGTCCAACTCATTCTGGAAGGCTCAACCTTAAGCATCACTTTTCTTCCCCTTCCCAGATTTCTAGGCAAAGTTTCATCTCATATATGCCCCCACTGCCTCCCACATTCAATTAGGTTGTGCATTCCTTAGGGCCTTGAGAGGGAGACTCAAGAACAAAATTTTAATTCTCAAGTAAGCTGCTCTACTCAGCATATTATCTTTTTTTTTCTTTTTAAAGCTTTCCCACTCTCTCAATTCAAAATTTTAAAATATTGGACAATAATTTGCTGTGTGGCTCTGTATATTTTACTTAATCTCTCTGATCTGTCATTTTATCAACTCAAATTCCATCAAATAATGTTCTTCCTTTAACTCAAAAAAATATTAAACAGTTCGAGTTCTCTAAAGGAAAAGATGTCATAAACCAAAGATGAAACAACTTGTCATTCATTGAAGAAGACTGTCCATAATTTTTTTGTTATGAACCATTTCATTCAGAACCCAATAATGTGTAAATATGTCCAAAGAATAATGTTTCCCCTTATGCATCTTTAAAACTTGAAGCCATTTATAATGTTAAATAAAATTTGCCATATAATTTTTCGTGTGAGTGTATGACATCATAATTTGGCTTCTTCTTGAATTTCTCCTTAAAGTTTTGAAAGACTTCAGATTTTCTTTTGCTATTCTTCTTAGCTCTTTTTTTTTCTCCTAAAGTTAAAGGAAAGTTTCATGTCAGAAGAGTGAGGAGATAAAAGTTTAAAATTAGATGTCCTTGACCTTGATCCAAAGCTTCCTTAGATAATCAGTGGCACTTACTGCCACAACTTGGAGAAGAGAAATGAAGCAATAGTGAAGGAAAAGTTAGAAGAAAAGGGATATTAGATATGAATGACAGTTACCTTTATTCACTTTATGAATTGTTGTAGAATTAAAAGTTGCAGAATTAAAATCACTTTTTAAAAATATCATTTTGGTGAGATGGGTAAATATGTGGCAATGAATTATTGTTAAGAGAAAATATTGCAAGGAAAGAGTTTCAGTCAGGCTTTCATTCACACTTTAGTGTCCTTGACACTTCCATGGAATATTTCCACGTGTGGAAAACTGATGCTTAGATATTAGAGGTGGAATGAGTATGGAGAGAGAGAGAGAACTAGAATTTATTGATTTTATCACCTGTGCTATATGTTTATGTTATTTCATTTATTCTCTTTAACAGCTCTATGAAGTATATTTATCTACTTTTATTTTAAGCAGACTAGAGCTTGCTATAGTTAGTGGTAAATAGAGTCAAAATTAAAACCTGGGGTTTTCAGTCAGGTGCAGTGGCTCATGCCTCTAATCTCAGGAATTTGGGAGGCCAAGGCGGGTGGATTACTTGATCCCAGAAGTTTGAGACCAGCCTGGGCAACATCGTTAGATCTTGACTCTACAAAAAAATTAGAAAATTAGCTGTGTGCGGTGGTGCATCCATGTAGTCCCAGCTACTCAGGAGGCTGAGGTGGGAGGATTGCTTGAGCCCAGGATGTCAAAGCTGCAGTGAACTGATTGTGCCACTGCACTCCAGCCTGGGGGACAGAGTGAGACCCTGTCTCTAAAGCAAACAAACAAGAAAACCCAAAAACCTAGGATTTTCTGACTCAGACATTATACCACACTGATGTCCTATTATGTAGAAAATACATGTCCTAACCTCAAGCAGTTTATAAATCCAGAAAAGGAATGCAAATCTCTATAAAGGGCAGAGGTGGCAGACCCCACATGTATCCTAAGTACTGTAAAAATAGTCTCATCTAAGTGATTATGAAGGTTTGGCCTCACTGCAAGTAGGGCACCTGCTTTGAATTGTTTTTCCCTGGACAGTAATGCAGAAACAGAGAGACACTTTTTCGCTAACATATTTTATTTTTTACCCCCAGCAGATAATATAACATGTTACACAGATTTTGATGTTATTCAGAATCAAGCCCTCATTTGCCATGCAAATTTGGCAAAATATTTAATCTTGATCAGACACAATTTCCACTTGTAAAATAGGGATGATAATGATGATGATGTTTACCTTATGGAGTTACTATAAGATGCCTCTTTAAGGTGCTTGCATCATGTTCAGCTCTCTAAAATGCTAGTTATGATGATTTGCTGCAGCCATTGCTGTTGACGTGTGTTTTGATACTTATTGATGCATTTTGGAGACCTTTGGTGGGAAGTCTGGCTGTAACACTAGATAGAACGGCTGCACTTACTGACCAGTGGTGCTGGTCAGTCTGATATGTGCCCCAAAGTGCTAAGTAATTGGGTGTGGGGAGGAGAGAGGCCAGGGTTGGAGAGATACTGGAAAGAAGAAACCAAGTGTTTTACTAAAAGTGCTTTGAAAAATCGAGTCAAGGGAATGGCAGGAATCTACAGGGAAAAGTAGAAAAAGGGTGAGATGGGAGACAAATATTGGCTTCTTTCCAATTAAAGAGTTCTGGGACAATAGTTACACGTTTGCCTGTTAATGGGGAATTTTCTTCTGAAAGACTAACCTCAAAAACACCAATCGCAAAATGATGGCACATGTTTGCTCTTCCTTATTTCATTCTTTAATGGAATACATTTAAAAAAGAAGTTGTTTCACGTAAACCCGATTAACTCTGAAGACAGTCATAATCCATCCAAACCAATCCAAATGAAGGTAAAAGGAATAATCATCACTTATTATGCAAAATGGTGCTTAGTTAATTTATTGCACTGCACTAAATGATAAGCTGTTAGGCTCCACATTACTTTTTCCACATTAGATTAAATAGCTTATTGCTGCTGGAGCTTATTTCATATTGCATACAATTTGGATATATTACATTGGCGTAGATATTAGTCCATTATAAGAGACAGGCATAAGTACTTCATTTATAGGATCTCTCCATTTGGAAAATGGTAAGGAAGAAGAAGAAATGCAAACAAGAGTAATGAACAGAGGGGATTTATGTGCATTGCCTGATGGGTCTGCTGCGGGTGACAGCTGGTTGCCACGCACGGGGGCCAGGCACGTTGGAGAAAAGTAACATTTCCATTGGGAAGAAAATCCAAAGAGAGTTTATGTTCTTTTTCAGGGAAGTGTTGACATTTTAATTACTTTCTGTTTTCTTTGGAGCTACATTTGAGAATTGGAAACAAGTTAGAAAAATAAGAATTGGCTTTATTAGAAATAAGATGAATTGACATGCAGGCAGGAACTGGAGAGAGTCCAGGGTTAGCTCTTAACAAACTGAAGTCTCCAGCAGTACCCAGAGAGCCAAAAAAACTCAGCCATTGAAAAACTAACCAGAAGAACTACTCAAGGCTTATCATCTCTGAGAGCAAACTGTGCCTCTGAGCAATCTAATCTTTTCCGGCCTTGGGGCCTCTGTACTTCACTCTTTAATTGTTTTGCTTTACACTTTGGTCTTTTGCGAACAAGGGTAAGGCTAAGTAGTACAGGAATGCAAAGCAAAAAAGAAAATAATCAGGGAGAACTGGAATGAGTTGGGGAAACTGGGAGGTTTAGAATTATTTAGTTTTGAAGATAATCTGATATTTTTGGTATTTCATAAAAGAAAACTGCCTGTGGAAGTGAGGGTGGAGCCAGAGTAAATGGCTTTGGAAGATAAGATATATTTTCACCTTCTCTACCTGCACCTGGAGTTGCCTGGGACTGAACAAACACTTAGCCAAACCATCGTGTCTACCAGCACAAGCATATTCCAGGGCTCACAAATCCAAAAATAGTAACTCATTTGAAGATTGAATTAAAAAAAAAAAAACAAAACCAAAAAAGCCAAAATCTCCCACCAGCATCTTTGTGGTGCCTGAAAGAGTGACTCCTATGGACATTGGTTCTCTTTGTCCCTTGCTCACCCTCCCAGCATTGCTATGCTGTAGGAATAGTGCAAAAACTCCCTAACTTCAGACCAGTCAATTCAGCAATAAGTGGGTCAAACTGAGTCCCCACAAATTATCTAACAGCCACTGTGTGCCATGTGATTTAAATATACTATTTAAAATTTCAGAAAAATCTATAAGGAGATATTATCTCTGCTGTAGATATCGTTATTTCTGTTTAATAAATGAGAAAACTGAGGCTTTGGTAGGTTAAGTAAATTGCGAAGTTATATATAAACATTTATTGGAAAAGATTTCAAATATATATAAGAGAAGATGAAATAGTGAACTTCCACACTTATTTCACTAATTCAGGGTCAATTTTGTCAATCACCATCTACTCCCCCCATTATTTTTTATTTATTTTTACTTTTTATTTAAACATTTTAAAAACTGGCACATAATAATGTGTGGGGTACATAGTGGTGCTGTGATACGTGTAATGTATAGTGATCCTATCAGGAGTAATTAGCATGTTCATCATCTCAAACATTTATCATTTCATTTCACTGGAAATCTTCAATGCCTTTCTTCTAGGTATTTAAAACTATATAATACGTTATTGTTGGCAATTGGCATCCTACAGTGCCACAGAACACTAGAACTTATTCTGTCTACTTAGCTGTACTGTCTTTTTTTTTTTTTTTTTTTTTTGAGACGGAGTCTCGCTCTGTCGCCCAGGCTGGAGTGCAGTGGCGCAATCTCGGCTCACTGCAAGCTCCGCCTCCCGGGTTCACGCCATTCTCCTGCCTCAGCCTCTCCGAGTAGCTGGGACTACAGGCGCCCGCCACCACGCCCGGCTAATTTTTTTGTATTTTTAGTAGAGACGGGGTTTCACCGTGGTCTCGATCTCCTGACCTCGTGATCCGCCTGCCTCGGCCTCCCAAAGTGCTGGGATTACAAGCGTGAGCCACTGCGCCCGGCAGCTGTACTGTCTTTTAACAAATTTCTCCCTATCCTCCTTCTTCCCCTTTCTTTTCCCAGCCTCTATCATCCTCTATTCTACTTTTTACTTCTATGAGATCAACTTTTTTTTAGCTTTCACATTTGAGTGAGAACATGTGGTGTTTAACTTCCTGTTCCTGGCTAATTTCATTTAAAATAATGTCTTTCAGTTTCATCCATGTTGCCATGAATAAAAAGAGTTCATTCTTTTTAAAGGCTGAATAGTATTCCATTATGTGTATATACCACATTTCCTTTCTTTTCTTTTACTTTTTGAGACAGGGTCTTTCCCTATTACCAAGGCTGGAGTGCAGTGGTATGATCATGGCTTTCTGAAGCCTCCAACTTCTGGATTCAAGCAATCCTCCTTCCTCAGCCTCTTGAGTAGCTGGGACTGCAGTATGCTGGACCATCATGACTGGCTAATTTTTTTTTTCCTTCTGTGCAGATGGGGTCTTTCTATGCTGCCTAGGCTAGTTTTGAAATCCTCACCTCATGTAATCCTTCCACCTCAGTCTCCCAAAGTGTTAGGATTATAGGCTTGAGCCACTGAGCCCAGCCTACCACATTCTCTTCATCCATTCATCTGTTGTTAGACACTTAAATTGATTCCGTATCTTGGCTATTGAGAATGGTGCTGCTGGGGGTGCAGATGTCTCTTTGATACACTGATTTTCTTTCCTTTGGATAATTGCCCAGTAGGGGGATAGCTGGATCAAATGATAGTTCTATTTGTAGATTTTTCAGGAAATTTCGTGCATTTCTCTATAGTGGCTGTGCTAGTTTACATTCCCACCAACAGTGTATAAGAGTTTCCTCAGTTTTGCAGCTTCACCAGCATTTGTTATTTCTTGTCTTTTTGATAATAGCCATCTTAATTGGGGCGAGATGATACCTCATTGTGGTTTTGATTTGCATTTCCCTAGTGGTTAGCCATGTTGGGCATTTTTTCATGTATTTTTTGGCCATTTATGTGTCTTCTTTTGAGAAATGTCTGTTCAGATCATTTGTCCATTTTAAAATCAGATTTTTTATTTTGCTGTTGAGATGTTTGTGATCCTTGTATATTCTAGATATTAATACCCTTTGGATGAGTAGTTTGCAAATATTTTCTACTATTCTGTGGGTTATCTTTTCACTCTATGGATTATTTACTTTGCTATTCAGAAGCTTTTTAGTTACAATCCCATTTCGTTTTTGCTTTTGTTGTGTGTGCTTTTGAGGTCTTATTTATAAAATCTTTTCCAGGCTGGGCACAGTGGTTCATGTCTGTAATCCCAGCACTTGAGCCCAGGAGTTTGAGGCCAGCTTGGGCAACATGGTGAAACCTCATCTCTACCAAAAAAAAAAAAATTATTTTCCCAGAACAATGTCTTGAAGTGTTTCTCCTATGTCTTCTTCTAGTAGTTTTATAATTTCAGGTCTTACATTTAGCTCTTTGATCCATTTTGAGTTGTTTTTTGTATAGGATGATATGTGGGGGTCTAGTTTCATTATCTTGTATATGGGTACCTTGTTTTCCCATCACCATTTGTGGAAGTGACTGTCCTTTCCCCATTGTGTGTCCTTGACACCTTTGTCAGGAATCAATTGACTGTAGATATATGGATTAATTTTGGAGTTCTCTATTCTGCTCCACTGGTCTATGTATGTGATTATCATGTTGTTTTAGTTACTACAGCTTTGTAATATATTGTATATTTTAAAGCCTGGTAGTGTGATGTCTCCTGCTTTTTTTTTTTTTTTTTCTTTTTTTTCGTCATGATTGTTTTGGTTGAGGTCTTGTGTGGTTCCATACAATATTTGGGACTGGTTTTTCTATTTTCATGAAGAATGTTATTGGTATTTTGATAGGAATTGTGTTAAATATGTAGATTGCTTTGGGTAGTTTGGTCATTTCAACAATATTAATTCTTCCCATCTATGAGCATGGGATGTTTTTCAATTTGTTTGTATTCTCTTCAATTTCTTTCATTAGCGTGTTGCAGTTTTCCTTGTACAGATTTTTCACCTCCTTGGTTAAATTTATTCATAAGTATTTTATTTTATTTTGTAGCTATTGTAGATGGGATTGCCTTCTTGATTTCTAATTCATTGTTTGTGTATAGAAATGCTACTGATTTTCACATATTGATTTTGTATCCTGTAACTTTACTGAATTTGTGTATCAGTTCTAAGAGTTTTTTGGTAGAGTCTAGGTTTTTCTATATATAAGATCATGTCCTGTGAAAACAGGGACAATTTGAATTCCTTCTTTCTAATTTGGATTCCCTTTATTTCTTTCTCTTCCCTAGTTATTCTGGCTAGGATTTCCAGTACCATATCACAAAAGAGTAGTGAAAATGGGCCTCCTTGTCCTGTTCCAGTTCTTACTTTCAGCTATTCCCCATTCAATATGATGTTAGCTGTGAGTTTGTCACATGTGGTCTTTATTGTTTGGAGGTACCTTCCTTCTATACTTAATTATTGAGAATTTTTATATGAAGGGTGTTGAGTTTTTTCAAATGTTTTTTCTGCATCTATTGCAATGATCATATGGTTTTTGTCCTTCATTCTGTTGATAGGATGTATCACTTTTATTAATTTGCATATGTTGAACCATTCTTGCATTTCTGGGATTAATCCCATTTGATCATGGTATATTATCTTTTTTATCTGTTATTGGATTCTGTTTACCAGTATTTTGTTGAAGATTTTTATGTCTCTGTTCATCAGGGATATTGGCTTGTAATTTTCATTTTGTGTATGTGTTCCTGTCTGGTTTTGGTATTAGGGTTGTGCTGGTCTCATGAAATGAGTAAGAAAGAACTCCCTTTGCATCAATTTTTTTTGAGAAGTTTGAGAGAATTGGTATTACTTCTTCTGTAAAACTTTGGTAGAATTCAGTGGTGGAGTCATCCAGTCCTGGAGTTTTTGTTGTTGTTGTCGATGGGAGACTTTTGTTTACCTTTTTGAAAAGCCAACTTTTTTTGTGGTTGATTTTTAAAATCGTGTTTTCTTAGTCTCAATTTTATTAGTTTCCGTTCTGATCTTTATAATTTCCTTCTACTAATTTTAGGTTTGACTTGTCCTTGCTTTTCTAGTTTCTTGAGATGCATCATTAGGTTGTTTATTTGAAATGTTTCTAATTTTTTGAGGTAGGTATTTATTGTTATAAACTTAATACTGCTTTTGCTGTGTTGCATAGGTTTTTAGGATGTTGTATGTCGATTTTCTTTTGTTTCAAGGAATTTTCTAATTTTATTTTTAATTTCTTCCTTCATCTATTAGTTAAGAGTAGGTTGTTTAATTTCCATGCATTCTTATAGTTTCAAGTGTTCCTCTTGTTACTGATTTCTAGTTGCATTCTATTATGGTCAGATAAGATACTTGGTATAATTTAATTTTTAAAAAATTTTTTGAGACTTGTTTTGAGTCTTAATATATAGGCACTATAGGAGAATAACCATGTGCTGATGAAAAGAATGCGTATTCTGTAGCTGTTGGATGATACGTTTTGTAAGTGTCTGTCAGGTCCATCTGGTTTATGGTGCAATTTAAATCTGATTTTTTTTGTTGATTTTCTGTCTAGATGATCTGCCCAATGCTAAATGGATTGTTGAAGTCCCCAACTATTGTACTGGGATTTCTTTGTTCAGGTCTAATAATATTTTCTTTATATGTCTAGGTGCTCCACTGTGGGGTGCATATATATTTACAATTGTTTTATTGTCTTGCTGAATTAATTCTTTTATTATTATGTAATGTTCTTGCTTGTCTCTTTTTACAGCTTTTGACTTGAAGTCTATTTTGTCTGATGTAAATATAGCTACTCCTGCTCCCTTTTGGTTTCCATTTACTTGCAATATCTTTTTCTATTCATTCACTTTCAACCTGTGTAACCCTTTACAAGTGAGATGAGTTTCTTGCATGCAGCATGTAGTTGGGTCTTTTTCCCATTATTTTGAGGCAAAGCCCAAGCATTAATTTCTTTTTATCTATATATCTTTCAGTTTGGGTCTCTAAGAGATAGGGATTCTTTAAAATAAAATACCGTTATTACACCTAAAAATATTACAATAATTTCTAATATCAATAAATATTCAGTCAGTATACACATATCTCCAATTATCTTACCACCTATTTTTTTAACAATCGAATCCAGATCTAAACAAGATTCATAATTTATTATTATTTGCTATATTTCTAGGGTTTCTTTTAACCTGTAGGCTCTATCTTCATCTCTACTTTTTTTTTCTTGGTCCCTTTTTTTTCCTTTTTCTTGGTCTCACTGGAGAAATGAGATTGTTTTAACTGAAGATTTTCTAATAATTTGAATTTTCTTGATTCCATCCCTAATGTGTTCTCAAACATATTCATCATCTTGTACAAGGTACTTCTTTTAAATTCACAGTTACGGCTAGAGATTAGATTCTGCTTCCATGGTTTTGACAAGATTACTTCACAAATAGTGGTATATATTTCCATAAGTGGAAATGTGTATGTGTGAAATGTTAACAACTATTGAGGATTTTTGCCTGGATTAATCAATTCTTTAGCTATTGCAAAGTGGTGATATCTTAATTTTATGATTTTAAGAAATTGACTTTATTTTTTAGAGCAGTTTTAGGTTTGCAGCAAAGTTGAGTGGAAAGTATGCAAAATTCCCATACACCCCGAGCTCCCACCCATGCATAGCTTCCTTCGTTATTGATATTCCTCACTAGAGTGGTAAGCTGTTTACAATTGATGGATGTACATTGACACATTATTATCACCCAAAGTCCATCCTTTCTTTGGGTTCACTCTTGGTGTTATACATTCTATAGGTTTTGACAAATATAAAATAACATGTATCCACTAACGATTCATTCTTCATTTATTGACTAGGGTATTTCTGTGAGGAGAAACTTCTCCCTCTCCCCATTTCCTACTTGTATCTAAAGTAACAAAACCCAGGATAAATGTTTTGTTCTTTATCTCATCTACCAGTTTGCAGAATAATGAGTTGGTTCTCTCCTCTAAAGTAAACATGAATTGTTTTTTCTGTTAAGATCACTAAGACCTCACATATTTAAACATATTTGAAGTGTTCCAATGCTCTTTTATATGTGTATATATATAGCTATATATGTATGTGTACATACATACATATATCCATATATGTATACACACATCATATCCTAATAACTTGATGGTAAACTCATAGGTTACCAACATTTATAAACCTACTTTGTTGTCTAGTTTTAAATAAAGTAATCCATAAGACAATTAAAAATTTAATTTAGGACAGTATTTTCTATTTAGCAGTTCTCATAAAGACTCCTCTGAGTCTCTGAGGATGGTAGAAAACCTTGCTTTGTTGCTAAAAAAGAGAAGCAGCTCTCTCTCTCTCTCTACATGTATATTATCTATGTATATAATATATATATATATGGTTCTTTATATATATACACACACACACACACGAACAAGAAGGAAGGAGAGAAAGAAAAGAGGAAGGAAAGAAAAAAAGAGTAAGCAAATGAGTAATAAAAGATAAGTCAATTAATGGGTTACCGCACAATTTGGGAAAATTATTGTATATGGTCTTATGTGACATTATTGGAAAGTAGTTAAGCTTGAGTGCTTGAGATTCAGACTACTTGGGTGAAATCTCTAGGTCTGATACTCCTAGTGGTGTCAGTGTGGGCAAGTCACTTCTCTTTGGCTGATCCTCCTCAATAGTACAACAAGGATACAAAGCAGAGTTTTGTAAGGATAAAATGAATGAATACATATAAAATGCTTAGGTTGCTCATAGGAAATGGTCAATAAATGTTAGTTTATTTTGTTTTCATTGTTGTGATGCTGATGATGATATGGTATAGATACGTGGATGGCAAAGTAGTATCTTTCTGGCCAAAAAAGAAGAGCAAAAATGATATTTGTTAGGTAACTACTATGAGCAGGTACTACACTAGCACTTGCTTCATATTATTTAATTTATTTTTAATTTTAATTGAATTATCAACATTTAAAATTTATCAACATTATTTATTATTTATTTTAGCATAGTAGCTTGAATAGGGAAGGGATACAATATACCTTTTCTTAAATTGGGTGGTATTATTAAGTGTATTTGACCTATATTAGGTATTGTTATATCTGCAAAGAACTTATAAGATGAAGTATTATTCTAACATACAGAACTGGCAAAGAATGGAGATTTAAAATTCTATAAGAAAAGCTTAAATGAAAAATCCCAGCAAAGGTGATCATGTACGAATGTGGATAGTTAGGCACTCATGAATCACATAATTCTAGTATTGCCCATGGTAAATTCATATCAATATTCACCAAAGTATTTTTTCCTCTATACAGGAAAAGAAAGAAATAAAAGTGAAACGATTTCGGAATCACTCCCTATAACCACGGAAATGATTTTAATTACCAATTCATCTGTTGGCAGACTCTTCTGGCAGATGTACCTGCAACTTGGAAAGATAACAAATGAACCAATTCCTTACTCCAGAGTTGACACTGATAGTGCTTACTGAATTTGCTCTCAAAAAAGAATCCTGGGCAACAATACATCTGGCACTCTGCTCGAGGAATTTGTCATGTCATTGACGTGTTCAGCCTCCATTGTCCACACCACCCTGACAGCAGGTCCTTTATATTTCAAAGAAATTGCAGCCTGAATTAATATAATTAGAATGTAACTGTTATTCACTGCAGAAACTCCTTATTTCCAGGAGTAAAGATCTGATAGCATGTCTGTGCTTAAAATCTTTCCCATGATGGCTGGAGGGGAGCACGCAGATAATAAAATGACAGAATATATGCTATTTCACTGGCTTTTAAAAGTATTAACTAATGGAAATATAGGGGGAGAAGAAAACTGTTCTACCCTTGGCATGTATAAGTGGAAACATCTTTTAAGTTTACTAGCCTTTATAGTACTTCTATAAAATATGTTCTGAAGAGTATCTAAACTCAGAGAAATAAATTAAATCAGAAAGATTAGCTATCTCCAAAAAATTTGCAATGAAGCATGAAGTAGAGTGGCTAATTCATAGACAGAATTACAGATTTAAGAGATGGTTGAATAACTTTAGTCATTTTTTCCTGCTTCCCTTTGAACAGTTGATGTCACTAACTAAGCAACTGTCACCAAGTTAATAACTTGGGTGCTGGATTTTTGAATTTTATTCTTTGTTAGCATTCTGTTTCTACAAATACTTGGTTCTTGATATAGTGGAAACTGACATTGGCATTTTTCTTTTGCAAATAAGATTGATTCACATTCTTATAAATAAGTTAACATTCTCACTGGGAATGACTCATTTGAGGGGGAACAATGGCCTGGCATATCAATGTGTAGGCTGGTGCTTATGGCCTCTTCTCTGAAGAATATAATGTTTATCCTTGTACATGTTATGGACTGTTTGTGTCCTTCTGAAATTTATATGTTGAAGCCCTAATTCCCAGCGTAATGGTATTTGGATATGCAAGCCTTTAGGTAATTAGATTTAGGAGCCTTGAGGGTGGAGCTCTCATGACGGAATTAGTGTCCTTATAAGAAGAGGAAAAAAACATCAGAGTGCTTGCTCTCTCCTTTTCTCTCTTTCTGTCTCTCCTGTGCCCTGCCTCCAGACCTCCGACTATGTGAAGATACCATGGGAAGATGACTGTCCGCAAGACAGGAAGAGAGCCCTCACTGAGAAACCAAATTGGCCAGTATCTTGATCTTGGATTTCTCAGCCTCGAGAACCATGAGAAATGAATGTCTGTTTTTCAAGCCACCCAGTCTATGGTATTTTGTTATGGCAGCCCCAGCTGACCAAGATAGTGCATATGAATTTAATGAGCATTGAGAAGAGCTAATGTTTTTCATTTTTTCCCTTAGAAGCATCTATTGATCTTCATCTGAAATTATGTGTCAGAAACTGCAATAATGGAAATAAAGAGAATGGGCTAGGTAGTGTAAGAATAGGGCTAAGGTTATGTAAATGAGGGAGAGTTTCAAGAGATGAGTTTCGGTAGCCTTTTAAATAAAATGCACTCTATAAACCAAATGCATTAGTTAAGGAGCTGTGGACATCAGTGTCTCCTTATAAAGACTGCATATACCTTTTAGTTACCATCTTGGACAAGTCACGAATGATTCCTTTCCTCCAGGGTGTCCTGTGGAATGTCTTCCTTGTCTCCCTCAACATAGAGGAACTATCCACCATTTTCCATTAAACAGCCTAGAATTAGGTGTGTTTCAGAATCACGTGTATATATGTACATGGTGGTTGGCTGTGGGTGGATTGGGAAGGACTTGTTAAGATGCCCATGCCTGAATTCCTCCCAGATCCACTAAATCAGGATTGTCAGCTGTGGTGCCCAAATTACCTAAGTTAAAAACCACTCCAAGTGCTTCTGATACATGCCAGACTTGACATCCATAGACCAATGTTCTCATTCATTGATACACGTATTCAAGTTTACTACCTAGGCAGATCTTTCTATAGGTTATATATGTGAGTTTAAAAACGGGTACATTTAATTTTTATAAATGGAAATCCATTTAAGACACTTTCGGCCAATGGTTTTGAGGAGAGCCCATTAGAATACCGGCTGGGCTACCCCATTCCTTCATTGCACACCTTCCTTCTGCCTTTGCCATAGGTTGCTTAGTTTCTCAGTCTGCCTGTCTGGTCTGAGTTAGAAAGAAAAACGGGCATCTCACAGTTCCTAGCAATTTATTTTGCGAAAGAATGCAGTAGAAATTTCTATTTTAATGTAAAAAAATCCTTTGAGTAAGTAGTTTTCCCTCTCTCCAATATATTTTCTTATTATTCTGTATATTTAACAATGGGATTATATGTTATAAACACATGCTTAGACATCCAATATATGCACAGATGGAAAATATCAAGCTCGCAGGAAAGGTCCATCCCCCAAACACAATTTTAAGGGGTTTTGCCTTTGTTTTCTCTAAGGAATACAAAAGTCAGATTTGAAAAAAGGAGTTTTAGGGAATTCTGTCGCTAGTCTCCTAATTTCCACCAAATGCTAATTCTGATGTTGTCTTTTTGATTTTTAGTGGTCTTTAGAGAATTGTTGGGGTTGGGGGTGGGTAGGAAGTGGATTGAGGATGCGGAAGAATTCCTGTCTGATGTCTGACCAACGAATTGTTAGATAAACTAGTCATGTAGAAAACAGCTTAATTTATCTAAGAGAGATAATAGCGACTCCCAGGATCCAGCCTGCCCCGTAACAACCCAGAGGACTTCTTTCCTGAGGTTTACAGAATACACTGATTGGTGAATCAACTAGATGTAGTAAGTATGTAAAAATTATACTGCAAAAACTTTTAAAAAATTGTAAAATAAGTACACATTTTTGGAAGAGTTTATGGGGAAAAAGTAATGCAGAGGAAAAAAAAGAAGGGAGAAAATATGGGCCAAGGTGCTGCTTTCAGAATCAGACACATGTGGATTAGATTCCAGTGTTAGTTGTTGTATGCCCTTGGGTAGTTATGTCACACTTCTAAGCCAATGTTGTCATCTGTTAAATGGGAACAGTATCTCTCTCACATGGCTATGGTAAGGGTTTGCTAAAGTATTTATTTTACAGTCTGTAAAAGGATTTAGAAAAATGCCTGATATACAGTAGCTGTTAACACAATACATCTGGGATAATAGTATTGATATTGCTGGCAGCAGAGAGAGGTAGTTACTAAGTATATTTTTTCTGGACATGCAGTCCTGACTTTGAACCCCTTTTGGTTTGAGGCAGAACTACTGCTATTGGCATTTCTAGCACTAAGTCTACATGATATTTTAAAGAATTTGTTGAGAGCTCTTAAATTATTACTATTATTGTCAAGAAATAGATTTGTTATGTCTGTTTTCATGATTTATTAACTGAAATTCTGTAATCCTTGCCTTAAGCTTACAAGCATTCTTCTTAGTTTGATTTTTAAAATACCCTCAGAAACCATTAATGTTCACAAGAAGTAAGAAATCTTTGCAATAATATTTCGTTGTATCATCATATTTTTTCTTTCCTGAAAAACCAATGAAGAATGGCAGTTTCATATGTAAAACAGTAGTTAGCCTTTATATGGATGACATTTTCCTAAAAGCCTAGAAAAATTTCACATTTGCAGAAAAATACTCTGTTCCCATATTAAATCTGATTAAAATTCAAATCTATATTAACATCTCATTACTTTTTGAAAAAAGTGAATGCCACACTTAATGGAAAATGCTCACTGTCTGTCTCACTGCTTTTGTGGGCTTCTTAGCAAGGCTGTCCTGGGATCCGGGAGGGCTGGACCACAGCTACATCCTTGTTAAAACAGTCACCCGGCGTGAATGTTGGCCTTTAGATTTTCCTTCCTTTCCCCTCTCCCATCCCTACATTGTTTCAGCTGCCAGCTCCCTAATATTTTTCTCTGAAGCAAGGGAAAGGGAAGGGCAAAAATGACTTAGAAAGAATAACATTTCTTTCTATGGACTTAAATAGAACATTCAACACAAAACATCCTGTGTTTTCTTTTAGTTGATGACACACCGACTGTAGGAATGAATGAACTAAAACACAGGGCTTGATTTTCAAATGGGGGTTATTTTAGTTGCATACTACCTGATCAAGGGAAAGTCGTTCAACTATTTTAAATTATAACCTGTTCGTTTCTCCTCTATACTCCGGATCTCCTTATCTTGCTGTGCGTTTCTTTTCTCCATTTTACATATCACCTTCTAACATGTGTTTATTATGTTTTTTGTTTATTTTCCCACTCTCCTGGCCATGATGGAAGTCCATGAGAGCAAGCATCTTCGTCCATTTTGCTCACTGTTGGATTCCCTGTTTTAAAAATATCACCTGGCCCAGCGTAGGTGCTCAATAAATATTTGCAACATGAATTAATGAAATAGTTTCTTTCTCAGTGTCCTTTTCTATACAATTATGGGGAAAATAACTGGTACAAATATGGTACAAAAACATCTTATAAATATGTGCTTATACCTAGTAGATACATTTGAAAGTACAGCTCTGCTGGGAGTGTACATATCTTAGTTGGTGAAGAAGAGATAATAAAAGAGTTAGATTAAAAAAAAGCACCTTGTCACTCTCTATTCTCTTATTTACTCTGCTTTATTTTTCTTTGAACCCTGAATCCCAATACCCAACATAATATATTTATTTGCTTATTGTCTACTTCCCCATACTAGAATGTAAGCTTTTTAAGGACAGGATCTTGTGTGTTTTGTTCACTACTGTAGCCCCATTGCTTGGATTCATGCCTGATACAGAGTAAGCACCCAATACATATTCATTGAATGAATAAATGTATGTTTGAATGAGTGTGTTTGTTTTAGACTGTATTCATGCCTGGCTCTTGCTCTATACACAGACTCTTTGGAATGATTGTTCACTAAGACCTTAGTACTGTTGAGGTGGATGATGGGTGGGGAGATAAAGGGAAGAAGATGACCAAGATTATACTAATATTTTTAAATTTTTTTATTAATTGTGAAAAAGTTGTCTCACTCATTATATATGTGGTATAGTGTGTGCCTAGGGACGGTGGTTTGGGTCCTGAAACATCCACCTATTTTCAGAATAAACTAAAATAATTTCTTAATTTCTCGATGTCACATTTTCATTATTTGTAAAATTAAAACAATGTTACCTTACCCAGGGCTATAATGGGAGAATAGAGAGGGACTGACACATAGAAGTTGGTCAGTAAATGTTAGCTATCATCGTCATCATCATCATCAACATCATCATCCAAGGGTTGGTGAACTATAGCTAGTGGGCCAAATCTCTCCTGTGGTCTGCTTTTATAAATAAAGTTTTATTGAACACAGTGTACTACTTTTCTTATTGTCTCTGGCTGTTTTTACATTACAATAATAGAATTGAGTCATGCCTTGCAAATCCTAAAATATTTGCCCTCTCATCCTTGACAGAAAAATTTTGGAAACCTTCATCTAGAAAGTGGTCTAGCAAAGTGTGGCCCATGGATGAGTTTGATCTGCAAACTGCTTGTTATTGGTTCATGACCAGGTGAGTACAGAAACTATGAATAATTATTTGAAACTTATATAACAATTTAAGAATGCTACTGACATCTAAGTGCATTATTTTGACATCTAAGTGCATGATTTTGATTTATACAAAAGTGTTGATTTGTGACTGATTGGAAATTTAAGAAAAAGAAAACCTGGCCTCTTCCACTGGAATAGAGTTGGGTGTTTCGTAATGGGATTTTGTTATGTTGGTGACTTAGTAAGACATATTCACATGGCTTCAGATGGAAACATCTGGGGGCCCATCAGGTGGGAGTGACAAACATGTCCTGAGATTGCAAGTGACCTGGGAAGGTTGATGAGCATGCACATTAATAACGTCACACAAGTGGATTTTATATGCAGATGGATGGGCCAGCCACAGTTCACTTATCAGCTAATACAGTTGTAATGTGTTGCTTCATATCTGAGAGAAGGCAGCACCTTAGGATATTATGTGTGTCTCACTTACATACATAAATGAATTCCCTTTTGAGGTAGATGTATTTTAAGTCAATAAGTCATCTTCTCTCAATAGTAAGCCAACAACTTTCCTGGAAATCTAGCAAAACAACAGTTCTATGACCAGCCTTATGTTTTGTTGCATGTGTGCATAAAAAATGCAGATTGACTCTTTCCTTTTCTGTTTTAGAATTGGTTCCAAACAGTAAAGCCTGCCAGAAAAAACAGACAAACTCTCAAGAACAACAATGCCCATTATTTGTGGAGTAGAAGCTGCCAGGCTTTGATTACTGGCCAGACATTAACCCCTTTGGTGTCTTAGAGGGGAAAATGCCAAGTCTGAATCCAGACATTTCCAGGATTTTACAGTCATTCATGGTGTAAGACCAGGCGATTTATAATGACTTGTGCAAAAAAAAAGACTACTGGGAGAAGGAAGTGCAAGTCAAAGGCCACGTCTACTTGCTTCCTGAATTCTGCCATGACTAATTCCAGCAAGCGGACATAGACCTGATCACCTCTGCTTTTCCCTTTGCTAGCCTGCCTGGTCATGGATGAGAAGCACGCTGCTCTTGCTACCTTCGTGTGGTGGTTTGGGTCCTGAAACATCCACCTATTTTCAGAACAAACTAAAATAATTTCTTAATTTCTTGAGGTCACATTTGCATTATTTGTAAAATTAAGACAATGTTACCTAACCCATGGCTATAGTGGGAGAGTAGAGAGGGATTGACACATAGAAGTTGGTCAGTAAATGTTAGCTATCATCGTCATCGTTATCATCATTATCAACATCATCATCCAAAGGTTGGATGATGTTTTTGTGTTTTTGTCCAGGTGTCAGAAGGAGGCTGGCAAATTTGGCACTCACAGAGGGAAACCTATGTGCTTCGTGAGGTCATTGCTTACAGTACAACTGCTACCAAGAACATTCCCGGCAAACTCTTTTGTGATCAGTTTCTTCCCTTCTCTCATATACCCTCTGCAGGTCTACCAATTGCATTTTGAGAGCTCAGATAAGCAGAGAGCAATGCAATTGTCACGGAAGGATGATTATGTATATGCACTGTCATGTGTATGTATGTGTATGTATATACAGTATGTGTATATATGCATATGTATATACAGTATGTGTATTTCATTTGTTCTTTTATCTTATCCTTCAATATGTATTTATTGACAATTTATTATGAGAGGCTGAGAATACCAAGTTAATTATAATTAATTATAATAATAGCTACCATTTATCAAGAACATATTGCATATCAACATTATGCTAAATATTTCATATACATATACCTTAATGCATTTAGTCACTTAAAAAACTTTATGAAATAGCCCCATTTTATACATTAGTAAACCGAGTTCCAGAAAACTCAAGGGCATGCAGCTAGTTAACGTCAGAGCTAGGATTCACATTCAGATCTCTTTGATGCAAAACCCATTCCCTTAATCACTTTGTTAAATTGCCTTCCCAAAGATGAATAACATGATACAAAGGCATTTACCTGCTTTCTTGGAATTCACAATCTGGTTGTCAAGAAAGGCATATGATGCAGAACATAAAAGGCTATATACAGCTATGTACAAAATGCCATGATTAACTCATTCTCTTGCGGGGTGGGAGAAGGTGGGAGAGGCTAGAGGAAGGCCTCATAGGGCAAGTTGTGCTTGAGCTATGCCTCTGGGGTGTGGGATATTCACGCAGCAGAGAGAGAAAAGGTGGAGGCTGGAGAGGAGAGAGAGAGCGAGAAAGGGAGAGAGAGGGGGAAGGAGGGAGAGAGAGATTTCAGCTGGGTGTGACTTTGTTTTGTAGGATGAGACGTAGACTTGTTCAGGTGCAAAGAGACATCTGGAACTAGTTAGTGGGAAGTTCTTCAAGGCTGTTTCTCCACTGACCAAGCCCATATATTTTTCCTCTTTGTTCTCCTTTAGCTATTTCCATCCCTAACTCAAAGGAGACACAGGCAGAAAGTGAGCTCAGCCTGGGTAAATTGGAGGTTGTGATGACTTCTAGGAAGCCTCAGGAAAGAGAAACAGACAACACTGGCCTGCTGCTCTCTGCAATGGTGGGACCCTTGTGGGATAACTGTTTTAGGAATGAAGGTGTCTACCCTCTCTAGAAATGAAAATGCAAGTTTGGCTGTGGTTAAGTATTGGATGGAGGCAAAAAGAAACTGACATATTTGCTTCTTTTCAATTGTTTGATTCACCCTGAAGGGCATGGCTGCCTAATTTTTTTCTCCAGAGATAGGTGGACAGATAAAGACAGGAAAGTAACATCCACAGAGTGCCCTCTGTGAAGGTGACAGTGATGAAGGGAATGGTTGATCTGAACACTGGTAAATAAAGTGACCGCATATTTCCCTAGCCAGGAGAGCAATCTGGCTCAAAAGAAACGAGAACAATGACATTACTGCCAGGCTGCTCCTAAGCCTTTGGCTATTCTGTTCAGTACACATAAAAAGCAGTGAACATAACTGTGACCTGCCTTGTTGGCAACCACAGTATCACAATTCTTTGGGGCTCCACTTTGAGAAATTGAGACCTACCTACCTTAACCCTGGGGGGGTTAAGCTTTCAGACTGGAATGATAACTGAACTATTCCTTTGCAGTAATTCTGGGCTTTGTGCATATTTTAAAAAGGAATACCGGGCTTGCCTATATTCATTACAAAGTCCTCCCAGCTTTCAAATCTTCCAATACAACGCCTCTTCTCTAGTGCTTTAAGCACATCCTGTGACTGGATATGATTATGGGAGATTTACATGCATCCTTGTCTATTGTATCAAAAGATCAGGGAATAAAATGCCCATCATTAAAAGCCCAAAGTGATTGGATTGGCATGAGGAATGGGGCTGGGGCTGGCATGGAAGAGAGGGTTCTGACTCTGAGATTTCATGAAATGCAAAACAATAGGACAGCTGCTCTTCCATAAACAGATTATTATTATTATTTCTACCTAGACAGCTTGATAGCAGCCATTATCTTCTTTCTGGGTGTCTTATCAAGTTCCGGCTGTGTGCAGCATGGGTGATAAGGAATGAGAAATGTCACCCGTGGGATTGCCAAGGATTATTTCTATGCACTGCTGTTCAGCAACAGCCAATCTCTCAGAACTGAGAAGTAGTCCTATTGTTCACGCTGGGCAGTTGCTATTCTGACTATCCCAAGAGAGTAGAAAAGGGATGTAGTTGCCATTGTGCAAAAGATTGATATTTCATTACTCTCAGCTAAAGTTCAAGCAGTCTTGATTTTGAAAAGCAGAATCATCATGAAATATCTTTGAAGAGAGAGAAGACAAGGGAAGAAAAGAAGAATGAAATGAGTTCAGAGCTTTTTAGAACTGTGAGGGAGTGCGAAAAAAGAAAGGTGTAATACTTTCAAACAGTGGAAGTTAAAATGCCAGGCATCTAAGCCTCAGTGAAATTGAGCAGCATCACATCACCCTGACTTGTGGTCCAGCTGTTTATTGCAAAGACTCCATCCTGCATTACTCATCAGAAAATAGTTAACTTTGTATCTGGCATTATTTTAATTTTAAAAAAAGTTAACTTACTAGATTTCTGTTTGTCTGTGTTTCATACAAGCTTCTTGAATGAAAATAATCTGTTGATATTTAACATTTTTCCTTCCCTTCTCAATGAGAAAATAAATGTTTTATTATACATGCAGATGTGCCAGCTAAATATTTCAGGAAAAAAAAATCTGTTCGTCGTTTTGTTCCAGTATCTCAGCTTTCCAAACTTGTATCTTCCCAGAGAAAAGACTGCATTAGAAAAAAATTAAAACTAAAGTGTATGACTAACCCGTAGTGTATTCATAGAGAATTCCCCCCAAAGTGTTCTGAGTGCTTTAGTCTTCTTTATACATGGTTTTAGGGTCATGCTGATATTATAATATAAGCTGCTTGGAAGTGAGCCAAGTCAAATTTTTCCAACATTTTAAATCACTATTCTGAAACTGGAATTTCAAATGAATAAAATGCTTTGCTCTTAAACCAACGACTTCAGAAATGAGATCCTACTCAGGAATTATTACAATGGGAAGTGAGAGGAGGTTGGGAAGGTAAAGGGCAAAAGGAGGGCATGGAGGGAGAAAGGAGGATGCAGGAAAAGAGGAAGGAGCTTTGACTCCCCTGTGATGCATGAGCTCCAGGAGGGCAAGAGCCTTCCCTTTATGTTTGTACAACACCTCCTACAGAGTAAGCACTCAGGGGATATTTGCTAAATGAATTAGTGAGAGGGGCGTAGAAAAAAAGCTTTTGGTATTAAGATATGCAAAGGAATATTCCCCTAACAAAATACATTATTTTAGTTTTTCAGCCCTTAAGCATTTACTGGGAAACGTAGAGATTCTCCAACTTTAATACACATATTAATTACCTGAGAGCCTTGTAAAAAAAATCCAGATTCTGATTTAGTAGGCCTGGGATAGGCTGAGAGATTCTGCATTTCTATGAAGCTCCCAAGGGATGCAGATGCTACTGGCTCATGGAATACGCTCTGAATGACAATGTGTTAGAGTAGTGCATGGGGTACTGGGCTGGGGGTCATGAGCTCTGAGTTCTAATCTCTGACATGAACCACCTGTGCTTTTAAGCCAGGTGATTAGCTTTCCTAGTCTCAGTCTCCCCATGTAGCTAATGACTGGTTGGATCTACAAAATTTCTAGAGTTCTTACAGCCTTAATATTTTGAAAGTTAAAAAGAAAAGAAAGGACTTAGAGAATGCCCAGTTTAACTCTGTGTCTTGAAATCCTGGGGAGGCAAAATCACTTCCTTCCAAACTTGCACAGGGGATTTGTCCTGTGTGAATTGTGCTACAGCTGATTCCCTGGTTTCTAGTACAGTAATTTTTCCACTCCCATTTCTTTTGTCATTATTATTTCTTGTGGAATACTTAGAATTTGTCTGATGCTATGCTAGGTGCTGGGAATACGAAGATGCATTAGAAATACATTATTATAATTTATTATCAAATTCCTTGCTTGAGTAACATGCTGAAGATGACAACTAATCCCTGCAAATGTGTAACATGTGTGCTGATATTAGGGTTCCCCCTTCCATGATATAATAATGGCTACAATAGAATGTTTGCAACAATGACTGAATTCTCCAATTCTCCCCATATCCATCCATTCCCTTTTCTATGTGATTTTGCAGCTTATCATATCAAAAAGTGGAATTTCTTTCCCCAGTCCTTGACTCTGGAATGGTCTGTGATTTGCCTTTACCAAGAGAATGCAGTGGAAGGAACGACATGCCAGCTCTACACCCCGGTCTGAAGAGGCCATACCCACTTTTGTTACTTCTCTCAGGATCCTGCTGCTGCCATAAGAACAAGCCTGGGGTAGCCTCCTGGAGGATGAACGTTCACAAGTGACCTACCATCCCAGAGGAGGCCAACTTAGAGCAGCCTACACCTAGCCATCCACAAATATGTGCGGAAGTCCAACCAAGAGCAACAGAGCTGCTTACTCAACCCACAGGTGACCACCGATGCACAAGTGAGCTCAGATGAGGCCAGAACTGCTCAGCTGAGCCATAAACTTCTGAGCAATAATAAACTTTTGAAGCCACTTAATTTTGGGAGGCTTTGTTTTGCAGCATGGCCAAGTGGTATGATGGCCTTCTGGATGCAAAGCTTTATCTGAAATAAATGGTTCTAGTTTGAGTTCTCCCTGGAAGATAGTAGGTGAGATGTCGTGGGACTGGCACAGGCTTTGCTGCTTCTTCCATATTTCTGAGATGCTTTTCACTTAAAAAGGAGGGGAGCTGGCTCATGCTATTTTTACTTTACTGATAAAAGAAAGATATGGCCAGTGAAGTTAAGTTTAGAGATTAAAGCTCAAGGTAACACACATGTATATCCCTTTTTTTAAAAGAAGCATAAGAAAGCCATGATCTGAGATCACAAAAGAAAATGAATGCTTTAGTCTTGGCTTTGCCATGTATGTTATCTTGAGCTTCAGAGTTATTCTTGGTAAACAAATGTAACTATGGCTGCCTGCCTGCCTTCCTTCAAAGGTGGCATAAGAGTGAACACATATAATAAATATAAAAATGTCCTGTAAACTCTTAAGTGGTACACAAATATAACTTCTTTTGAATATTGTACTATATTTTGTTTTCACATAATAGTATCTGGTACTTATTGAGAACTCATAACTCCCTTTATAAGTATAATAATAGCTATGACATATACATTTTATAGTTCTCAGGTTGCTTTTATATAAATTATCTCTCTTTGATTCTTCAATGGTGCCCTGAAAAACATATTTTTATTTTCTCATTTTGCAGATGCAGAACCTCTGCTGTCTTCTATGTGATGGGATTTATAAAGCTGAGATAATGGGCAGGTTTTGCTGAGATAGGAACCCCACCATGTTGGGGTTTTCTTTAACAGTCAAACTTGGTGAATAAATCAGATCTCTGTCTTTTATAATCTTGTTTAAACTCAATCTAGCACTGTAATTTTTAAATGTATCCCAATTCTTCTCATAAAAGTTATTGTCTATGAGGTGTCATTATTTTCTCCCCCAAGATATATATATTTTTAATTTTTACTTTTATTTTAGATGCAGGCGATACATGTAAAGGTTTGTTACGTGGGAATTTTGTGTGATGCTGAGTACCCAACACGTAGTTTTCCACCCTTTTTTCCTTTTTTCCTACTCCCTCAGAAGTCCATGGTGTCTATTCTCATATTTGTGTTCATGTGTGCTCATTGTTTGGCTCCCACTTATAAGTGAGAACATGCAATATTCGGCTTTCTGTTTCTTCGTTAATTTGCTTAGGATTATGGCCTCCAGTTGCAACCATGTTAAAGCAAAGGGCATGATTTCATTTTTTTGGCTGCAGAGTATTCCTTGGTGTATACGTACCACCTTTTATTTATTCAGTCTGCCATTGATGGGAACCTGGGTTGATTCCATGTTTTTGCTATTGTGAATAGCACAGCAGTGAACATACAGTGATCAAAACAGCATGGTACTGGTACAAAAACAGACGTACAGACCAATAGAACAGAATAGGAAACTCAGAAATAAAGCCACACACCTATAACGATTTGTCTTTGACAAGACCAACAAAAACAATGGGGAAAGGACTCGTTAATCAATAAATGGTTCTGGGGTATTGGCTAGCCCTATGCAGAAGATTGAAGCTGAACCCCTACCTTTTATCATGTACAAAATTTAACTCAAATGGATCAAAGATTTAAACATAAGATCTCAAAATATAAAAATCCTAGAAGACAACTTAGGAAATACTCTTCTTGATATTGGCCTTGGCAAATAATTTTTGGCTAAGTTCTCAAAAGCAATTGCAACAAAAACAAAAATTGACAAGTGGGACTTAGTTAAACTAAAGAACTTCTGCACAGCAAAATAAACTATCAGCAGAGTAAACAGACAACCTATAGAGTGGGAGAAGATATTCACAAACTATGCATCTGACAAAGGACTAATACATAGAATCTATAGGGAACTTAAACAAATCAACAAGCAAAAAACAAATTAACCCCATTAAACAATGGGCAAATGTCATGAACAGACATTTATCAAAAGAAGACATACAAGCAGCCCATGAATATATGAAAAAAAGCCAATCATTACTAATCATCAGAGAAACGCAAATCAAACTGCATTGAGGTACCATCTCACACCAGTCAGAATGCTATTATTAAAAAGTCAAAAAACAACAGATGCTGGCGAGGCTGCAGAGAAAAGGGGATGCTCATACACTGTTGGTGGGAATGTAAGTTAGTTCAGCCATTATGGAAATCAGTTTGGAGTCTTCTCAAAGTGCTTAAAGCAGAGCTACCATTTGACCCAGCAATCCCATTACTGGGTTTATAGCCAAAGAAAATAAATCATTCTATCAAAACATTTTTAAAATGAGAAAAAGATAATGGTTACTCTGAAATTGAATGTTGGCTTGGTATTTACATTCTTTTTTGTTTGTTTGTTTTGTTTTGTTTCCAGAGAGCCAGCTTTTCATATAATTTATATTCTTAAGCAATCAGAATTTTTATCTGATGATGTTAATGGACTAAACATATAATTAAATTATTATCATCAGAGGCTTGAGCCAAGAAGTTTTATTTATAAGTATGCAGTTGCCTTGGCTGATGATATAGAGACTGGGCTTGGGCAATTTTTATCTGAAATATGTAAAATGGCCTAAGTATTTGGTGAATATTGTATGGCACCTGACCAGTGATTTAAACTTCATCCCACAGTCAAAATAAGTCTGCAAGCAGAACATTTCCTCTGGTCTACTTAATTTTAAGAGTTGTGCTTATTTTGAGCCTATCTTATAACTGCACCAGTGGCAAAACATTTTGGTGGTGTGAAAGACAGTTGCTATTTTGACAATATTATAACAGCTGCCATTGATCAAGAGCTTACTACATGAGAGCCAGCATTCTAAGTGTCTTACTCCCTTAAGTCCTTTAATTCTCATAAGAGCCCATTGAGATGGAGTCTATTATTATTATCCCCATTTAACAGACAAGGGAACGAAGTCACAGAAACATCAAATAAATTGCCCAAAGTCACACAGCTAGTAAATGCCAGAGGTGGATTTAGCTCAGGTAACTTGAGTAGAAAATTTCTATACTGTACAGCACCATTTTACTTGTACTCTCAGCCTCTCTTTAAGTCAGATATCAGGAAAAATTATCTGTATTTGTCTTGCCATAGCAGTGCTGCATCATAAAAAATTGTATATTTTCACAAGTGGTCTAGGTACTATGACCTCTCTTACAGAAATCTAGTAATCTAATAGTAATCTAATAATCAATCTCCAGTAAGCTATTTCCTTGTGTATTAGACATATCAAAGCATGTAAAAGAAATAGGAGAAGTAATTCCTTTTAATGGACCTCAAGATTTACAAGAGGAGATGATCTTTTGGGGAGGTTAAAAGGATAGAGTTGGTTCTATAAGGTCTTAAGGTCATATTGGAGAGGCAATTGATAGTAACCCTTGAATTTACTTCATTTTAAGCCATTATCATCCAGATTTTAGCTAGGTCTTTATCTCAGTTTGTTTTGTGCTATTATGACAGAATATCGGAGGTTGGGTAATTTATAAAGAACAGACATTTATTTCTTATAGTTCTGGAGGCTGGCAAGTCTAAAATGATTAGGGTGCCAGGAGGTTGGATGTCTGATAAGGGCTCGGTCTTCATTTCCATGATAGTAAATTTTTTTTTTTTCTTTGAGACAGGGTCTCACTCTGTCACCCAGGCTGGAGTGCAGTGGTGTGATCTGAGCTCACTGCAGCCTTCACCTCCCAAGCTCAAGTGATTCTCCTGCCTCAGCCTCCTGAGTAACTGGGAGGCTGTTATTTTTTTGTAGAGATGGGGTTTCACCATGTTGGCCAGGCTGGTCTCGAACTCCTGAGCTCAAGTGATCCACCTGCCTGAGCCTCCCAAAGTGCTGGGATTACAGGCGTGTGCCACTACACGTGGCCACCATGATGACGCTTTGAATGCTGCATCGTGTGTGTGTGTGCGTGTGCGTGCGTGTGTGTATGCACGTGCATGTGTGTGTGCGTGTACGTGTGTGTGCGCATGCATATGTGTGTGTGGGTGGGGGAGGAATGCTGTTCTTTGCACGGCAGAAGAGCAGAAGCAGGTGAACCCACTCCTAAAAGCCATTTTTATTACAGAATGAATTTATTCACTAGGGCAGAGCCCTCATGACATAAACAACTTCCATTATGCCCTACCTCCCAACACTGTTGCATTGGGGATTAAGTTTCCAACACGAGTTTTGGAGGGGACAAACATTCAACTCATAGCAGTCTGTCACTGCTTGAGACACATGTAGGCTTGCTTCTAATTCCAATTTCTCAACTTGAGAGAGCTGTAGACCCCTCTACATATCTCCCAGGACTCATAATCTTACTGTCCTCGTCTCATGGTAGGTAAGTTGTCTCCGTTTGTTACCACATTCACTCAGATGTAGAACACAATCCTTTTACACATTTGCACAAGAAATCTAATCTGCATTGATTATGAATTAGATTATGTGCCACAAAAATTTCGATGGTGAGGTCCTAACCCCTAGTACCTCAGAATGTGACCCTATTTGGAAATAGGGTTGTTGCAGATATAAATAGTTAAGATGAGGTCATACTGGGATAATGTGGGCCTCTAAACCAGTATGACTGTTGCCTTTATACAAAGAGGAAATATGAACACAGACACAGGGAGAACGCCACAGGAAGATGAAGCAGAGATCAGTGATGCGTTTATACAGCAAGGAATACAGGGAAGCCATCAGATGCTAAAAGACAGGCATGGAACACATCCTTCTTTCACCACCCTCAGAAGGACCCCACCCTGCCAACACTTTGATCTTGAACTTTTAACCTCCAGAACTGTGGCAATACATTTTTGTTGTTGAAGCCATTCAGTTTGTGGTACTTTGCTATGGCAGCCCTAACAAACAAATACAATGTCTAACTTTTCCCACGTTGGGTAGATTTTACTGAAGACATTTGCAGGAAGGCATGTCACAGGGAGAAACACATCACACAGCCCACAGCACTCCCTCAGTTAAATTGCCCCACATCTCCCTTCACTCTCTCTTCTCATCTCCTCCATCCTGGATTAACCGCCAAATATTCATATTCAAATATATCTCACTGTTTTTCCAGAGTAGCTTTTCTCTTCCATTGAAGTTGTGGCTGCAACCAATACCCATGTCCTTGGGTTCTGCTTCTAGCACAGACATTAATCAAACAACACATCTGACACAGTCTATTCACTGAGAGAGATGCCTGTGCCAAATGTCACAGTAAAAACATTTTTTAGATAGCCTGCTCTCAGATCTTGGCTCTGCTGTTTACTAGCCACATGAACTCAGGTAAGTTACTATACCTCTTGACAATCAGGATAATACAAAGGAAAATAAATTGTTCTACCAAAAAGACAGATGCACTTGTATGTTCACTGCAGCACTATTCACAATATCAAAGACATGGAATTAACCCAGGTGTCCATCAACTCTGGATTGAATAAAGAAAACGTCCTACATATTCACCACGGAATACTATGCAGCCATAAAAAAGAACAAAATCATGTCCTTAGCAGCAACATGGATACAGCTGGAGGCCATTATCCTGAGAAAACTAATACAGAAACAGAAAATCAAATATCACATGTTCTCACTTACAAGTGAGAGTTAAAAACTGAATATGCATGAACATAAAGATAATAACAATAGACAAAGGAGATTACTAGAAGGGAAGTAGAGGAGGGGTCCAAGGGTTGAAAAACTACTCTTTGGGCACTATGCTCCCTACCTGGGTGATGGATTCATTTGTACTCCAAACCTCAGCATCATGCAATATACCTTTCTAACAACTGACACATGTACCCCTGATTCTAAAAGAAAAGTTTGTTGTTGTTGTTGTTTTGAGACAGAGTGTCATTCTGTGGCCCAGGCTGGAGTGCAGTGGTATAATCTTGGCTCACTGCAACCTCTGCCTCCCAGGTTCAAGTGATTTCCCTGCCTCAGCCTCCTAAGTATCTGGGATTACAGGCGCCTGCCACCACACCTGGCTAATTTTTATATTTTTAGTAGAGTTGGGGTTTCACCATGTTGGCCAGGCTAGTCTCAAACTCCTGACCTCAGGTGATCCACCCACCTCGGCTTCCCAAAGTGCTGGAATTACAAGCATGAGCCACCGCACCCAGCCTTAAAATAAAAGTTTTTTAAAAAGGAAATGACAGTACTCCATAGCATCCGTCTTATGTTCAATGCTCCAAAAAGCAGGCTCTGAGACAGACCATTGTGTGTAGATGGCTCACTGGGGAAGCTTCTGAGGAACAGCACTGTAACGGGGGAGAGGAGCAGGATGGGGAAGAGATGCAGGTGCAACAGAGGCCTCAGCCCACCATGGAAGTTGGGGAGCTGGATGGCCCTTTAGAGAGCGGTCTCATAATAAGGCAAGGAAGCTGAGGCTTTGCCCTCTCTCACCCACAAAAACTAGGCACTGGAAGTGGACTACCCGCAGTGAGGGCTCATAACCTTGAATGAGACAGTTCCTTTGGCTGAAAGCAACTTCTGGAGAGCAACTCAGCTCTGAGTGGTCATTCGCCAACACTGTCTTAAATAGCTGGGGAAATAAGGGTCTTGATCCTGTGGTCAGTTTTGGGGGGGACACATCACAGAATTTGCTACAGGATTATTGTGAGCATGAAATGAGTTAATATGCAAAATATGCTTGGAACAGCACACGGCTGTGGTAAGTACTGCGTACAAGAGGGGTGTCACTATACTCAAGATCTATGGTAGCAACACTCAGGTTTGTGTAGTTACATGCACTTTAGAAAAGAATTTCATATGGATTTTGATCCTTATAAAGGCTCTATAGATGAGTGAATTAAGTAATCTACAATTCTTTATATGAAAAAATTTAGGCTCAGAGCAGTAAATGACTTGTCCAATACCACCCAGTTAGTAGGGACTAGGTTTTCCCTGTTTTCAATTTTTCCTCTTGTTCTACAACTAACTTTTCAAGTCACAAGTACCCATATGTAAGTTCAGCCTCATCGCTCCTAATTTCAGGATGAATTGCTTAAGGATTTACAATGCTCCAGTTTAACCGCAAGATGAAGCATCAAGGATCTTGCACCTGCCTGCCTTGGCCCTATCTTGAGCCATATTAAAGTTACAAAGGTAGCTTATGAAAGTGAAGGCAGTTCACCAGGGAAGGTTGACCAGCTGACAATGTTATAGCCCTTATGACATAGCCTTTACTTTAGCGGGTTCTGTTATATGTTGGCCCTTCACTTCTGACGCTGTGTTTCCTGAAAGTAGAGTAAATGTTCAGGGAAATAGCACACTAAACAAACAAACAGACTGGTAAGCAGAATCCTACTTCATTATTATTGTGTAATGGCCTTTATTTTTTACAACAGTCTGATTTACAGAAAAATTAAAGATGGTACAGAGAATCCCCACATACTTCACACCCAACTTCCCCTATTATTAACATCTTACTTTAGGGTGGCACATTTGTTACAATCAATGAACCAATACTGATACATTAACGTTAATTAAAGTCCATACTTTATTCAGAGAATCCTACATTAGTACGTTACCAAAATACTTGAATGCCCAGAGCCTTCCTATAGGCAAACTAATCAGACATTTACCTGGTAAGCATAAATTAGAGTAAAGAGAGTTGGTCGATCTAAAGAAATACACCTCAACCAAAATAACTAGAGGCTCTTTTCTCCACTATAGGGGTACCAGCGAAGCCTGTCCTGATGTTTTTGCCTGGTAACCAAAGGCTTCTCTCCCCTGATTAGCATTGCACATGCACTGTTAGTCTTTGTCTCTGGCACTCTCATTTTTCTGTGTTCCACGGTTGACCAACTACCCTTTTAAGATTATCACATTAATAACTCTAATGAGTTTACAGGGAAGGTCTACTCTGGCCAGATGGTCATGTTGCCTCCTTGGGGAGGTTTTGCAAATTTCTGTGCTGATTTCATAGCTTAACTTTCTAAGGGCAATATTCTATCCCCTATTTAGAGAGGCAGCATAGTAAGAGGACTGTTCAGAGCTCAGGCTCTGACATTAGATTGTCTGGGCTTACATCTCTGCTTACCTTTTGCTAACAGTGGGATCTGGGACAAGTCGCTTTAACCTGATGTGCCACAGCTTCTTTATCTATACAGTGGAGGTGTGTGGGCGGCAGGGGTTGATATTCATTCAGCTTTTCATTAATGTTGTTTGTCTTCTAGGTGTTAAGATACTACAAACAAATAACCAACTCTGTCCAAACCAATAAGAATGCTAAAGATTAACTCCGCAAATGTAGGCAGTTTCAGAAAAGTAGACCAGAATTGAATGGACCTAATGAAATGACAGTAGGAAAATAATAAAAGTTATTTGCAGTTTTTTGTTTAATTAAGTAAGCTCTTCTGCATTTCAATATTAATGCAAGAACTTTAGGCTGAATTCTCCTGTCTTCAAACAGGGCCATAAGTGAATTTGAGAGAGAACCCAGGGACAGACGGCAGGGATGGAGGTGGGAGTGGAGGAGTGACACTATACACTTGGTCTGGCCAGATGTATTGAAGTTTGATGTGACAAAACCCAGGTCAGATATTCTCAGCGTTTAGCAAACTTTTGAATATCCTGGCCAGTCTTGAAGTACACTTTTTTCCTTTCCTTTTTCTGTTCCCAATATCTCTGCTTTACTGCCCACATACTGAAACACTGAAACACACCCAGTCAGATGTCAGACTAGGCTGTCTCAGGCTCTAAAATTACCCAACATGCCATTGATTAAAACCCTCACTTCCCATCCAAGAAATCCAACTCAGGGAGTTAGAAATAAGTATGTGATTCTCTTTATAGACTGACATGTAAATTATGAACTTGCCTTTTAATGAAAGACATTTTAATATTTTATTTCTAAGTCCGGCAAGATATAATAACTTTAGGATGGGAAGTAAGTGCCACTCCCCACTCCTGAAGCCATGACAGGCATTGTTAATCCATCTCTGGACTCCCTGTCATTGGTCCTGGTCTTGGCCTCAGAGTAGTTTACAATATGGTGCTACAGGTAGCAACTACCACTTAGTTGGAGTAGGCTTGAAATTTAAACTCCTTGCCATCTTTGCACTACATGCACTACATGTTTTAACTTACTGCGTATGTAAGTAACAGCAAGATACTCTGACACTTTGTCCTATGCATATGATATACCTTAAAATATTTTAAATTATAAAAAACATTAAGTCTGCATAATTATCTGTGCTTGGGTAAACCAAGATGAAGCACTATTTTAACATCAGAAACCTGTTTATCAAAGTAGTTATCAGCAAAAACTAATGTCAAGGACTACCATTTTATGGATTTCAGAAAGTGCTAACTAATTAGCTTTGGTGTTTGGCAAGGGCAATGGGTAGTTTTAAGACAGAAAAATGGTTTTAAAAAAGTGGACAGGGCAGGAGGCATTGCAGAGAAAGGCATGAAGAATGAAATAAGGTCATTCTTTTCTCCTTTAAATGGCTTCTCTGTGTGTTTCTCTCTGTCTCTTTCTCACTCGCTCATACATACAAAATAAGACAATTGCATTCATTATCATAGATAATGAATTATCTATGATAATGAATGAAATGAAATATGAATGAATGAAATATGCCTTGTATATGGGGAGACTCTTCAATCATCAGTTTCATTTGTGTAAAATTGTGTTTTGAGGTTTTACAGAAAAAGGCAGAATTGGAAAGTTTCAAAGGATTTGGGAATCAAAGACCTTTTGTGTGAATCTTGGTGCTGCCATTAATACTTGCCTGTAGGAATAAGAGAAAATAATGAACCATCATGGCGTCTTGGTTTCCTCAGGAAAATGGCTGAGATGGTAATAACACCTATCTTTCAAGATTTCATGAGCACTAAATGACTGAACTTTTCTGACAACACTTTAAATCAGTAAAGTGCTGACAAATATGGGCTGTTTTTGATAAATGATATGTGGATAACTTATAAAAATATAAAACACAGTATCTATTGTTATTCATCAGTGTTATTATGAACATACATTTTTAATATTCAGTTAAAGTTTTAAAATACAAAACTTTCTATATCTTCTGTTTTTAAATAGAGGCAATATTGTTGAACTTAGATAACACTTTATAATACTTCTATTTCCTCTAATTTTTCTGGGTATTAATAACTTTATATATTGATTAATGTAAATTCAGCAGCAGCTTCTATTAGACCTTTATCCACAGGTATGAGAAGCACAGTAGTCACTACTGGTTGGCCCACGTGTGGGGCAGTTACACGTGACATTCTATCAACTTCAGGAAACTGTGCAGTACCTTATCTCCAGGTTTGTCTAAAATTGAATTTGGATTTCCACTCAGTGCTTTTGTGGTCCAGCAGTCATCAAATAAACTACAATCTGTTTATTTAATATTTAGTTCAGGCTAGTGGGCTGAATTGACTAAACACTCAGAATCCTCCCACAGAAAAACCAGGTTCCTCACTGAATTCTCTCTCAGTTATTTTTTCCTTGGAATATTTGTTAATACAATTGACTTTCACCGCCTGTACTAATAAAAGCAGAGCTCAGGTACAGATTATCCAAAGTGAATGCAATCAGTCACAAGAAGCTACTTGGAGGTACATAGAGATAGAATTGAGAAAGAGCTTTTTCAGCCTTTTAGAAGGGTCCTCACTAATGTGGTTAGGATCTGTGTCCCTGTCCAAATCTCATGTTCAATTAGTAATCCTCAGTGTTGGAGGTGGAGCCTGGTAGGAGATGATTGGCTCATGGGCATGGTTTCTCATGGGTTAACACCATTCCTTTTGATTATGTTGTCACAATAGTGAGCTCGCGTGAGATCTGGTTGTTTAAGAGTATGTGGCACCTCCTCCCCTGCTCTCTTGCTCCTGCTCTGGCCATGTAAGACGTGCCTCATGCCCCCTTTACCTTCTGCCATGATTATAAGTTCCCTGAGGCATCCCCGGAAGCTGATGCCACTATGCTTTCTATATAGCCTGCAGAACTGTGAGCCAATTAAATCCCTTTTCTTTATAAATTACTCAGTCTCAGATAGTTCTTTATAGCAGTGTGAGAATGGACTAATACAGAAAATTGGTACCAAGTGGTGGGGCACTGAAAATGTGGAAGTGACTTTGGAACTGGATAATGGGCAGAGGTTGGAAGAGTTCGGAGGTCTCAGAAGAAGACAGAAAGATGAGAGAAAATTTGGAACTTCTTAGAGACTTGTTGAATGGCTGTGACCAAAATTATAGCAATATGGACAATGAAGTCCAGGCTGAGAAAGTCTCAGATGGAAATGAGGAACTTATTCGGTACTGGAGAAAAGGGCTCTTTTATTATGCTTTAGTGAAGAACTTGGCGGCATTATGCCCGTGCCCTACAGATTTGTGGAACTTTGAACTTGAGAATGATGATTTAGGGTATCTAGTGGAAGAAATTTCTAAACAACAAACCATTCAAGATGTGACCTGGCTGTTTTTAACTGCCTATGCTCATATACGTGAGCAAAAAAATAACCTAAAACTGCAAGTTACGTTTAAAAGGGAAGCAGAGCCTAAAAGGTTGAAAAACTTGCAGCCTGGCCATGTGGTAGTAAAGAAAAGCTCATTCAGGGGGGAAATTAAAGCAGGTGGCAAAAATTTGCATAAGTAAAAAGGAGCCAAGTGCTGATGGCCAAGACAATGGGGAGAAACCTTTGGAGGCATCTCAGAGATCTTCATGGCAACCCCTCCCATCACAGGTCCACAGGCCTAGGAGAGAAGAATGGTTTCATGAGCTAGGCCCAGGGTCCCTGCATCCTAGTCAATCCAGCTCCAGTTGTGGCTAAAAGGAACCCAGGTAAAGCACAAGCCACTGCTTCAGAAGGTGCAAGCCCCAAGTCTTGGCAGCTTCTACATGGTGTTAAGCCTGTGGATGTGCAGAGTACAAGAGTTGAGGCTTGGGAACCTCTGCCTAGATTTCTGAGGATGTGTGGAAGAGCATGGATGTCCAGGCAGAAGCCTGCTGCAGGGGCAGAGCCCTCATGGAGGACCTCTACTAAGGTAGTGTAAAGGGGAAATGTGGGGTTGAAGCCACATAGAGTTCCCACTGGGGCACTGCTTAGTGGAGCTGTGAGAAAAGGGCTACCATCCTCCAGATCATAAAATGGTAGACCCACTGGCAGCTTGCACTCTGTGCCTGGAAAAGCTGCAGACACTCAACACTAGCCTATAGGAGCAGCCATGGGAAGGGACCCCTGCAAAACCACTAGGGTGGAGCTACCCAAGGCCTTGCCTCAGAGTGCTGCAGACGTGAGACATGGAGTCAAAGGAGACTATTTTGGAGCTTTGAGATTTAATGACTCCCCTACTGAGTCTCAGACTTGTATGGTGCCTGTAGCTACTTTCTTTTGGCTGATTTGTCTCTTTTGGAATGGGAATATTTACCCAATGCCTGTGCCCCCATTGTATCTTGGAAGTAACTAACTTGTTTTTCTATATTTACAGGCTCATAGGTGGAAGGAACTAGCCTTGTTTCAGATGAGACTTTGGATTTTGGACTTTGGACTTGTGAGTTAATGCTGAAATGAGTTCAGACTGGGGGATTACTGGGAAGGCATGATTGTATCTTGCAATGTGAGAAGAACATGAGATTTTGGAGGGTCCAGGGACAGAATGACATGATTTGGATCTGTGCTCCTGCCCATATCTCATGTTTAATTGCAATCACCATTGTTGGAGGTGGGGCCTCATGGGAGGTGATTGCATCATGGGGGTGGTTTCTCACGGCTTAACACCATCCCCCTTAGTGCTGTCATTGCAATAGTGAATTCTCGGGAGATCTGGCTGTTTAAAAGCGTGTAGCAACTGTACCCTCTTTCTCTTGCTCCTGCTCTGGCCTTGTAAGATGTCCCTGCTTCCCCTTCACCTTCCGCCATGATGGTAAGTTTCCTGAGGCCTCCTCAGAAACTGATGCCACTATGTTTCCTGTACAGGCTGAAGAACTGTGAGCCAATTAAACTTATTTTCTTTCTTTCTTTCTTTTTTTTTTTTTTTTGAGACAGAGTCTCGCTCTTGCCCAGGCTAGAGTGAAGTGATGCGATCTTGGCTCACTGCAAGCTCCGCCTCCCAGGTTCACACCATTCTCCTGCCTCAGCCTCCCAAGTAGCTGGGACGGCAGGCGCCCACCACTATGCCTGGCTAATTTTTTGTATTTTTAATAGAGACGGGGTTTCACTGTGTTAGCCAGGATGGTCTCGATCTCTTGACCTCATGATCCGCCCACCTCGGCCTCCCAAAGTGCTGGGATTACAGGCGTGAGCCACTGCGCCCAGCCTAAACTTATTTTCTTTATAAATTACCCAGTCTCGGGTATTTCTTTATTTCAGGGCAAAAATGAACTAATTTACTCACCAAAATATCCTCTCCCTGAGAACCAAGGAGACTGCCTTCTTCCTTTGCCAAGCACATCTTCATTATTTTGCAGATAGATCCTAGTTCTACCCATATTTATCACTGACATCACATTTGTTTCTCATGATTTTTGTGGTGTGCCAGTTAACACCCTGCTTGCACTTCTTAACCACATTGAGCCATTATATGACTGGGTTTAGACTAGTGCTCCCCAGGAATGACCCCTGGGGCTTTTTAGGGTTGAACTCTATTGTGCCTCAGTATGTGGCCAGAATATTGAAAAGTTCAAGCGAATTGTGCCGGTACCAGAGATAACAAAGTATCTCTACTTTTTGTCTTCCTCTGTAGATTTCTCCTAGAAGTAAAACTCAGATGAACTAGGACAAGCTGTGGTGAGAGAAGCCATTGGCTGCCATCTAGACTGTGTTGAAGGCACACAGTCACTTGTTAAAGGCAGTTAAGTGTTCGCGGCTGACCTTTGCTTGGATGGGTTAGCCTTCTCCTCTCCTAGTTTCAGTGCACCCTATTTTGTGGACCTAGATTAGCATATAGTGGCTAAAATAATGTAAGGACTATTTCTGTGCTTTAGTGCTTTTTGATTTTGTGCTTTTCATCCTGAAGGAACAGGAGAAAATCAGAATGAGAAGTGGTGGGTTTGAGCAATTACATTTTCCATCCCCACATTCAGCTTCTTTCCTGCTCCTGGGTCCATAATGAGAATGGAAAACATTATTTCCCATGTCAATGACAAATGGCACCTTAGAGTTCAGCTGCTTCCCATCACACTGAGTGTGCAGATTTACATCTCTGTAAAGCAAAGAGAAAGCTTATTTGGACTACTATCTACTTATTTTAATTGTATTTTAATAAATGTTTACTATTTACAAAGTGTACAAAGAAAGGTAACTACTTTCTCCTGGTACCAAAGCCATCAGCTATGCAAGACAATAGCAATAGGAATTTTGCAGGAAGATTTGCTTCTAAGTGGAAAATTCAGTTTCAAATACAGGAGAGGTGGAATTCAACATTGTGAACAGTCGGTAAATTATGTATGTCATCATACCCGCGCAAATGACTGGCACTGTTCTAAATCTTGAAAACCATGCACATAGCTCCCCAGGCTTCCTGCATATCCCAAAATGTGCCGAGCAGACTTCGGCAACAGGGCCTTTTCACTGCTCTTCCCCCTACCTGGAATATTTTCCATCCAACTATTTCTCTGCATAGCCCCTTCTCTTGTTTTTTTTTCAGTTCTCTCTTTTTTTTTCAGGTTTCTGTTTGAATATAACGTTAGTAGATCAGTTGCTTCTAAGCAGCTTTTGTCAAACAGCAACTTCCTATAATCCCTAATCATTCTCTTTTCCTCTTACTCTGTTAATGTTTCTTCTTGGCGTAGGTTGTCACCTGCCATATTATGCATGTATTGGCTTATCCATTTCAGTCTCCTCCTACTAGAATGTAGCTCTTTTGTTCTCTACAAAAGTCCAAGAGTCTAAAACACTGCCTGGCCCATCATAGATACTGAGTAATATTTGTTGCACTAATGGTTAAATGCATCCTGAGGGATTGTCTCACCAGCTCACAAGTCAAGGTTTATTTATAACACAGCTCTGGGTCTGTGGCTAAAGAAATTAATAGTATTTATAGCTATAATTTATCAAGTGCTTAGCCCACCATTTTCTGGTTACTTTTTGTATTGTATCATTTTATCTTTATAGAAACCTTATAAATAGGAGTTTTATGCCAAATTGAGAGATGAGCGAAAGGTAGATCAGATAGGTCTAAACAAAGTGGCCAAAGCCACACAGCTAGTAAGAGGGGAAGCCATGTCACCAAGACACATCCTTGTGACTCCAAAGCCAAGATTTATTCCACTTCACCAGGCTACCTCTCAGAATAAGAGCAAGAAGAATAGAATGCTTTACTAATTACTCAGCAAAGCTCAGCTTAGTGAGCACCAGATAATTGTGAATTTAGCTAACTAGCTAACTAGTTAACAAAGATCTGGCTTTGAATCCTAGTTCTGCCCTAGAAAAGGATAAGGCATCAAGTAGTTCTGTCTTTAAAATCAACTTATTTGAATATGATCCACCTGATCAAGACAAAATGACTTTGTTGTGGTATCATTTATATACAATAAAATATACCCAACTAAACTGTACAATTTTAAAGAGTTTTGACAAATCTATGCGCTGTGTAACCACCAGCACAACTAAGAAGTAAAACATTTCATAAAAGATATAAAATCTTTTCATCATCCCCAAAAGTTCTCTCGTGCTCCTTCACAAACCCTTGCCACCTCATACCCTTGGGACCCAGGCAACTACTGTTATGCTTTGAGTCTCTATAGCTTGCATTCTTTAGAACTTCATATAAGTTGAATCAGGCAGTATATACTCTTTATACTGTTTCTTCTGCTGAGCATACTGCTTTTAAGATACATCCATGTTGTGTGCACCACTCATTCATTCTTTTTTATTGCTGAATATATTCAATTATATGAAATTTAGTTATCCATTCTCCTGTTGATGGACATTCGATTGTTTTCAGTTTAGGCTGTTACAAACAAAGCAGCCGTGAACATTTGTATGCAATTCTTTGTGTGGATGTAAGTTTTTATTTCTCTTGGGTGAATACTTAAGAAGGGAATGACTAGGATGCCCATGTAAACATGGTAAGTCCACGTTTAACTTTATAAAAAAACGCCAAAATGTTTTCAAAAATAGTTTTGTCATTGAGACATCTCTTAGCATGGAGTTGCTCGTCTGTAAAACAGAGATATTTTACTAGATGATCTCTAAAATTCTCTTTCAATGACTTGTGGCTCTAGGACCTGCTGCTGTGTTGGATTTCTGACTCTCGTCTGTCTTGAGCTGCTACACTTTATTATTTTTCTTTTTTCTTTCAAATATCTTAATTGCTGTACCTCTATCTTGTTCCTGTTAATGTCAAGAAAAATGATGATGATAGTAGAAAGCTATGTGTCAAGCACTATGCTAAATATTTTACCTGATTTTTCTCTTTTAGTCTTCACATAAGCATTTGCAGTAGATACTATTTTTATATAATCTGTCTTAGTGATAAAGAAACTGAAGCTGAGAAAACTTAAGTAACTCCCCCAAGTTAACAAAGCTATTAACAGGTAGAGTTGGGAAGCAAAATCAGGTCTGCCTGGATTACTTCTAAATTACTGATTTCTCGACCCTCTCTCTGATACCCTAGCTCCTACTTCTTCATTTTTTTGTATGACCCTAGGATCTGCCTGGGTGTATTCTGAATATACTTCACCTTCCCAGTGTTGTTCACCAGTTTTCCTTTCATACCGTGGAATGACATCAGTGTTCAATGACCCAGCAATTTTCCAGAAGGCAACAAAAAAGGTAATTTAGAGAGTGAGGAGAGCTTAAGATCATCTTACTTATGTCAGCTCCATTAAGTTTTCATTAACAGTCAGAATGGGGTTTCTTAAATCAGCATAATGCCAGTAAGCATTGCTTTGAAAAAAAAAAAAAGAAATGCTTAACTAATAGGATACCTTGTCAACATTTTATCTGAATCTACAGAGCCCAGTCATTTGAAATCATCATAGAGGTCATTGCCAATTTTGCACTGAACAATCCCTCTTCTCATCAAGTGGTGAAATTTCCATGCTAGCTTTTTGCAGGAATCTGAACTTGTTACTGTCTCTTCATGCTTTTCTCTGCAGTCGTCATTAGGCATAACAAGGACTCAGATGCTGAATATTATCATTTAGATTAGTAAAGTATTGTGTGAATACCCCGAACATTTCCCATTTAATTATTTTTTGGTATAGTCTTTTGAGGCAAAAGTCAAGACTGTACCAATCTCATGGCGCACATGCCACTATAATACCCATGCTATGTTATGTGGCTTGTGAGAGAACCATTTCTTACCTCCAGAATACTTATAGTGCTAATCAACCATTACCATTAGAAAAAAACAAGAACATAAATTGACTTTAAAAAATCCTGATGAGGGTTCTGAAATTCTTTTCCCTGAGATAACCTCTGTTCTACTCTTTACTTACAGTCTTGAGGAGTTAACCTAAAGTCTAACTCCTCCATGAGCCTATTGTATTTAATTTTCACTGTTTTTATTCTTTGAATTTCTAGATCATTTATAGTCATCCTGGATATTTTAAATGTAATTTTCTGTTTTGTTTTGTCACTGTGTTTCACTCGTAGGCACTGTGGCATAAAGGAAGAATATTAAACATTGAATTCAGAGAAATATTGGCTTTACCACTAAAAAACAATGTGACTCCGGGTAAGTTTCATATATTCTATGGGTCTCAATTCCTTTATAAAAAAAAAAGATAGTGGTCCTCGCAAATTATGGTGACAAAGCTGTCTCATAAGGTTCTTGCCAGCAACAAATGACAAAATGTATGAAAATTTTAAATTCTGCAAGACAGAGCCGTGTCTTATGCCTCTGAACATATTGCATCTTCTCATTCATTCAATAAAAATTTATTTGGTACCTATTATGTACTAAACAGTGCACTTGGTACTAGGAATACAGTCATGAACAAATCAACTGTCTTTGATTTAGCAGACCTGTGGTTTAGCAGAGGACACAGAAATGTGGTAAATCCAAATGATGACATGGTTTTACAAACGCTTGAAACATCAGGGAGTTCTCCATACAGTTACTAAAATCAAGGATGCAGAATAAATTTGTTCCCAAGCTTTTGCTGGAGAACAGAAAAATCATACCGATGATGGTGTTTCCTCCCTCTCCCTGACTTCCGTGTTTATACATACTTCTTCCTCATGTGCCTTATGAATATTTTGTAATCAAATAAACAGAGGCATGTTCTAGACAGAATCTAGATTCTCTCTTGTTACAAACATGTTCCAATTATAATGATTTCAAAGTATTTTATGGTAAGAAATCTCATATTTAAGAGTCAATGTTTTAGAGTTTTTGGAGTTACTTGGCCATTTTTGCAATCCGAAGCTTTCTGATTGGCTGACATTATCATTGCTATCTCTATAATTACAGGCATGCATCATTTAATGATGGGGATACATTCTGAGAAATACCTTGTTAGGCAATTTTATCATTATATGAATATCATAGAGTGTACTTTTACAAACCTAGATGGTATAGTCTACTACACACCTAGGCTATATGGTATAGCTTATTTCTCCTAGGCTACAGACCTGCACAGCATGTTACTGCGCTGAATATAGTGGGCAATTGTAACACAGCAGTTAGTATTTGTATATCTAAAAATACAAAAGGTACAGTAAAAATGTGTTATTATAATCTTATGGGACCACTTTCGTATAGGTTGTCCATTGTTGACCAACATGTTGTTAATGTGGCACATGTCTGTATTATCAAATATTATTTGAGTGTCTACTGTGGGTTAAGCACTGTGCTATGTACCTAGGATAATTCTGTAATGAAGAAACATAATTTAAATAGGGAATCAAAACACGTGTATTTGAAAAGATGTAATGCAGAGCAAGTCTATATCTGCTAAGGTAGGGCTGAAAACAACTAAAATTACGAGATAAAATACAAAATGCTTTCATAAAAGCACTGAAAAATCTAACATGACATAACAAGACATTATTTAAGAGCTAGAATTTAGAGAGGTGAGCGGATCATTGCTTCGGCTTTGAGGACCTTTGCAAACTTAGATTAAATAAATTAACTTAAATTAACTATCAAATATAGCTGTGAGTTTGAAGGGTTCGTAGCCCAGAGGAAAACAGAAGTAAAATTCAGCATCTGTCAAAGGTTGCCAAAGTAGTAATAAACATGGTAGTTATCTGATCCCTTTCCTAGGGCACCAGATTTGGGCACCAACACATGTGATGTAGGGCAGATTGGCCAATAGAAGCCAAGTGAAGTCAGACGCTCAAGATGTAACTAAAGGTAAACCAAAGTGCTTGTTGTAGGGAGAGAAGGAAATTTAAGCATGAAGCTGTGGATTCAACCAAATGCTCAGACCAGAGGGAGCAGTATCAGAATGGAGAGCAGGAGGCAGAACCTAGAGTTTTGTAGTAGGGGTTTGAGCAGCTGGATCTTACATAAGGTTAATGAGCCAGACTGAACATATAATATAAACCAATAATGACAGAAAGAGTTATTCCACATGTGAGACTTTTATTTCAAGCAATGTTTGCTAGAAAATTAAATTTGAGCCCCACTTCACAACCCCATCCTGCAATTCCATCTGTACCAAAGAGTTAAACGTAAAATGTCCAGCTACAGAAGAAGAAGAAGACGACGACGAAGGAAGATGGAAGAGGGAAGAAGCTCAAATAAACATCTTGTATGTATTTCTGGAACAGAAAAGATTTTCTACCTTTAAAAGCAATGGTAAATCTCAAGAAGAAATGCTTCAGAGGGCCGGGTGCGGTGGCTCACGCCTGTAATCCCAGCGCTTTGGGAGGCCCAGGCAGGCAGATCACGAGGTCAGGAAATCGAGACCATCCTGGCTAACACGGTGAAACCCCATCTCTACTAGGAAAATACAAAAAATTAGCCGGGCGTGGTGGCGGGTGCCTGTAGTCCCAGCTACTCAGGAGGCTGAGGCAGGAGAATGGCTTGAACTTGGGAGGCGAAGCTTACAGTGAGCCGAGACGCGCCACTGCACTCCAGCCTGGGCGACAGGGGAGACTCCATCTCAAAAAAAAAATAAAATAAAATAAAAGAAGAAATGCAATATTATCAAATGCCTATCAAATTTTTTGAAAGACAAAAAAGTTAGAAATGAATTTGCTACAAATATAATCAAGCATTAATATTTTAGTACACAAAGAACACTACATTTAAATTAAAATATTAAGATCCTAATAAGTAAACATAGAAGGATAATTAATAAAATATAAGTAGATAATAAACGAAGCAGATTAATAACATAATCATATTAGGCAATATTTATTGAATATTTACTATGTACAAGGAACCATACTATGTACTTTACACATATTATTTCATTTAATCCCCACAATCCTAAAAGCTAGATTCTATTATAAATCCTAGTTTATAGATGAGTAAATAGGTAGAAACGAGCCAGAGGGCCTTAGGGCTGAGTTTTACTTCTCAATTCCTTTTGTATTGATTAAATTTAGCCTGTTGTTATTCTCATTATCTTCATCAAGGAGAGTGTCAATAAATATTTATTGTTCATGGTAATATATAGAAACAGCCTCAGACTCATTTGACTTATACAGTATTACCTATAGCAAATACAAAATCTTATTACGAAAATTATTCTACAATTTCTTTGGAACCTTAGGAAAAAAGTTAGTAAAAAATTTAGAGAGGTAACTACAAAAGAAAATTCTTTTATTGTTATGTCTTTAGGCTTTTAAAAAATATACTCTTGTATCTTTTAAAGCATGTTGAAAAGGTTATGTCCATGTTACCTTTCTTTTTAGTTTTTCAAGGCCAAGAATTTGATTTTCAATTAACTTTATAGTGGTCTATATGCATTTTGAAGATTTAGTAAATGTATTTGATGGAAAATAAGAAGATTTTGTTTATTGAAGCTGAGGGAAAAAAATAAGACTTGCAAACCAATTGATTCCAACATCTGTCATGTTTGGACCGAGTGTTTAAACAACAGTTTGAATACAAATTGAGTTTTGGCTGGAAAACAAGTTCTTATTTCAGAGATGGTTTACCTCAAAAACATTGTGAGGATAAATGTTTTTTTACCTTTTCCAAACATTTATGCTAATTTAAGCATGGGCAAGTTTAAAAGCAGAAAGGAGAAAAGTCTTGGAAAAGGAAGAATTGAAGATACTAGTGAGAAAATTGGGCCCCTATGATACCAGCATGAAGCCTTGTGCATTTGATTTCTCTTTCCCTCCACCACTCTTATCAAATCAGTCAACCAGTCTTAGGAATTGTCTACAATGTCTACCAAGTTGTTCCCGTTTCCTCCTAGTTGCATTGCTAGCATTGCAATGCAGGCCTTGACCCTTTTACTCCTAGACTATTATACTAATTTATTATTCCATTTCCCTATTTCTGGATTCTCTTACCTTCCATCTGTTGCCAACTGACCACCGGACACATTTTCTGAAAGGATCACTTTCTCTATGTCACTCTCCTTCACAGAATTTTTATTGTTTTCTTATTGCCTCTCAATTTGAGTCCTTTAGCTGATAGGAGATTTTCACATCTGATCAGCAACTGCACAACATGGTCTAATTTGTCTGTTTCTCTGGCCTTGTTTCTAATGCTCCTGGACGCGGAGACATACCTATTTGCGGCCTACTTACTGTTCTCCAAGTGCATTTTAATTCCCCTGACTGCATGATTTTGTTCAGGTAATTATCAGTTTTCTCAAATTTGGTTTTCCATTTTCATAATATATTGTGTGAAGGTAGAAGGATTGTCATAAAGTTTGTCTAGATTCTTAGGCCAAGGTGTTGCATTTCCTCTCCCCATCTACTTTAAATAGACTCGGGACCAGGAAAGCCAATGGTGTAACACTATGTCAAAGGTAAAGGCCTGAGAAACTGAGGGCCGCTGATGCAAGTTCTGGAGACCAAAGGCCAGAGAATGTGGAGTTCCGATGTTCAAGAGCAAGAGAAGAATGGTGTCACAGTTTCACAAGAGAGAATGAATGAGAATTTGCTTTTCCTCTACCTTTTAGTTCTTTCTAGGGCCTCAGCTGATTGCATGGTTCCTGCCCACACTGAATGAGTGTGGGTTTTGCTCACTAAGTCCACTGATTGAAATGCCGATCTCCAGAAATGCTGTCATCAACACACTCAAAATTAATGTTTCATCAGCTATCTGGGTATCTCTTAACTCAGTCAAGTTGACACCTAAAATTAACCATCACATGGGCCTACTAAGAACTCTCTCACACTTTTAAAAATAATAAGTAGGCATAGATAGGAAAATAAATAATAATATTGCATATTTAGTTAGATCAGAAATACTTCCTGGCTCTAGTCAGAGTGTAGAAAGCTAGAATGTTGCTTCCACCTTAACAATAACAAAAAGCCAGATAATCTTCAAAATCATATTTTTTCTTGACCTCATCAGAGAATTGATAACACAAGGAAACTAATTAGCCAAAAATCTGAAGAAAGACAGGCACCTCCAAGGAGAAGTGGGGATGTGAGTACTGGTTTACCTGCGCACTGACTTACCTGGGCACTGGTTTACCTGGGGCAGAGTGAGGGAGGAATGAGTTGTCACAAAAGTGAATAAAAAAATTCAGATACATTTTTGATTGAATTATTAAAAGACAAGGGTGGCTTCCTGGGTGTATAGAACCCACGTGAGCTGCAGATGCAAGAGGAGTTTGTGTTTGTGCACATGTTCTTCTCCATAGACTACACGGTGCACCCTTGAGAAAGATGGAGAACAGGGCAGGAGCTTAAAAACACTTTCTCTTTGATCCCAAGCTGGCAGTGGGTGGAGCGCAGCAACCAACGTGGAAAACACATGACACTTGGTCGTGATCCTTCCCTCATATCTTTCCTACAGGAAAAAGGCCTTCCATCTTTGGGGGGAAGCACAGAAAACTCTATTGCTCCAATGGCACAGTTAAAATCTATTGCAGCTGATCAGATGCCAGAGAAAAGAAATTTTTCATCACCGGGGGAAGAGCAGAAACTCACCCTCTACCCAGATCATTAGAAATCTCCTTTTGTTGGAGAGTCGTAGGATCACTGAAAAAGCCCTATACCCAAGACCCAGAGACATAGGACCCACCTAAGAGAGAGGATGAACCAGCACAAGAGAAAACTTCCCTCTATCACTCAAACATCAGGTTAGCAAATGTCAAATAACATGTCACAACAGTGTGCCACCATGGCCCCGGCAGAGCATAGAGAAAGACCCTTGCAGGGGCACAGTGTCTCAAGAAAGCCTAAAGCGGGGGCTGGACGCGGTGGCTCAGGGGCTGGGCGCAGTGGCTCAAGCCTGTAATCCCAGCACTTTGGGAGGCCGAGGCTGGCAGATCACCTGAGGTCAAGAGTTCAAGACCAGCCTGGCCAACATGGTGAAACCCAGTCTCTACTAAAAATACAAAAAATTAGCTGGGCGTGGTGGTGGGTGCCTGTAATCCCAGCTACTCGGGAGGTTGAGGCAGGAGAATCACTTGAACCTGGGTGGTGAAGGTTGCAGTGAGCCGAGATCATGCCATTGCACTCCAGCCTGGGCAACAAGAGCAAAACTCCACCTTGGAAAAAAAAAAAAAAAAAAAACAACCTAAAGCTGAGGTTGAAAGTGGTTAGAACATTGAGAGAAACCCTACTCTAAGCACGAGGTAATATGAAAGGAATTTGAAACTGGTGGTGCACTGAAGGTAATCAGAGCAACATCATAACCCAACCCCAGCTCAACTTCAGACTAGATTGACTCATCAACTAAAAATCACAGGAAAAACCAAGGTAACAAAGATGATGATTGCCTTTGACAGGATTATCAGTAGACTAGACATAGACAAGAAAAGGATTCACAAATTTGGCAATATGTTAGTAGAAATTACTCAAAGTAAGAGATATGAGTTAAAAAATAATAAAATTTTTTAAAAGAACATCTGAGAGCTGCAGGACAATGTCAAATAGTCTACTACCTACATAATGGGTATCTCAGGAGAAGAAAGAAAGAAGAAAAACTTGAAGATTAAGAATTACAATAGATTTCTCATTTGAAACTATACAAGCCAGGAGACAGTAGAGTAACATCTTTAAATTGGCAGGGAGAAAAAAAAAAAACTAGGTTAATCCAGAATTTTTTACCCAGCAAAATATTTTCCCAAAAGAAAGGATAAATAATGACTTTTTCAGACAAACAAAAACTGAATTAATTCCCATGATAACTGCCTTACAAAAAAAGTGTTAAAGAATGTCTTTCAGATAGAAAGGTCTTAACACCACATAGAAACTTGGATCTATATAGAAGAGGAGTTCTGAAAATAGTAAAATTAAATTTTAATATAAAAATTATTTTTCACTATTTTAATCACTAAGAGATAATGGTTTGTTTAAAGCAAAAATAGTGGCAATCTATTCTGGGTATGCAGTGTATGTAAAAGTGAAATATCTGATAATACTAGCATGAATAATGGAAGGGAGAAGTTGGTAGTATACTGTTGTAAGTTTATTACACTACAAGCAAAGTATTATAATATTATTTTAAGCTAGACTATGATTAAAGAGTTATATTTTAAACCTTATGGCAACTACTAATATTTTTTTAAATTTTACTTTACTTTCTGGGATACATGTGCAGAACATGCAGGTTTGTCACATAGGTATACATGTGCCATGGTGGTTTGCTGCACCTATCAACCCATCACCTAGATTTTAAGCCTCAAATGAATTAGGTATTTGTCCTAATGCTCTCCCTCTCCTTTCCCCTAACCCCCTGACAGGCCCTGGTGTGTGATATTCCCCTCCTTGTGTCCATGTGTTCTCATTGTTCGGCTCCCAATTATGAGTGAGAACATGCGGTGTTTGGTTTTCTGTTCCTGTGTTAGTTTGCTGAGAATGATGGCTTCCAGCTTCATCCATGTCCCTGCAAAGGACATGAATTCATTCTTTTTTATGGCTGCACAGTATTCCATGGTGTATACATGCTACATTTCCTTTATCCAGTCTATCATTGATGGGCATTTGGGTTGGTTCCAAGTCTTTGCTATTTTAAATAGTGCTGCAATAAACATATGTGTGCATATGTCTTTATAGTTAAATTATTTATAATCCTTTCGGTATACACCCAGTAATGGGATTGCTGGGTCAAATGGTATTCCTTATTCTAGATCCTTGAGGAATAGCCACACTGTCTTCCACAATGGCTGAACTAATTTACACTCCCACCAACACTGTAAAAGTGTTCCTATTTCTCCACATCCTCTCCAGCATCTGTTGTTTCCTGACTTTTTAATAATTGTCATTCTAACTGGCATGAGATGGTATCTCATTGCAGTTTTGATTTGCATTTCTCTAATGACCAGTGATGATGAGCTTTTTTTCATATGTTTGTTGGCTGCATAAATGTCTTCTTTTGGGACGTGTCTGTTCATATCCTTCACCCAATTTTTATGGGGTTGTTTTTTTCTTGTAAATTTGTTTAAATTCCTCACAGATTCTGGATATTAGACCTTTGTCAGATGGGTAGATTGCAAAAATTTCCTCCCATTCTGTAGCTTGCGTGTTTATGATAGTTTCATTTGCTGTGAAGTAGCTCTTTAGTTTAATTAGATCCCATTTGTCAATAAAAAATTGTTTTAAAGGTTTAAATAATAATAAGATAAAAATACAGGCATATCTTGAAGATATTCTGGGTTCAGTTCCAGATCACAGCAAAAAGCAACAACAACAACAACAACAACAAAAAGAATATCACAATAAAGTGAGTCACAAAATTTTTTGGCTTCCCAGTGCATTTAAAAGTTATGTTTACACAACACTCGAGTCTATTAAGTATGCAATAGTATTTTTTCTTAAAAGGCAGTGTACATCCCTTAATTTAAAAAATTCTTCCTGGGTAAAAAATGCTAATGATTATTTGAGCTTTCAGCAAATCATAGTCCATGCTGGTGGAGGGTTTTATCTCAATGTTGATGGCTGCTAAATGATCAGGATGGTGGTTGCTGAAGGTTGGGGTGACTGTGACATTTCTTAAAATAAGACAACAGTAAAGTTTGCTGCATTGATTCACTCTTGCTTTCATGAAAGATTTCTCTGTAGCGTGTGATGGTGTTTGATAGCATTTTACTCATAGTAGAACTTCTTTCAAAATTGAAGTCAATCTTAAACTCTGCCACTGCTTTATCAACTAAGTTTATGTAACACTGTAAATCCTATGTTGTCATTTCAACCATGTTCACAACATCTTCCCCAGAAGTAGTTTCCTTCTCAAGAAATCACTTTTTTCACTCATATATGAGTAGCAACTCCTCATCCATTCCAGTTTTTGCAGCAATTCAGTTGCATCTTCAGGCTCCACTTCTAATTCTAATTCTCTTATTCTTTCCTCCATATCTGCAGTTACTTCCTCTACTCAAGTCATGAATCCCTCAAAGTTATCCGTGAGAGCTGGAATCAGCTTTTTCAAACACCTGTTCATATTGATATTTGACTTTCTTCCATGAATTATTGGCATTCTTAATGGCATCTAGAATGGTGAATCATTTCCAAAAGATTTTCAATGTACTTAGCTCAGATTCATTAAAGGAGTCACTATGTCAACGATAACCTTATGAAACGTTATTTCTTTTTTTTTTTTGTCTTTTTCAAGAGATGAGATCTCCCCTCTGTCACCCAGCTTGAAGTACAGTGGCGTGATTATAGCTCACTGCAGTCTTGAACTACTGGGCTCAAGCAATCCTTCTGCTTCAGCCTACCAAGTAGCTGGGACTATAGGCATGTGCCTGGATAATTTTTTTTTTTTTTTTTTTTTTTTTTTGAGACGGAGTCTTTCTCTGTTCCCCAGGCTGGAGTGCAGTGGCATGATCTCGGCTCACCGCAGCCTCCACCTCCTGGGTTCACGCCATTCTCCTGCCTCAGCCTCCCGAGTAGCTGGGATTACAGGCGCCCACCAACACGCCCGGCTAATTTTTTGTATTTTTAGTAGAGATAATTTTTTTTTAATTTTTTTGTATAGATGTTGCCCAGGCTGGTTTCAAACTGGCCTCAAGCAATCCTCCCACCTCTGCCCTCAAAAGAGAGGTGGCATGAGCCACCACATGTGGCCTTGAAATGTATTTCTTAAGTAATAATACTTAAAAGTCAAAATTACTCTTTGACTCGCGGATTGTAGAATGGATGTTGTATTAGCAGGCATGAAAATAACATTAATTTCCATGTACATCTATTTTGCTTACAATATTTTGAAAGCAGTCCTTTTTTTTTTCCTGAGCAATAGGTCTCAACAGATGGCTTAAAACATTTCGGTAAGTCATGCTGTAAACAGATGTGCTGTCATCCAGACTTTGTTGTTTTATTCATAGAACACAGAGAGAGTCAATTTAGCATGATTTTTACAGGCACAAGAATTTTTGAAATGGTAAATGAGCACTGGTTTCAACTCAAAAAGTTACTAGCTGTGTTAACCCCTAACAATAGAGTAAGCCTGTCCTTTGGAGCTTTGAAGTCAGGCATTGACTTTTCCTCTCTAGCTATGAAAGTCCTAAAAGGCATTTCTTCTAATATAAGGTTGTTTCATCTGCATTGAAAATCTGTTGTTTAGTGTAGCTGCCTTCATCAATGATCTTAGCTAGATCTTCTGGATCACTTGCTGCAAATTCTCCATCAAGCACTTACTACTTCACCTTGTGCTTTTAGGTTATGGTGGTGGATTCTTTCCTTAAATGGCACAAAGCAACCTCTACTAGCTTACAAATTTTCTTCTGCAGCTTCCTCATCTCTTTCAGGCTTCATAAAATTGCAGAGTTAGAGCTTTGCTCTAGATTAGGCTTTAGTTTAAAGGAATGGTGTGACTGGTTTGATCTTGTATCCAGACCACTAAAACTCTCCCTATCAGCAATAAAGCTGTTTTTCTTTCTTATCATTCACATGTTCACTGGAATAGCACTTGGAATTTTCTTCAAGAACTTTTCCTTTGCCTTTACAACTTGATTGTTTGGCACAAGAGACTTCACTTTTGGCCTGTTGCAGCTTTCCACATGCTTTTCTCAGTAAGGCTAATCATTTCTAGCTTTTGATTTATAGTGAGATCTGTGTGACTCTTCCTTTCACTTAAATATTTAGAGGACATTGTAGGTTTATTAATTGGCCTAATTTCCATATTGTTGTGTCTCAGGCAATAGGGAGGCCCAAGGCAAGGGAGAGAGATGGGAGAATAGCCAGTTGGTGCAGCAATCAGAACACATACAGTATTTACCCACTGCATTTGCTGTCAGATTGGTGAGGTTTACAGTGCCCCAAAACAGTCACAATAGCAACACCAAATATCACTAATCACAGATTACCCATAACAGATATGACAATAAGGAAAAAGGTTTAAATATTTTGAGAATTATGAAAATGTGACACAGAGATATGAAGTGAGCACATGCTGTTTGAAAAATGGTGCCAATTTACTTGTTGGGCGAAGGATTGCCACAGAGCTTCAATTAGTAAAAAATGCGGTATCTGTGAAGCACAATAGAGCAAGGTGAATAAAACAAGGTATGCTTGTGTTCTTTTTCTGGTTACCCCACTCTATTCAGTATAATGTTATTGTCATTCTCTTTTAAAATTTGATTGCATTTACATATTACTTTTCTGTTTACGGCCTCTTTTTAGATCAATCTGCAGTAGTTTCATATTATAGAGATTTTTAAGAACTACATACATATTTTTACCTTGACATTCTGTACAAATGAAATGCAGATTTACATTTAAATAAAAAAACAAAACGGGACAAAAACAGAGTTGTATCACAATTATGCTAAAAACTACATTACATATCTGAGTTAAAGGATACAAGAGATAAAGAAAACTGGTTTAAACATGCAACTTGAAAAATGATAATGCCAGTGGAAAACATCTTTGCAATATTCCCCTCCTGTGAGCACATGTACGAATTTGATTTGCAATATAAGCAGCAAACCTTTTGAACGAGGAAATAAATTAATATGTACAAACACATGATCTATGATACATCAAAGACTGGAAAAGCCAAATGCTTATTCTAACAAAATATAGTATCAACATAAAATAAGAAGTGATTATTGATAATCTTAGGGCAGAAAGAGATGAAAGCAATTCTCAAATAAGGTTTTCATTTGGTCTTTCTATATCTATATTCATTGTTCCTCAATTTTAATAAAGCACACATAAAAAGTAGAGCCAAAATTTGGCAATAAACTACGCATTCTCTATTTATCCCCCTGGGTCACCTTAGGATGATCTGTTGTTTTGATGGCCAACAGGAAACATTTAAGTTTATCTAAACTTGGCAAATACATGTACAGGATTTGCAGTTAGATTGGATTTGAATGTAGGCTTGTGTAAGTTGCTTAACATTCTTGAACTTTATCTTCAAATGAGGCAAATATTTAGAGATTTTGCTGGATTCATTGGTAAACACAGGTAGAACACCAAGTAAGGGAATGTATTTATCAATTATTCATTGGTAAATACAGGTAGAACACCAAGTAAGATGCTCAACATTTAGTACATGATAGGGATTAATCTTGTCATCAGGAAAGCAATGTGGTGGAAATAACCTGGATTGAAAGACTGGACATTTTTTTTTTTCTGCTCCTGATTCTGAAGGAATCTTTTTTTTTTTTTTTTTTTTTTTGATATGGAGTCTTGCTCTGTCACCCAGGTTGGAGTGCAGTGGCACGATCTCGGCTCACTGCAAGCTCCACCTCCTGGGTTCATGCCATTCTCCTGCCTCAGCCTCTCTGAGTAGCTGGGACTACAGGCTCCTGCCACCGCACCTGTCTAATTTTTTGTATTTTTAGTAGAGACGGGGTTTCACCGTGGTCTCGATCGCCTGACCTCATGATCCGCCCGCCTCGGCCCCCCAAAGTGCTGGGATTACAAGCGTGATCCACCGCGCCCAGCCTTCTGAAGGAATCTTAAGTAACTTGTGCTACCTCTCTGGCCTTCAATTTCCTCCTCTCTAAAATGAGGAAGTTGGAATATCAGCTAGTTAAACATTTTTATAGTAACCAAACCCTTTGTGCAAATGTAATCTTAGACAAAAGGTCAGTGTTTGAAAGTTGTAAAGGCAGTGCTGGTGGAATCAAGCTAAAGAAGGGGAGCAGGACCTACACTTTCCCTCTCCCTATTGCCTAGACTGCCTGAGGCACCACACAGGACATCTTGGATTCAGCAGAGGATAGGAATAAATGATTGCCAAGAAGCTTTGGAACAAGTCTCTCTGCTCTTTGATGTTTGCATAGTGTGTTAGCTAGATGATTTTTTCATTAAGTCAATTCTTTATTGCATTTCTCTTAGAATGGCCCTAAACAGTAGTCTTACAACAAAAGCAATAGACTTAATGATTAAATAAATTTAGTGACCCAATACATTGCTCTGAACTCATGATATTAAAGATTGAATCAATTTGTCATAACAGATTTGCATATATATATACCTATATGCTTCTAGTCAGGTTCTGTACAACTGTGTTGGGCCTCTCTATTGCCTGAGACACAACAATATGGAAATTAGGCCAATTAATAAACCTACAATGTCCTCTAAGCGCTTAAGTGAAAGGAAGGTCCCATACAAACTATCATAACCGGTAACTTGAGGACAATATATACATATGTCTTTATTTGTCATTTAATTTCCATCAGATAGGTGTCATCAGCTTCATATTAGTCAAAATGAATTCCCAAAGGTTAATTAATAATTTTGTTGAATATTCTTACTTCTAAATTAGATTTAATTAACTGTATATTAGGTTCTGTTCTCATTTTATCTTCAAATAACCCTTTGCAGGAGGTATCATTATTGTCATTTTATAGATGTGGAAAATGTAACTCATGTTTAAGGAACTTACCTGAAATCACAAAGGGCTATTAAGTGGCAAGGCCAATATTTGATCCCAGATTCCTTTTTTTTTTTAAAGACAGATTCTCCTTTTTTTTTTTTCTTTCCTTTAAGACAGAGTCTCGCTTGGCCACCCAGGCTGGAGAGCAGTGGCACAATCTCAGCTCACTGCAACCTCTGCCTCCCAGGCTCAAGCACTTCTCCCACCGCAGCCTCTCGAGTAGCTGGGATTATAGGTGCCTGCTACCACACCTGGGTAATATTTGTATGTTTAGTAGAGATGGGGTTTCACCATGTTGGCCAGGCTGGTCTTGAACTCCCGACATCAAGTGATCCACCCGCCTCAACCTCCCGAAGTGCCAGAATTACAGGCATTACAGGAATTACACTGCACTTAGCCAGGGCCTGGGTTTCTTGATGACATATTCAGTCCTTTTTTTTGCTAAGCTATGAGAGCCAGTGGAAATTCAGACAGAACAACGCACAAGCTTTTCTTCATTGAGGATGTGTTCTTATTGCCTTGCTTGAGAATTTCAAGTAGTTCAGAGAAGCTCTCTGAATCATCTGATGACACACAGTTAATAAGTATTCAGGCTGGCCTGGATTTTTCAAAAGCATAATGGGTAAATATTCTTCATGTTTTAAATTATAGTAAAAACATTTGCATTCTGATATTAATATTTATTGATTTTTTTGAGATTCAGTGAATAGTTCTCATGATAATTCCTAAATCTTCAGAGAAAACCTGCATTCATAAATAACAAATTGTGTCATTATCTACATCTGTTCTCATTTTCCATAGGCTTAAAAATTCTGTATTATGGGAGCCAAAAGAAATGGCTGCCAACCAGTGTCTCTATCGAATTTTAGCTCATTTTTCTCACTTAATTCTTTATTTGAGAATGAAATGCTTATCCATAATAAATAAGGGACATACTAAACTGCAATGATTAGCATGCAATGAGTGTCAGATTCCATTTTCTTATGGAAATTGAGTAAAATCCAACATTTTAGCAATACTATTGTGATGTCAGCTGCCCAATAAGGCTGTTATAACTGCAGGAGCTACTACTTAATTTTGTTTGTTTGTTTATTTATTTATTTATTTATTTATTTATTTATTTATTTACTTTGAGACAGAGTCTTGCTCAGCTGCCCAGGCTGGAGTGCAGTGGTGCAATCTTGGCTCACTACAGCTTCCACCTCCAGGACTCAAGTGATTCTCCTGCCTCAGCCTCCTGAGTAGCTGGGGTTACAGACATGTGCCATCACGCTCAGCTAATTTTTGTATTTTTAGTAGAGATGGGGTTTTGCCATGTTGACCAGGCTGGTCTTGAACTCCTGACTTAGGTAATCTGCCCACCTCGGCCTCCCAAAGTGCTGGGATTACAGGCGTGAGCCACCGTGCCCGGCAAGTAGTTACTACTTTAATATCACATTATGACATCATTAGCTTGAACCATGCCACAGCAGTATGAAAATTAACAATTTTCATGTTTTAAAAGAGAATATGAAATTTTCCTGCTGCTTAAATTTGTTTTATGTGTGTGTGTCAGAGTAAGGGTGGTGACAGAGGACATATGGAGCAAAGTTATGTTTTAAATTAATAATAAATTGCTTTTGAAAAGTGTGTATATTCAGAAATAAAATCTAAGGTGTATTTTAAAAATAAAAACAAGATGAGTCCTTTTATATTATTATTATTAATTATTATTGTTTACCCTCTGTTAGGACTGAAATTTTTTTCTGGAGCAAAATGAGCCAGAAATAAGCAAGCAAGCAAACTGAAAAATGCACTACTACTTTATAACCTCAAAATTATATTTACCTACTGAAGTCATATTAAAAGAATATTTTGAATGGATGAATAAAAAAGTCATCATCTATTAACTAGTGGCAATTTTTTTTAAATTTGACACACATATTCTGTTTTTATTATAACTTCAATTTGTACAGTGCAATTTCTAAAGCACTTTAACATGTGTTACTATTATTTCAACTTCCTATAACCTTAGAATATGGTCAGAGCAACTACCCGTATATTTGTTTCACAGATGAGGAAATTGGATTTTGACTTACCCCAGGTCACACAGATTCATTTTCATTGTTTGCTATCTATATGATCTGAAAAAAATGACTGCTCTATCCCTCAGTCGTGACATCTATAAAATGAGAATAACAAGTAGATATGTCTTGCAAGGTTGTTGTGGGAAATAAATGAGATAAACCATCATAAAATCTTAGTACAGTGCCTGAAACATGGTAAACAACTATAAATGTTAACTGTTGCTATTTTTATTGCTTTTTAAAAAAATCGAGAGAGATAATTACATTATAGAAAAGCATAGAGACTTCTATAAAACCATATATTATTGAATACTTCTATAATATCTATATAAAGTGAAAGGTCAACATGTTTCCTCTAGATTCATTTATTTGCTCCTAATTGCTTTTTGTTCCCTTTGCTCATGGGATTCATTTTGTTTCTTGCCAATGTGTATCCTCTAGTTGTTCTTTCATGAGGGCCTATGAGTCATAAAGATGCTTACACTTTGTGCATCTGAGACGTCCCCTATTTCTGCTTTCATTCCTAAATGATGATTTTGCAGAGAGGAGACTGTGGTTGTGGCTAGAATCTTATGTCCATCTGATTGGTCATCTGTCTTTTTTCTCTAGTAGCTTTTAGGATCCTCTTGTTATCCTTGCTACTTTATGCTTTCATTATTATATGATGCATTAATGTAGGGACTCACCTTTATTTATTTTGTTTGATATTAGGCAATCTTTTTTTCTTTTCTTTCACCTAGGCTGCAGTGCAGTGGTGTGGTCTTGGCTCACTGCAACCTCCAGTTCCTAGGTTCAAGTGATCCTCCCACCTCAGCCTCCTGAGTATTAGGATTACAGGTGCCCACAACCATGTCTGGCTAATATTTGTATTTTTAGTAGAGACGGGGGTTTCACCATGTTAGCCAGGCTGGTCTCGAACTCCTAACCTCAAGTGTTCCACCCGCCTTTGTCTCCCAAAGTGCTGGGATTACAGGTATGAGCCAGGGCACCCTGCTAGGCAATCACGTTGAATTGGACATTTACATATTTATCAAAGTTAATACTGCTTAAAATGTTATTTTTCCACCATCTCCTCTATTATTTTCCTCTGGAACTTCTGTTAAATATATTTTTAGAACTTCTCATTCTATACTTTATATCTCTTAACATCTCAAGAATATTTTCCCATCACTTAACTTTTTTAGTAAAATATTTCACCTGCATTTTGGGTGACTTTGTCTGATTTGTTTTTACATATTCTTTCTTTATCTGTACTTGCTCTAATTTTTATTTTTAGAATTTCTATTTTGCTCTTTAAAATCTGCTTATTCTTCTTTTATAAAATAATTTATTGTTTTTGATTATCTTCTACTTTTTCTTTATCTTCTACTTTATCTTCTTGACTGTTTAAGCATACTCATTTTAAAATTGCATTCTCTTTGTAGTAATCTGAGTTTCCTTGGATGCAATTTGTTCCCTTTTCTTTTCTTTCTTTTCCTTTTTTTGAGATGGAGTCTCACTCTGTCGCCCAGGCTGGAGCGCAGTGGCGCAATCTTGGCTCACTGCAAGCTCCGCCTCCCGGGTTCAGGCCATTCTCCTGCCTCAGCCTCTCCGAGTAGCTGGGACTACAGGCGCCCGCCACCACGCCCGGCTAATTTTTTGTATTTTTAGTAGAGATGGTATTTCATTGTGTTAGCCAGGATGGTCTTGATCTCCTGACCTCGTGATCCATGCGCCTTGGCCTCCCAAAGTGCTGGGATTACAAGCGTGAGCCACCGTGCACAGTCAATTTGTTCCCTTTACTTTTCTTCTGATTTTGTCTTATTTGGTTTCCTTTTGGCATCATAGATTATTTTTGTGAGCACATTTTGGAATGGATAATGTTACTATGTCTGTTCTGAGTGGTGTACACTTTCTGTCTACACCCAAGGAACTTCAGATTAGTATAAAGAGAATGTAATCTTATAATGAGTGTGTTTAAATATTCAAGGAAATTAAGAAAAAATAGAAAACAATGTACAAACAATAAATTATCTTAAAAAGACAGGCTAAGCAGATATTAAAGGGCCAAATACAAATCTCGAGTAACTCTATGGAGCCCTGGGGAAGGCAAGAGCCTCATTTCAGTGTTTACTCAAGTTCTGGGCTTGGAATTTTCATCCTCTTTGTGTCCATATAGGAATTCAGGTCCCATAATGGGTACAGGTTCAAGGCTGCAGGGTTTAGCAACTGACTCTGTTTTTTATTCATGGCTTCAAATGGGCCTCAGTCTTGTTTACTATGGGAGAAAAAAAGAGGAAGAGATTAGAATACTGCGACCTTGTATTCAGCAACATGTACCCATAACTCAGAACAGGATGTTATCATCTGTCCCCAGGAAGGCCGCATTCGGTTGAAAACTTCAATGTTTCTGCCAGCAGTGCTGGCTTCAAAATATTCCTGGCTGTGTTAGGCTTTATCTCTGTGGGCACAGCACATTTCCCTCCAGGCTGCCTTTCCTGGTGCTAGAATGGGCACTTGTCTTGTGGGAATATTTTTTCCTTGCTTTTAATTTTCTTTCCCTGATGGCCAAGGTAATACAAGCTTATGTTAAAAGGGGGAAAAAAAAGGGAAAATATAGAAAAACACAAAGAAGTAGGGAGAAGAGTCACTTATACTCTTATTGCAGTAATATTCTGATATATATTCTACAGGCCTTTCGGCCTCTGTTTTTATCCTTTTCATAATTGAGATAATACTAAAAATACTTTTAAAAAATCTGCTTTTGTTGCTTACAACTATAGTACAATCATTTAATGAGGTGTGATGTTAAGGGTTCTAAAAGGCCTTCTTCACTAAAACCTTTACGCCATTGGCTTGTTAAGGATTTCTGAAATTCCGGTATTAGACGTTCATTTCTTTAGATCTAATAGACAGTTGTCAGTTGCTTTACTGGTGAAGTAAACCAGAGTGATCAGCCATTAATACTTTATCAATCACTGATGGCTTCTGTAGCTTCATAGATTGCATGCTTGCTTTCCTTAAATTTCAAGAGTGTGACAGGCCAACCTAGGCGAGTATAAGGTGACATGGGTGTATGACAGAAAAGGGCAGGTCCATGGATGGGGTAGATAGATGTAGACGATGATCCTATGGAATATATTAAAACATTTACATGTAACCACTTGCTCTGGGTAGCAGTCCAAAGGCCAGGTCTATGATTTGAGGGTGAAATGGGGTTAAAACCTGGCTCTTTCATTTCCTAGTGGTGTGTCTGAAGTACACTGCTTGAAGTCTTCGATTCTCAGTGTTTTCATGCGTAATAGGGAGTTACTGAAGCCTACTTCAAGGTCATTGTGAAAAGTAAATGAGGAAATGCAAGTGTTTGATTCATAGTAATTGTACACTAGATGTTTCCTTTTCATCCCTACTTCCCCCCAGCCCCTCAACAGCTCTGTTTTATTACGTAAGTGCTTAGAAAAATGGGCTTTCCACAGCTCGGTCAATCAGAACGGCCTTAGCCACAGCAGGACAAAGAATATGGTTACACTAAACCGTGCTGATTCAGATCAGGTTTCAGTATGTTCAACTATAGTCAGCCTCTTGGTATGGTGTACTGAGTTGGTGCTAGTATAGTGCCTAGCACATCATAGGTGCAAAATAAGTGTTTGTTGAATGAAGGTTTACAGACTCAACCTTCATTAACACATAGAAACTTTTATGGGCCATAAACCCCTTAGAACATAGTCTTTGGTTGTTTTTTATAATTATTTACATGTCATGTATTCTTAAAAAGTTGTATTTGTTTATATGAAAGCTTCTTGATAATACGGTTATACACTTCATTAAACTATTATTGAATTAGGAATAATTGAAGCTGAAATCTGAAATCATAGAAATGTAAGTTCAAAGACCCCCTGAAGCTGTTTTCCTTACTCCCATTTCTTCAAAAATAATTTTTCAGTTTTCAGAATCATAATGTCTACCATTTTAAACTATGTGGTTATACAATTCAACAATGAAGCTTAGTGTTTTATACAAAATTGCTAAAAATCAGGTCTAATATTAAATCAGAAAATAGTGTGTAAAATAGCCTGCACATCTTGAGCATTATTTAATAATGGTTTGCTGAGACTTATAAAGGAGCAGAAAAAGAAGTTGGTTTTGCAAAAGGAAATACAAACAGAAACTTACTCGCATTCCGACAACCTTAACAATATTTCATCAGAATCATTGCTCCTGGTACACAGTATAGGTGAAAAGTACTTGGGAAAAAAAGCCAGCATAACTGTAGGAAATTTAGTTAATCTATTAATGCAGCTCTCCCAAGGGTCTCTTCATGTTTGTAGCATTTGCATTGTGGATACTTGAGTTGTGGATACTTATGTTCAGCACCAAGACATCCTTCCACTTTGAGACTTAGGTGTTTAGAGACTTTATGGGTAAGAAGACATGATAAAAGTAAAAAAAAAAATCAGCAAAAAAGTTTTGAGTACCCACTCTTTGCAGTATAAAAACATAACAGTCTTTGTTCTTCAAGAGTGTAACAACATTTTCATCATCTGTCATTATTACAAATTGAATTAGTGATGTGCCATTAACTATTTTCATCAAGTCATGACACATACAGGTTGTTAGCACTGCTTCAGATAGCTAGCGGGGAGAGGAAAAGCATGGAGCTCTATTCCTTTGCTTCCTCCCCTGAAAATGAAGATAATAAAGCCTCCCTGCAAAATTATGGTCAGGATTAAATGGGATCACACCTGGGAAAATGCTCTGCAAACACTAAATCTATGAGTTCCAAGATGTGGTTCCTGGGCCAGCAGCATGGGCACCACCTGGGAACCGGCTGGGAAAGCAAATTCTTGGGCCCCACTCCCAGACCTGCTAAATCAGAAACTCTAGGGATGGGGCTCAGCAATCTGTGTTTTAGCTATCCCTTCAGGTGATTCCTGTGCTTGCCAAAGATTAAGAACCACTATCCTAAAGTGTTATACAAATGTCAGGCATTGTTATTCGATGATATTCAAGGACCCAAGATACCCATCGGTCTTAAAATATCTCTTCCTCACCGGCCTATCCTCTGCCTTCAATTTGCATAAGTAATGAACAAGAGTGGATCAAAAAACGGTATCCCCCTTTTCCTCCTCCAAAAAAAAACCTCCAGTCTTAATTGCCTCTGAATTACCTGATTAATCAACAGTATGTCAGCTGGGATGAAACTTTTCCCACTACCACCCATTGTCTCTGAAATGAGACTTGAGGACTCTTAGGTGGCCACTCCTTCAGCAAGCCCACAGGAGGTCTAGGGAACAGCCACCAAAAAGAAAGGATGCTGCCACACTTGAAATTTACCTGCTGTTAAAAGCCTCTCTCAAAGCCAAAACATGAGGACGGTTTAGAGTTGACTGGTTTACGAGTGTGGTAAGATTAAAAGGGACTAGATCTTCCACTGTTGTTGAGACAAAAGGTGAGGCAATAAAACAGATTTTCATCTTGCTTTCCTTGGGATGTCATACAAAATGTTTGCAGGAGACTCAGGGCAACATTTTGGAAACACTCACTCATTCGCTCCTGTCGCACACAGTGCTAAATACTTCAAGTGTGTTATCCCATTTACTTTTATTTACACACTCAAGAGGTGTGTGCTAACATGGGTCTTGTTCACTGATGAAGAAAAATGGCACAGAAAAATTAACCAATTGGCCAAGTCACACAACTGGTGCTTAGCAGAGGCACAATTTGAAGACAGGTTCTAACTGCAAAGTCCACACAAGTAATTGCTCTACGTTATTGACTTTCAGCATTTATGAATATCATCTGTCTAATCTGGAGAAACACGTCTTATAGTTGTCCACTCTCATGGTTCTTGTTGCCTTCTGTTGTTTGGAGGAATCTAAGGATTATGGAAGTTATGTTGGTATATCAGAAGCCTGTTGGTATATATTTGGTGAGTATATATTTTGTTCTTTGTTCAGTTTCAACTCTCTATAAATAGCCTCTCCATAACCCCATCCATGATGTACCAGCAAAGTATTCCTGGCAGCTGTTTAATTCCCTGGGGCCTTCCCTTTCTGGTCATAGTCTATTGGATCAAGAATAAGTTCCCGACAGAGATTAGGCTGATAAGTATAGTTCTTGGAGGAAGATTTGAATCTGGGACTAAATTATAGCATTTGGGTCCCACGTAGACTAAAAGACAGAGGCCAGAGGGATTGAGAAAAAAGTCGATGCTCAAAGGAGAGACATTGTCTCAATTGTATTTCAGTTCTTGGTTTCAGTTCCCTTTTAAAGCCCAATTTTTTTAGGATACCCTGATATCTCTATGATGAACTCCCCCTTTTTCACTTAAGTTAGCCTCAGAAACAATTGACCATCTAATTGATTGATGGAAAACACCTGCTGACAACTCAGCAACTCTCACATAAGATTTTGATACTCATGTACCATTATTTCCTGGCTGCCTGGTGGGGGTCCTTTAGTGTCCTACCAACTCCATCTCGTTATCCTTTCCTCTCTAGTAAACTTGGTTGCTTGGATGCTTGATGATATATTTGCTTATTCTTTCAGCCCTCTTGGTTTATCTATATACACCTCTACTCTCCTTGCTCCCCACATGTTATGTGGATCTTGCCAATGGCCACTTTATACATTTTGTTAAGTTCCAGATCCTGCAAGCTGCCAGTTATCCTCTTCAAACTTCATTAAGATGAATTGTAATTCACTGCTCTGAAACAGTGAATTATCTTTTTAGTGACTTATGCAGTTAAACCAAGTTGTAAAATTCAGTGCCAAATCCCTATAGTGCAAACTTTAAACATTGTGATTTTAAATGCTATCCTGTTTCAATGTGTTCAACATCCCATTAGATATTACCACTAATGTGTTCCATATCTTATCCCATAGCCTCTAAAAAATGCGTAAACAATGTTCAAAAAAAGACTTATGAAAACTTAAAGTTGGAAGATAACCAAACATTTTCCAAATGCAGGAGTCCTTGCTGCAACCCTCCTGCGTTTAAGTTATTGAACCTCTTAAACACTTTCAGCGATGGAGAGTTGCACAGTCTTCTGAATGAGTATTTTATTCTCTTAAAATAAGACCTACCTCTTTGTCATATCCAAATTTTGCTACATGAATCACCTTAGAGTGAATATTCTCCCAATACCTATGATAGATTGCTTTCTAAATTTTCCTTTCTTAAGGTAAACAATACCACCCTCCTTCAACTGTTTTTCATTAAGTGGTTTTAAAGGGTTATGGTCATTCGATGTCCTTTTTTCTCAACAGTGTCTTATTTCACAGAGTCTTTTTTGAATGTGGCCTTTCAAAACTGAACATATCATTGTCATGTGGTCTGGATGTCTATCTCTGTGGAAGTAGATTGGGACCACAATTATTTTCCTAATACCTGTATCAGCTTGTTGTCTCCTAGGATCTTTTTCACATGTTATGTTGTCAAGTCAAGAATCTGGAATCTCCTATTAATACGGTTTTAAACAAGAAAAAAAGGTAGGATTCCCACCGTGACAATAAGACATCATTGAGAAAATTGGTCACCTTTAACTTTCCACACACCTTGAACCAATGACTTAGGCACAGTCATCCTCATTTTCTCTCCATTTTTTTTTTTAGGTTGAGAAGACCCTCTCTTTATCAAAACTCACTTTTCTACCCATGGAATCCATTCTTTTGTTTTTTCTTGGAAGCTTGTCTTATTCTTCGTTTGCTCTTCTTTCTTACTGACTCTGCCCTCTGTGCCCCTAAACTGTCTCAAACCTCTTCCATTACAAATGAAACAGGTTCTCTGGTAGCTACTACCTTATCTCTGTCCTTTCATTACCAAATTCTCAAAGAAATGCACGCTTTCTTCTCTTTTCTGATTTAGTTTTTAAAATACACTTTAATTTGGCTTCCATCTGAACCACTCTACTGAAACCGCATCTATTGAGTCTAACAATTGGTTTGACTGTGAAATTCGCAGGTCATTTAAAAATTCTCATCTTAATGGACCTCTGAGTTACATTTAATACTGTAAATTACGTCTTTCTTGAAACTCTATTCCCATGGCTTCCAAGACCCAGAACTCTTAGAGTTTGTCCCATGTCCCTCTAACCATTCTTTCCTTCATTTTTTCCTTTTTCTCCATAAACTTCTTCTCCTTTTTTTTGGCTTTTAAACCCTGCAGTACCCAAAGTAACATGGGATTATCTGAGGTCCTGCTCCTCAATATGACTTTGTGTTTTCACGGCTTCTGCAATATCATCTGTCACCATTTCCTGCTCTGCCTTTTAGCACTCAGAGATTTCTGTGTACACTCTACTAGTTTTCACCTGTGTGTCTTTCTCATGTTGTGCACTTTAGCCAGAATAAAACCCTTTCGGCTCAAATGTCTACTTCACTGGTACATCTTCCCCCTGTCCCTCTTCATTGGATGAGTTAAATGCTGCTTCTCTGTACTGTGTAAATGGCCCATCACCACACTTTTCTTTTTATAGATCCCCCTCCTCAAATGGACTGAGTGTTATGAGAAATTGGGATAAAATATTTTTCATTTTGTTAACATCTGCATCTCTCAGCAAAGGACCTGAGTAAATGATCAGCCAGTGTATGGAATTTTGCTATTTACATTGCTCTATATTTTTATAAACATCATTTTATGTTTATCTTTTCTTATAGCTAGTTTTAGTCCAGTATTCCAGGCTGTTCTTCTCTTTTTAATTTTCCACTTGACCATCAGTGCTATTCATCATCTTGACATTCTTTCCAGTACTGGCAGATTAGATATGCATGCCCTCTTAGTTTTTATTCAAATCATTTAGGGAAAATGTTGAATAGGACTGATCCTATAGTACAATTCTGGAACTGGTGAGTGGTATCCTAGCATCTAATATCTTGTTGCTCTTTTTTCACAGATTGCCAAAACAAAGCCATCTTTGCCAAATAGCTCAGTTGCAGATTGGGCTTGTGCATTGATTTCAGCTACTGTCTTACATCTCTTCCCTGCACAAATGTATTATCTAATGTCTTCATTACAATAGCATGTGAAGGAAATCTTTAATGAAAACTTGTGTTATAGCAACAGTCTCGGCCTTTCATCACTGGATAACTAGCAAAGAGTTATCAGGAGAAAGGATTACATGGGTTAAAGCAATTTTATTTTTTAATGAGGAATATAAGAACATGGCCATTTTCCATTGGTTATATCAGAACCCCTGTATTAACAGTTGCAAAATATACTTTCTATTTACCATTACTCCAAGGAAAAAAAAGTACATTATTTGCATTGAAGAAATATATAGTTATGTCTTCTGGAGTTACATAAAGCATAATTTTAATGTTGATTGCAGAAAACCAAATATTAGTAATTAGTTGATTATATCTATGTGCCAGGAACATTTTGAGATGTTTTTATGTACTATTTATTAGTCAGAATAACTCTATGAAGGAAGTATTATTTATTTATATGTTTTGCAAATGAGACACTGAAGCAGAGAGAGGTTAAGTAACGTGTCCAAGGTTATATAATCAGTAAGTTCAAGGGTCACCAGGCTCAGTTCTAGAAAATTCTCAACTATATACTCATGTTGCCACAAATTCTACCTAGCACTATTCTACCTAACAAACAGCTATGCCCTTCTTAGAAAGCAACATCATCTCCTTCAATACAATACACCCAGTTCTCCTTGTGTGCAATTCTGTGGGTGAGTGGGCAGTGTTCTTGAGCATGGAATACAAATAATGAAAACCCTGGTGGGTGGAGAAGCTAAAAAAATTAGTTCTTTCTGCTCATTATCTTGTAATAATTTGTTTTTGATGGGCTTAGAAGGGAATTGGGAATGAAAAAAGACCCACACCATCTTCTTTATGGTAGTCATCATCATTATTTTCGATTCGGTAGAAAATGTTCTATCCCTTTCCCAGTATATCTCCCTTGTCCCATAAATAGAAACTTGGCCTTTTAAAATTTATTAGGAAGATAACATGGGTATTCCACTCCACCACTGCCTACACCCAACTTTGTTCCTCTTTGCTGGGGCAGCAGTGAATCATATGCCTGGGGGATGGCTGGACCTGGTGGAGATCCCCATGAGACCTGCCCTTGTCTAGCTTGAGATCTTTTCTATACTGTATCTCAATCTTATTCCCAAACAGTAAGTGAATTACTTAGTCATGGCTTCTTCATCCTGCTCCTCGATAGGTAACATTATTTCAGGGCGTGAGAAATGTAGAACTCCTTTTGTTCAGGAGTGTAAGCTGAATTTCCAAATCCAGGGTTAAAGGTGGCACTATGACTCTTTGACTCCTCTTTCAATATTTATTGAACACCCACCATGTTGATATACTGTTCTAGGTATTGGAGATTCCACAATGAACAAAACTAGCAGTGATTCTGCCCCCAAGGATGGTACATTCTAGTCAGGGAAGACAGACAGACAAAAAGATATAAAACATATCAGATAATAAAGAGAGTTGGGAAGAAAAATAAAGTAGGTAAAGGGGAATAGAGAGTGCATAGTTGGGTGGAGTGGTGCTATTTTCCGTGGAGTGGTCAAGGAAAGCCTCTCTGACTGTTTAAAATTTGAACAGAGAGTGAGGAAGTGAGTCCTGTGGCTACCTGGGGGATAAGAATTTTTTCTTTTTTTTACAATAGCAAAGATACAATCAACCCAGGTGGCCATCAACTTTGGATTTGATAAAGAAAATGTGGCACATACACACCATGGAATACTATGCAGTCATAAAAAAGAACAAAAAGGCATCTTAATTTAGGAAGGTAGCAGTGCAGGTGGTAAGCATTAACTTAAAGTTAGAGGCAATAGATACATGCCTTTTGTAGCAACGTGGATGCAGCTAGAGGCCATTATCCTAAGCTAACTAATGCAGGAAACAGAAAACCGAACACTGTATGTATTTGGTTGGAGTTAAACATCGAGTATACATGGACATGAAGATGAGACTCATAGACACTGAGAAATACAAGGTAGGGGAGTGAGGGAGAGAGGCAAGGGCTGAAAAACTACCTATTGTGTACTATGCTTATTACCTGGGAAACAGAGACATTCATACTCCAAACCTCAGCATCATGCAATATATCTTTGTAACAAACCTGCACGTGTACACCTTGAACCTATAATAAAAGTTGGAAATAAATAAATAAATGTCTAAAAACAACAGACACTGGCAAGGCTGTCAAGAAAGGGGAATATTTATACACTGCTGGGGGGAATGTAAATTAGTCCATTCATGTGAAAAGCAGTTTGAAGATTTCTCAAAGAGCCAAAGAACTAAGAGTTGAACTACCATTTGATCCAGCAACTCCATTACTGGGTATATACCCAAAGGAAAATAAGTCACTCTACTAAAAAGAATTTTCTAAGAGCAAGTTCAAAAAACCTGGAGGCAAGCTAAAACTTGCTTTTTTTTTTTTTTTTTTTTTTTTTTTTTTTTTGGAGAGATGTAGGATGTAGGGAGGCCAGTGTGGCTGGAACAGAATGAGTAAAAGAGGAAAATATAATAGTTGAGTACAGAGAGAAAGAAGAAAACAAATTCATGTAGGACCCTAATAGCCAAAGAAAAGAATTTTAATTTTACTTTGTGAGAGATGGGAAAACAAGATTTTGAAATGTGGGGTAATGTAATCTGACTTGTCTATTGAAAAAATAATTTTAATTTAGTGTGGAATATAGATGCCATGGGGAAATTGTGGACATAGGGAGAGTGGCCAGAAGGCTACTGTAAGAGTTTAATTAGGAGATAAAGGCAGCTTAATTTAAGAGGATAGCAGTGGAGGCAGTAAGTATTAATGTATTCTGGATGTATTTTAAAGTAAGAGGCAACAGAATTTGCAAGTAGATTGAGTATGGGGTTTGATACTGTCCATGTGGTAATTTATATTTTTATTAAGTAGTTGTTTTAAAATTTATTTTTGTTTTTAAAGTTTAAATATAAAAATAATTAGAGTAACAAAATACATCCCCATAAGCCCAGATTCTACACTCATTCATATTTGACACATTTGCTTTAATTTTCTCCTTTTGTATTTGTTGAATTATTTTAAAGTAATCTCATGGACAGTAGCCTAGAGATTAATACAGGATATGAAAGAGGGAGTAGTGGATGGGACAGTCTGATGTTATGAGAGTATGGAAGGGAGAACGATCTGGAAATTTTAATGAAGAAACAGGCAGGATACCCATCCCCCCTTTAGGTCCAATAGGATGAATATAGTGCAAAAAAATGACCACCTTCTAAGAAGGCTGCAGGTAAAATAACTAGCAAATCTAGTTTCTGCTATATAAAAATGTGAGGGAACTATTCAGATAAGAGACTGAGGACATATAAGATCTTGCGGATGATGGACTATGGGTAAAGAGCTTCAGGAATTGGAGCGGGAAGGGAGATAGGGACAAAATAAGAGATTACGGAGCTATGCGACTGTTAAACATGGAGGGTGAGGGTTACCTGCGATTCTAAAGCTTCTTGAGGTAACAGACGTAACAACAATAAATGTGGTTTCCAGGCAGAAAATGGTGGCATGGTTGTGGATTTTAGAGTGCAGGGAATTCTGGGTATCAAAGACCCCCATTTCATACTTGGTGGTGGACACAGGTGGTTAAGGGAAAGATAGTTTTACTCTGAGTTCACATATTTCACTCTTAACTCCCATTGGGTGATGAGTTGATGAGGTAGCGATCTAGCTTTGTTCAAGCGCATGCTAAAACAAAAACGCGACCAATAAAAATATCATACTGTAAATTGTTTTCCATATTTGTTCATTAACACATGTAGCACACTTTGGGAATCATTGCTCAATACTGCCTATCTTTGGACCACCTTAACCATGAATAATATCCAGGAATGTAACAAATAGAAGTAGCTGTAGAGGTTAGTTGCTGAGCATCACCATATTGGGTATTATGAAAAATACAAAGATGAGAGGAAGATGGTTTCTCAAGGCACTTACACACTTTTGGGGAAACTGGCATGTAAGTAATCACCTATGATAGAATGCAGAAGTAAAAGTAATACTTTGTGCAAGTATAGAAGTGATAAAGTCTAGGAATAGGAGGAGTATAGGGAAGGGGATCTGGGAAGTTGCTATACAGGAAGTGGAATGTGACCCAATGTTTGAAGGAGGGCTGGGATATCTATAGAAAGTGAATTAGGAATGGATAGTTTGGGCAGAAATAAGAACTTTATAAAGTTACAAAGGCATAAATGTGACTAATCTTCGTCCATCTAGTCAATAGGGTGAAAACTTTTGGGGATTATCTTTGATTCCTCCTCTCCCTCACTCTTGCGACATCTATCACCAAATCCTGTTGGTAACACTTTTACAGTCTCTTGAATCATCCACTCTCTTCTACTCCCACTGCCATATCCTGAGTTCAAGCCTACTTTACCTTCTTTCCTCTTCCCTAGACTATTGCAACTAACTTCTCACTGGTTTACCAGCTTCTGATCTATCTTCATTCTAATTCCTTTCAGTCACTGCCTCTGGAACTCCTTGCCGAACACAAAACTGTGCTATTTTCCTGCCTAGAGCATTGATGGTATAATAGAGTTTTCAATATCTGTCACTCAAGGCCATTCCACATCCCACCTCAATCCCTTTTCTCCTCTAATTTCTGGCTTTACGTTCTCTAAGTCACTATGTGTTTTACCTATAATAAACAATTTTGCTCCTTAAATAATGCCTTACATTTTTTTTTTTCCTGAGTTTGCATCTTTGCTGAAACTACCAATCCCAGCCTTCAGAGTCTTTCCCTTTCTCTCTGCTTAATTGATCCTCTGAGGTCAAATTCAATTTTACTTCCTTCTGAGAAGCTTTTCTCAACTTCTACCCCTGTCAAAATGAATCACGCTTTAGACATTGCTTCTGCCACGTAGACCATGCTTTGTATCATAATGATTTATATTAATTCCCATTCCTCCACTGGAGTGTGACCTCCTTGGAAAAAAAGGCCATGTTTTGGTTACTCTGGGCCTACCAAAGATCCCCCTTAGGAATAGTAAATATGCCTTTTCCATTTCTGGCTTTCTTTATATTATTATTGTATAAACCATTTTCTTTTACTTAAAGGTATACTGTCTTCTAGAAGTAAAAGTCCACAAATTATAAACCATTTTTGTCATGACATTCAGTCTGACACGATGCTGAAAGCCACTCAACGTGGCTAATTATATGACGAGTTTCAAAAATTAGATCATAGCATGCCCAAGCAGGTAGTTAGTTTATCATCAGGGAAATTCATAGCCTTGACTTAACTTGTAGACATGTGAAAATTTTTTTTCTTTTTGCTACACCCATTTTTTAAAATAATGTTGTCCTTTATAACTGGAGGGAAGCATGTCATATTTAAGAATAAATTATCTTACTCAGGCAAAAATACAAGATCAGGTTGAAGATATTTTCAGCATTCAGAAATAGGACACAAGGTCTTGGGAACTGTAACATTAAATTGGGGTAGAAATATATTAAATAGACTAAAACATAGTGTTTTATGATTGAGTGCATTTCTAGTATCTGGTCCTATGAAGTATTCGGACTGAACTAAGATTCTCATTACAGCTTAACTGAAATAATGAACTCACTGTTGAATTAGCGATAAGAAAGTAAATCATCATGTCTCTAGTCTTGGCCTGATTCATTCAGCTTCTAGGAGATTTTCCCCCTTTGTCATTAATATAAAATAATACTGGAAGGTTATATATATGAACAAAGAGACTAATAATCCTTAGCTATTTAAGTCATGTGACTTCTTCCTCTGAATGCCTCTTTAAAAACATACTTTGTTGTAACTTACAATGTGAAACCTGTAAGATGTTTAAATGAGCATTGAAACTGGCATAAGATCCAGGCTTGTGCTTTAAAATCATATAAATTTTACCTGATGAAAATTCTAAAGTTTTCTCAAATTCACATTATTAAGAAATTCTTAAGCAATTTTTATGTGCACTTCCATGCCCCTCCCCAACCTGATCTCTAAACTTCTCCAGTCAATTACCATAGCAGACACTAAACAATGTAGAAAATAGATTTGTTTCCATTGAAGGAATATATATATATATATATTTTTATTATATATATAAATATATATCACAAATAAATATTTAAAGGCACAGAAGGATATCTGTAAAGACATTCTCCTCAAAAGTCAGAATTATCTTGGTTTCAGAATATACATTATTATGTTCATTAACAGAAGCACAGAAGAGAGTTTGCTTTTTATAATATAACTACAAATTGTAGAAGTATCTCAGATTGCAGAATCAGGCTATACATATATGCACTACATTTTAGAGGAAGAATATATATTAATTTATGAAGTGGAAAGTAAATAAAAGGTAAGATAAATTTTGCTTTAAAAGTTGTCATATTATTTACAAAAGTGAAGCCAAGGTTGTCATTTTTAGAAATCATGTCAGATGAATATTAGTTAAAGGAATTGAGAATTTTGTCCTGAGAAAGAGAGAACTAAAGAGAGAGACAAAAGTTTTTAATATTTAAAGATCTCCCTAGAGAAGTAGAAATAGGCCTGTTTTGTATTATGCAGACTGGCTTCTGAATGCTGCAATTCCTCAGCCTACCTCTTCCTGTTAACCTTGGGGTGTGCTGCAAATTAAGGAGAAACCAAGTCTGGGGGAGGAAGAGGGAGTTACCAGGAAGGTGGCTGAGTGTGTGAAATCACATCAAGAGTTTTAATGATGGCCTTGCCCTTTATTCTAGTGTTTCTGCAGAATCTTATTAACAGTAGCGATGGTAACAATAACAAGACAGTAATAGCTTTATTCTTCTAAGTACTTTAGAGCCTGCATGTAAAATAAATGTACCTTGACAATAAAGCAGCAGCCATTCTTAGATTATTTTTATTTGTTCATTTAAAAATATCTTACCTATGAATGCAAATATATTTTCATAAGAAAAAAAGACAATCCTAAGATACCGATATAACCAGGATGACTCAGTCTTTGAAACAAAGGTATGATTTCAGAGAATAAATAGGGCTCTACTGAGAAAGTTACAAATGGAGTCTCACAAATAAGCTGTGATTTTAATGGGCTTCATTATATTGTTCAACTAAAGTTAAAAATTTGAGCAATTAAAAAAATCACTTATCATTATTGTCTTCCCATTTCATCTTGCTCATTAGAGCTGTTTCTTTGTCATGCCAAAATCTCTTTTGAATCAGGGTGAGACATGAACCTGAGTATTTTCTTGACTGTATTCTTGCTTAAGACAATGCAAGAAGTACCAAAGTAATAATATATTTTTAAATAAATATAAATTATTCATTTTATAAAATGTATGTGTATTCATATATATAAAGAGAAAGAGAGTCTTTCAGAGCAAAATATTCAATAGTGACAATAGTAATAAAATTATTCACAATATTGGTCTCATAGATGTTTGCTATAAATAGACATATGTAGAAAATCATTTAGGGGAAGGTCAAATTTACTACCAATTGATTTCTCTAGAGAGTGTTATTTATGAATGCTGTTAGTTTGCAGCAAAAGAAAAACTTACAGAGATCACATTACGTTTTGATAAAGGTTTTATAGTTGTTTACACAAAGGTCCTGTCCAATTTTGACAATATGTTCTTGCTAGAAATTTACTAGCAAGAGTGTCAATGTGTATTGACATACTTACTAAAATTCATTTGGATTTGATCTGCCTCTATCTTTATCCTACTGTTCCCCTCTCTATCCGATAAGCAAGCTGCAAATCTTTATCTTCCTCTCTTTCCTTCTTTTTTCCTCAATACTTCTGTATGGAATTACAATTTTGCAATCAGTTGTTTATTGATGGTTTCCTAGACCCTGTTGCAGGTACTGCTGTACTCTGCAGGATGATGTTTTACCATACTCCGTTGCACAGTCTGTTGGATATATATCCTCTTGCATGGTTCAGGGGATTTAGTGAAGAATAGCACCTTGTCAAGGAACACAGCATTTAGAAGGACAGTTGTGATATGTATGTATACATGTAAACACATGCACACACTTGACCATAGTACAATGTTTGCAATGCACAAAAAGAAAGTGTTGTAAGAGTTAGAAGAGGGAGCACTTATTTCTGACAGACATGGTCATAAAAGCTTCATGAAGAAGGCTACATTTGAGCTCAGCTTCGAAGTATGGGTAATCTGTCAAAAAAAATGATAGGGAGGAGAAAAATGTAGGTGAAGATAAATAATTTTTAAATTAAAAGTTGTATATTTTTAGTTTTCATCTGTGGCTGCATGATTCATCTCTAATAAATTCTTCTGAGTGGTGTGAGGTAAACGTTAATATTCATTCTTTTCATGTATTTATTCAGTCATTCTAAAACAACTTGTTGATTAGACTTTCCTTTATCTTGAATTGTCTTGGCTCTCTTGTCAAAAATCAGTTGACTTTGTATGTATGAGTTTATTTCTGGACTCTCTTTTTTTCCATTGATCTATCAGTCTGCCCTTGCGCTTATCCTGTCTTGATTACTGTTGTTTGGTAGTAAGTCTTAAAATAAGTAGCTTTTGTCTCCAGATTTTCTTTTCATTTTTAAGATCATTTTTGGATATTTTAAATCTTTTGAATTTTCATGTAACTTTAGAATCAGCCTATTAATTTCTATAAGAAAGAATCATCAGTTTGCCTACTTGGATAAGCAAAGACTTTTTAGACTCCATAAAGCACTAACATTAAAGAAAAAATATGATAAATTCGATTTTGTTCAGATTAAAAATCTCTGCTCACCATAAGACATTAAAAATGAAAAAGGTAAAATGCAAACAGAGAAAACCTCTGCAAAACATGTATCTGATAAGGAATTTGTATCTAGAATACATAGTCATTACACATCAATATAAAAGGACAAAATCTAATAAAAATAGGAAAACATCCTGAAAGTCACAAAGTAAGATATATAAATGGACAAAAAGTATATGAAATGTGGTTAACATCCCTGGTTATCACATTAAAACACAATGCGGTACCACTTCACACCAATTAGAATGGCTGAAATTAAAAAGAAAATGGTAAACATAGGAACCCTCATACATTGATAGTAGGATGAAAAAACCACTTTGGAAAGCTATGATAATCTCTTATACAGTTAAGCATACACATACTGCAGGACCCCCAAGTTTTGTCACTAAATATTTATCCAAAAGAAATAAAAACATGTGTCTACAAAAAGACTTGTACATAAAAATTCATAGCAACTTTATTTATAGTAGCCTCAAACTGCACACAGTTCAAGTGTTCATCAGCAAGAGACTAAATAAACAAATTGTGATATGTTCACTTGATGGGATACTACACAGCAATAAAAAAGGAACATGCCACTGACACGTGAAAAACATGGATGGATTCTACAAACATTATGTTTAGCTAAAGAAGCCAAACTAAAAGGATGTATTATGTATCGGTGTATTTGTACAGAATTCAGAAAAATCCAAAACTAATATACATTGAAAGAAATCGGAATAGCATTTGTGGTTGGCATTGGGGTTGATCAGAAAGGAGGACAGGGAACTTTTTAGTTACTGAAAATATTCTCTTTGGTATGGTTTGGGTTTCATGAGTGTACACATTTGTCATTTGTCAAAACTCATTATACTGTACACTTAAGCTCTCTTCATTTTAATGTATATAAACATTGTACCTTAATTAAGAAGATATATTAAGTAAAGTTTTAAAATTAAAAAAGAGAAGAAAAGCCAAATATGCAAGTATATATCCACAGAGAGTTGGATATAGAACAGGAAACAGTGAGAGATAATATTAGAGGGCTATCAATGTTAAAGTGTTAGATTTTTTCTTATATGTAAATGTGCTGCCAAAGATGGCTTTCAAGGAAGGAGGGAAGTTTAAAGAACAAGCTATTCCACCAGGATGTTCCATAGACTTTGCTCCCAAATACATTTAGAATCCATCCACTTCTCTAGATCTTCATCTATTGTTTTACCCTTGGTCCACTCCACCATCATCCAGCTTTTGTCCTGGCAGCTATTCTTGCTTCAGTTCTCAGATTCCTACAATCTTCCATCCTCTACACTGCAACCAGAGAGAGTAATCTTTTATTAACATAAATTTGATGACATCAAATCTCCTGCTTAAAACACTGCAGTATCTCCTAACTGTACTTAGAAGAAAATTCAGACTTGAAGGTTTTACATTATCTGGCTCCTGCCTACCTCTCAGTACTTGTACTTTTCTACTGCTGACTGTTGACCTGCTTCTAACTTAAAAGCTAGTACTTTTAACTGTTATTTTTGGGTAGAGGAAACTGTAGTTTTTACTCTTTGCTACTCACAGGTTGGTTTTCTCAGCTTTAAGTTATGGCAAGCTGCTCTAACCAGTTGTCATCAGCTAGACTGAAGAATCTGCTGTTTTAAATTCCTAAAATTTTGAATTCTTTGATCAATTCCCTGTACTGATGGAAATGGAGTCTAGCCCCTACTTGAGAGTTTTCCTCACCCAAATGACTGTTTCAGAGACACCACTATATTGACAATTTTGAAATTTAGAACAAGGCCTAATTCTAGGTCTCTGCCTTGTGTTCATGGAACACCTCAAGCTAAATTTATATTTTCATGACTTTTCTTCCCTTTCTGGACTCTGTCTCATCTCCAAATTGTAAGTGGTTTTTGCTGTTCTCATTCGAGCAGCCACATGATTATGGGAACCTACAAACTGGGAGCAGAACTAGTGATTAAGATGGGGCATGTAGAGTTTGGAACAACTTATTAACTTCTGGGTGTGGCCCACACGAATCTGGCAAGCTCAGACTCATAGCACTTCTCCTTGAATTTACCCTGGGGAAGAGGCTTAGCTAGCAGTTCTTTAAAGAGCACAGGGTTTGGTGCCAGGTGTTTTCCTTGTAAAACAGCTGACCAACTTTACACAATGCAATCAGAGTCTTGGGTTGCCTCCCACAAGGAAGAACTGGTGACCCATTTCAGTTAACACTACAGAAAACTTTCTCAGAGACCAAAAATGATCTTGGGGAACAAAGAAAGTGCCTATTAATTGAATTTTGTATAATTTTTTATTGTAGAAAAACTACACATAACATGAAACTTATAATTTCCACTATTTTAAAGCATACAATTCAGTAGCATTAAGAGCATTCATAATATTATGCAACTATCACTATTATTTAGTTTCAGAACTATTTCATTACATGAAAAAGAAACCTTGTACCCTGTTAAGCTATTATTTCTAACCACTCCCCCAATTAACCCCTGGAAATCACAAATCTGCTATCTATCTCTATGAATTTGCCTATTCTGGATATTTCAAATAAATAAAACCATACACTATGTGGCCTTTTGTGTCTGCTTCTTTTACTTTTAGCATGTTTTCAAGCTTCACTGGTGTCGTAGCATTTAACAGAACTACATTCCTTTTTATGGCTGAATAATATTCTGTTATATGGATGTACCACATCTTGTTTATCTGTTTATCTGTTGATGAACATTTGGGTTGTTTCTACCTTTACGCTATTATCAACAGTGCTACCACGAATATTATTGTAAACAGTTTTGTTTGCACACCTGTTTTCAATTATTTTTGACATATGCCTAGGAGTAGACTTGCCAGGTTATATGCTAATTCTGTGTTTAACTTTATTGAGGCACTGCCAAACTGCTTTCTACAGTGATGGAGCAGTCTTACATTCTTGTCAATCATGTATGAGAGTCAGTTTTGAAGCATTTTTGAGTATTTTATGAAGGTGACTGTACCTATAAGTGAATCATTAAATAATATTTTAATGGTAGTAAAAGAAAACTGATTGGTGTTTTTAAAGTAAGGTGAATTTATCTTCTCCTCCTCAATTGAATTCTTCTTTCCCTCCTCCTCCATCCACCAAGGGATGAGAATGGACTATGATGGCTAATTTTGAGTCAGGTCCCAGGAAATTCTGAAAGCTACTTGCTAGGGCACCCATATGTAAAAAGTTTGCCTGTGTAGTGTTTTGAAATAGTCACAGCTTAGATGTGAAGAAATATTAACATAACATTACCTTTTTTATTACTGAGCTCTATTCAGCCCTGGCACCCCTATTTTTGCTGCTGTTAAAAACCTCTTAATCTTGTCACTGAAAGCTAATATGGTCTCTTCTGGTTTAAACATTTGAAACTCAGTGGAATTGTTAATTCCACCCAGAATTTAGTCATTAACTCAAAGGTCAAACTACCTACAAGAGCTATTCTCTGTTCTCCTGGCCCTGGCCCTCCCTACTGCCTCCCTCCATCCCAGGAATGTACAATCATCATGGCATTGGAGGTGTGTTTGGTCCACACATCCTTGTCAGGTCCCCACTACCTCTGCTTGGTCTTTTGGTGTTAACCTTGTCCTTGATATATTTGTGTTAACTGTACCAGCCAGGCCTTTAGGAATGTACCAGAATTTTCTAGCAATGTCCATAGCGTTGCCCATACCCTATGAAAATAAAATGTGGCTCCCCTGAACTCGGATCCTAGGTTTCCTCGAATCCCCTGGACCACTCAGCATTTATGTCACTCTCTCAGTCTTTCACCCTGTGGGTGATATGTGATAAGTCCAGTGGATCTCATAGCATTTGCCCATCACCCTATTTCCTTAGTCATAAAGTAGGTTCATTGGTTTGATGCAATGTTATATGAGAATCAAATTAAGTGGCTGGAACTATAAGCCCTAAGCAGTAGTTCTGGTTGAAGTCTTGTAGGTAGGAAATTCAATTCCAGAATATGCACTGGCAATTCAAAATGAATCTTTGTTTCTTCCCGAGTAGAAGGGCTTCAATGAAGTCAACTTATACCACTAAGTAGATTGTTGATTCTTCAGTGGATGAGGCTGTATAAAGGGATCAACATTAATCAATGTTGCTGACAGGCTGGACATTCAGCAGCAGCCTTGGTAAGTGGAAATCTATAATTGTGGGTCAGTGAAGGGCCTTTTTCTCTGCCGTCATTGTTCTACATTTACAAACACATTGTGCCAGCTCTAGGATAGCAGGTGACAGAGGCTGACTGATGTCAACTGTCTAAGTTACTCTCTGTACTTGGTTGCTTGGTGTCTCCTCCTTGGAAGATACTCTATAGTGGTGGTAACATATAATGCAAATGTAAAGATCTCTTTTCAGGCCCAAAGTTCTATCCACATGCTTCTATTCCACATTTTCTGATACTTGATCTTTTAGTATTTCTTCTTCCAAGTCTCCAACTAACCAGATAAGCTATTGGTTGAGCCTATGTATATTTTATAAGAGGATACTTCTCTTTCCACGTAAAGAAAATGAGGTATATTGCCTGAAGATCTGCCCATTGGGAGAATTTCACCTCACAGACCTCACCTTCAAGGTCATCGCTTAATGGGAATGTAGTGTAGCCAAAGTCCATTTTTGGCTTATACCCACATACTGACCCACATTCGTGGTCATGAGACAGCCCATCCATGAATCAAGCTTGACTTTCCTCCCCCTTCATCAACTTGGGGTAGGAAGAATCATGACTGGAATCACCATGAGTGACATGGGTTCACCTATGGTGCCTTACATTTGTACCTCTGGCCCTGCCCTGGCTTTGATCCCAGATATTTCTCTTCCAGCACATGTTGGATAACTTCTGGAACTGTTCAATTTGGTGTGTCTGGTAGAACCCAGCTCCTATTGAGAAGTTTTGGATTTGAGATACTTTGTGCGTCATGGTCAGGCACTTAGCCTTTCCAGTATCAATTATCACACTTAAGCAGTTTTTGAAAAAGGGTATAATTCTCTGCTACAGACGGCATGACCTTTTTTCAGAACTCTAAAGGAGATTCTCCTACTGGGATTTGAACTTCTAACTATTTAGGTTCTGCTGAGTCAAGTGGCCCAAATGGCAAAACCATCTACATCACAGCCTAGACTTGCTGCTGGGAGAGTCATTTCTTGCCCTGGCTCCCACTCAAAGCTGGAGGCCTTTCATATCACCTGGTTTATGAATCAGAAAAGTATTCAGATTCCTGCCTCCAGGAATGGGACATGAATTTGGTTGAAGTGGCTTTCTTCCATTGAGACCAATTTCTAGCATTCTCAGTATTTGAGGGTACTTTCAGTCCCTAAAAGGGATAACAGCAGCACATAACAGAGTCCACTATAGCTTCAAATCAGTGGCAGTTAGACTGACAGCTAACTTATCAGTAGCAACAAAGGATGCCAGAGGCAGTGGAATAATATTAGAAATTTACTGAAAAAATAATTGCCAAACAAGTATTCTGTATTCATCCAGTATCCTTCATGAATTAGTGTAAAATAAAAAATTTTTCAGGAAGAAAAGGAAAAAAGATAAGAGAATTTGCCCTCAGCAACCCCTCACTAAAGCAATTAATTTTAAAGGACACATTTCAGGAAGAATGAAAATGGTCTGAAATGGGTGCAAGAAAAAATGAAGAACAAATAATATAGTTAATATGTGTGTAAATTTAAGTGAATATTGACTGTATAAAACAGCAATAATAATGTCATGTAGGTTTTATTTTAAAATCTCCTAACATATTGCTAATGTCTGAATTATATATAGTATATTTAAGTATATTTTGTATACTTAAAATTTGATACTTCCTAGAAAAGCTGGAGTACAGAGTTACATGGGTATAAATTTAGGTATAAATCATGGTGCAGACACATACAGTGCCTTCTCTAAGAAAAACACAAAAACCAAGAAACAGAAAATAAACAAGAATGCACAAACAAATACAACCAATTCTATGAAAATAAACAGCTGTAAATATGGACCATTACACAAAATTTCACATTCCTGCTATGGATTTTGTGGTGATTACTTAATAACAGACGCTAAAAATTAAATAAATAAGATGCAATGGTTGGATTGCATTTTTTCTGTTTTTTTATTCCCCCTTAAGAGATCATTCTCAACCACTTGTCTACTATATATTGATTGAAATCCATTTGGAAATTACTCCATCTGTCAATGAAATGCAAACACCTATGTAGGGAAACGAAGCAGCTGTTTAAATGCTCAGAGCTTCACTAGACAAAGACATCCTCTTCCTTAACACAGGCTCTGTTTACACTATTCTAAAACAATGACTCATTCAGGGAAAAATTCAGTATTTCCAGGTTGTGTAAACACAACCATTATTTATAAAGAGATTTATAAGAAGGCCTGGTATTAACTACTTCCCAGTTGAGGAATTGCTAAGTGCTAGAGTTAGACTCGTGTGTCTGTGTGTGTGTATGTGTATTTGGTGAATTCAGAATTGTTTATATTTGTTGGCCACACTTAAAAATCCAGTTCTCCTTATTTTGCTAAAATCGACTATGAAGCTTGGAATAAATAGAAGCGTTACAAATGGAAGCATAATTTCTAATTCTAAATAGCCTACTTATACCGTACAGAAATTAGCAAATATTTTTACATAAACAAAGCCATACCATTGTCAATTATTTGTAAGGAAATCGAGTGACATGTAGATTCTGAATTTTGCCTGGGATTGAATACGTTTCATCTCTGGTTTATTATATGGCATTGAGTAAGGCACTTCTTCTCCCTGAGCCTTGGTTTCCACATCCTTTTTTTTTTTTCTTTTTGAGACAGATTCTCACTCTGTCACCCAGGCTGGAGTGCAGTGGTGGGATCTTGGCTCACTGCAACCTTTGCCTCCCGGGTTCAAGGGATTCTTCTCCCTCAGTCTCCCGAGTAGCTGGGATTATAGGCATGCGCTACCACTCTCAACTAATTTTTGTATTTTTAGTAGAGACAGACTTTCACCATGTTGGCCAGGCTGGTCTCAAATTCCTGACCTCAAGTGATCCGCCCACCTTGGCCTCCCAAAGTGCTGGATTACAGATGTGAGCCACCATGCCTGGCCGATTTCCACATCTTTTGAATGGCACAATTATTATTATTATTTTTTTTTATACTTTAAGTTCTAGGGTACATGTGCACAACATGCAGGTTTGTTACATATGTATACATGTGCCATGTTGGTGTGCTGCAACCGTTAACTCGTCATTTACATTAGATATATCTCCTAATGCTATCCCTCCCCCTTCCCCGACCCCACGACAGGCCCCGGTGTGTGATGCTCCCCACCCTGTGTCCAAGTGTTCTCATTGTTCAATTCCCAGCTATAAGCAAGAACATGCGGTGTTTGGTTTTCTGTCCTTGCGATAGTTTGCTGAGAATGATGGTTTCCAGCTTCATCCATGTCCCTACAAAGGACATAGACTCATCCTTTTTTATGGCTGCAAAGTATTCCATGGTGTTTATGTGCCACATTTTCTTAATCCAGTATATCATTGATGGACATTTGGGTTGGTTCCAAGTCTTTGCTATTGTGAATAGTGCCACAATAAACATACGTGTGCATGTGTCTTTTTAGCAGCATGATTTATAATCCTTTGGGTATATACCCAGTAATGGGATGGCTGGGTCAAATGGTATTTCTAGTTCTAGATACTTGAGGAATTGCCGCACTGTCTTCCACAATGGTTGAACTAGTTTACAGTCCTACCAACAGTGTTAAAATGTTCCTATTTCTCCACATCCTGTCTAGCACTTGCTGTTTCCTGACTTTTTAATGATTGCCATTGAATAGCAAAATTATTATACCACACAGAATGATTGTGATGATTAAAATAATCTTAAAAATGTGTATCATTTGACACAATGCTTGTCACTCGACACTCAATACAAGTTACCTGTTATTTTAAATCATGAGGTATTTTGCCAGGTTTAGTATTGATGATCCTCAATTAGTTAATATTCAGCCCTTGTAGCTTTTGGCAATAAATAGTTGTTCATACAGACTTGCTAGAAATGAAAATTGCTGCCAGTCACTAAGCTTCAATCAAATCACAACTGAGTAATTCAATAGCCAATTGTTTTAATTGCTTGTGACTCTATCTCACAGTGTGTAACTGTAGGTATCCTGGGAGGCTATGATGTTTAAAACCAGCCACTTTACAGTTAGGGTCCTGGCAGGCAACGGTGACACATTCAAACTAGGTAATGGAGAAGAGTTTATTATAGAGAACTATTTACAAAGTTGTTGGCAGGGCTTAGGAAGAAAAAGTGATGATGAAACACCCTGAAGTTAGATAATGTTGGGGAGTAGTTACCACTTCCAAGTCTGAATGGGTAACAGGAGTGTGGTTACAGGGCCCTTAAGTGGATCACTGGGAAGATAGGCCTTTTTTTTTTTTTTTAGACAGAGTCTCTGTCACCCAGGCTGGAGTGCAATGGCATGATCTTGGCTCACTGCAACCTCCACCTCTCGGGTTCAAACAATTCTCCTGCCTTAGCCTCCCCATCCCGAGTAGCTGGGATTATAGGCACATACCACCATGACCAGCTAATTTTTGTGTTTTTAGTAGAGACGGGGTTTGACCATGTTGGCCAGGATGGTTTTGATCTCCTGACCTCATGATCCACCCGCCTCGTCCTCCCAAAGTGCTGGGATTACAGGCATGAGCCATCACGCCCGGCCATTAGGCCCTTTTTTTTTTTTCTTGAGACGGAGTCTCGCTCTGTCGCCCAGGCTGGAGTGCAGTGGCACAGTCTCGGCTCACTGCAGGCTCCGCCTCCCGGGTTCACGCCATTCTCCTGCCTCAGCCTCTCCGAGTAGCTGGGACTACAGGCGCCTGCCACCACGCCCAGCTAATTTTTTGTATTTTTAGTAGAGACGGGGTTTCACTGTGGTCTCAATCTCCTGACCTCGTGATCCGCCCGCCTCGGCCTCCCAAAGTGCTGGGATTACAAGCGTGAGCCACCGAGGCCCTTTCAACAGAGGCTGTGACTTTTAGTAGAGAGACACAGTTAATGTTGCCATCTGGCTATAAAGGGGCTAGGAGACAACTACCCCAATTTACTCTCTTCCTGCTCTTCAAATCCCCTTCTAGAGCTTCCAATCGGCCATACCCTACTAGAAGATGAGGTCAAGGTGAGAGGTGACAGCCTGCTGGCAGCCCTCACAGCCCTCGCTCGCTCTCCACTGCTCCTTGGCCTTGGCGCCCACTCTGGCTGTGCTTGAGGAGCCCTTCAGCCCGCTGCTGCACTGTGGGAGCCCCTTCCTGGGCTGGCCGAGGCCAGAGCTGGCTCCCTTAGCTTGCAGGAGGTGTGGAGGGAGAGGTGCAAGCGGAAACCGGGGCTGCACGAGGCGCTTGCAGGCCAGCTGGAGTTCCGAGTGGGCATGGGCTTGGTGGGCCCGCACTCGGAGCGGCCCACGGGCCCTGCCGGCCCGGGCAATGAGGGGCTTCGCACCAGGGCCAGCAGCTGTGGAGGGTGTACTGGGTCCTCTAGCAGTGCCAGCCCACTGGAGCTGCACTAGATTTCTCCCGGGGCCTTAGCTGCCTCCCCGCTGGACAGGGCTCGGGACCTGCAGCCTGCCATGCCTGAGCCTCCCCACCTCCGTGGGCTCCTGTGCGGCCTGAGCCTCCCCGACGAGCGCGGCCCCCTGCTCCATGGCACCCAGTCCCATCGACCACCCAAGGTCTGAGGAGTGCCCGCACACGGCGCGGGACTGGCAGGCAGCTCCACCTGCAACCCTGGTGCGGGATCCACTGGGTGAAGCCAGCTGGGCTCCTGAGTCTGGTGGGGACTTGGAGAACCTTTATGTCTAGCTAAGGGATTGTAAATACACCAATCAGCACTCTGTATCTAGCTCAAGGTTTGTAAACACACCAATCAGTACCCTGTGTCTAGCTCAGGGTTTGTGAGTGCACCAATGGACACTCTGTATCTAGCTACTCTGGTGGGGACTTGGAGAACCTTTGTGTCCACACTCTGTATCTAGCTAATCTAGTGGGGACGTGGAGAACCTTTGTGTCTACCTCAGGGATTGTAAATGCACCAATCAGCACCCTGTCAAAACAGACCACTGGGCTCTCTGTAAAATGGACCAATCAGCAGGATGTGGGTAGGGCCAGATAAGAGAATAAAAGCAGGCTGCCCGAGCCAGCAGTGGCAACCTGCTCAGGTCCCTTTCCAAGCTGTTCTTTTGCTCTTTGCAATAATAATTCTTGCTACTGCTTACTCTTTGGGTCCACACGGCCTTTATGAGCTGCAACACTCACCGCGAAGGTCTGCAGCTTCACTCCTGAAGCCAGGAAGACCACGAACCTACTGGGAGGAACAACTTCAGAGGCGCGGCCTTAAGAGCTGTAACACTCGCCGCGAAGGTCCGCAGCTTCACTCCTGAGCCAGCGAGACCACGCACCCACCAGAAGGAAGAAACTCCGAACACATCCGAACATCAGGAGGAAAAACTCCGGACACGCCGCCTTTAAGAACTGTAACACTCACCGCGAGGATCTGCGGCTTCATTCTTGAAGTCAGTGAGACCAAGAACCCACCAATTCCGGACACAAAGGGAGCCTGCTGATTACTTCCATGCAGCTCATTTTCTAGAGCGCCAAACACTGAAGCATGGGTTTGGAGGAACAAACAGAAAGCAGCTAGTATCATAGTTAATGCTGTTTGCCCATAGTTGATATGGGCACGGTTAAAATCTACTCAAAATAATGTTGCAATCCCAGACCATCTTTGCTCAATTAGACAGTGCAGCACTCTGGATCCACTAGGCAAATTTCTGCCCCTGGAATGCATACTAAGTGGCTCCATAAGAAAAATACTGGATTGACTGCATTTGCCTGCTCATTTCCGTGTGGAGACAGGGCAAATTTTCACAGGGTAAAAATCCTATTATGTTTTGTGACCTTCAAACCGTTAAGTTCCAAATTTAGAAGATGGCTTTGATCCTAACTTAGGGATCTCTTGCTTAGGCGGAAAGTGCCAGGCTAAGCCTCCGGTAAATAAATCAATAAGCATCATGAGATCTACAATCTGGAATCAGACAGTTTGCTTGATTGCTGAGATAGGGTCTATGGCAGATCCTATGTTTTGTGTTTTTCAGCCCCCATAGAGCCTTGAGAAGACTGCAGCTCTAGCCAATTGCTTGACTGCAACCTTGTAAGAGACCCTGAGCTGAGCTAAGATGCTCCTTCCTGCCTGGCTCCCAGAAATTGTATGAGATAATAAATGTTTGTTGTTACTCAGCAATAGATAACTCGTGCAATAACATGCAAGACATTTTTTAAAAGGCCAAGGGCATTCACTGAAAACTGACTAAGGAATAGTCTTGAACAGAGTGAGCGTGGAACCTTGGAGAAAAAAACCAGTGTTGGCTGGGAAAAGTTCATATGCCTGTAATGAACAACAGAATAAGACACAACTATGTGTTCAGTAAAATTATAGCTACTAGCAAAGAAAGATGAAGAAATAGTCATTTGCCAAGTGCTTGTCTTGTATATTCTTTATTGTTTGCAAAAATTCTGTGGTTATGTTAAATACATGATTTTTGGATCAGAAGCAGACATAGCTACTCAAAGTCGCACAGATAGTAGATGATAGAACTTGGATTAGACCCCAAGCCAGTCCAACTCCAAAGTTTCTGTGCTTCTGTGTGCAAAAAAAAAAAAAAGGCTAATTCAACAAGGGAGATTGTATTGGGAGATGAAGTAAGATAAACAAAACTGTCAGGGGAAGAATCCTTCAGGCTTTTGGAAGGATGGGGGAAACTGCCTGTGGTGAAAACAAAACAAAACCTAGCAAAAACACATGGCTGATTAAAAAGAGAAAGCAAAGCTGGCCTCACTAGAGAACAGAAGGCATTTGGGCGATAATAGAGGTTAGAGTGAAAGAAGCCCCATCTGTAGTCATCTCTTCAAGGCCAGATCAAAATATGCAGAATATGGATGGCTCTACTCGTTTGCAGATTGATGCTCCTCACCCACCCGAAATGGATACACAAGGGGAAAATACAGCACCTATAGTAACAGGGAAATACGAACACCACCAAGACAACACTCTGCGGCTCAGAGCAGATGGCGGGGAGAGCAGGTCTTGGAAAATCCTCTAGTAGGAAAGTGAAAGGAGGTCAAGGAGAATTTTGCCAAGAATATGCCACGTGATACCATAATTTTCTATTTCTACGTCTTCAGAGACATTGTTCAGCTAAAATAAAAGCCACACTAAGTAAAATTTAAAGGAGGATGTATTCTTGTTTTACGGGGGTGGTGAAAAAGGGTGTTATAGGAAACAGATTTGAGGACCTTGAATTTTGGGGGAACTCGTTTAGGCAATATGACTTAATGGGTAAAGTGGTTAAACAGAAAGTCTCCACAGCTAATTACTCTAGAGTGGAGGTGGGGGTTTAAGAGTATTACACAGGAAGGGTCATGACTTCTGTGATTTGGCCCAAGGAGAATCTATTTTGTGATCTGACCCCAGTAGAAGTGGAACATCAGTCCTGGCCCACCAGACCAAGTGAGATATATCAGTTTCTCTGCCATTGCAGAGAAACAGAAGCACAGGGAGGAACACAGAACGCTTAGAGAGACACAGTACACAGCTGTTGCAAAGTCGTGTTACCCTTGTAGGTGAGCTCAGGCACTCAGCAGTTTTACTTAGCTGATTGGTTGGCCTTACTGATACTATCTTAGCCTGGCTTACTGGCAGACAGCAGAGTCTGAAACACATCTTTTATCCAGGTAGTTTGCTTGGGGATGTGATATCAAGGCCACAAGTTGGAGACTAGGGAGGGTGAAATTGGGGAGGAGGGGCTGCTAAAATAAGAATGCATTATCTATCCAGTCATAGCTCTGGGCAACTGGGGTTTTGTCCCACTGTAACTCTTGGAAGAGCCATATAGGCTGCACCTCTGAATTGCCAGTATGAGAGGAAGAAGAGAAGGTATTTATCCACTGTCTCCAGCTCTGCATTGACCAAAGGTTGCCTCACAGGAAGGCAGTCTTCCAGATTTATGCATGCATTGGTACCAATCAGGTTTTCATAGGCATCCCATGTCAGAGAAGTCTGAATGCAGAAAGTAAGCGATCTGGGTGTAGTGGGGACAGGGTGCTGACAAGCTCTAGCAGCCTGAAGTTGATTTGTGGCTACCATTGAGGGAGTATAAGCCCGAGGCATGACTCAAGAAGTGTTTGATAACAATCTGCTGAAAACTGCTTAGGCAAACGTGAACAGTTCAAAAACTGAAAAAATGTAAGTGTTCTAATTCAAGAAAACACCACCTGCCTGGCTGGGACAGGGATGCAGGACACACAAAATACTCAGCAGGATGTAAAAGATAGTATATTGTACTTGAATTATTCCCTTAGTTATTGTTGTCATTTTACTAATTCCTGTTCAGGAGTGCAAATTGAAATGACTCTCGATTCCCTATTTGTCATTTGTTTTATGTAAGTATATTTAAAATTGTTGTTTATTCTCATATAGTTCGCATTTCAGTGAGTGGGTTCAGTAATTTTTATCAAATTATTTTGCATTCTTTTAAAGTCCTATGGCTCCCTCCAACTCCACAACATGCACATATTTATATATTTATATTTTTAGATGCCGAAATGGGTTGAACTCAGCTGCGCTGCCAGTCAAGATTCCAGTGCCTTGAGAAGGCAAAATCAGATAAGCATTATCCCTTTACAGACTGGGATTTCAGTTGGTGTATGCTTTGTGTTATCATAATCACTTTTATGGGTTCCTGAAAAAGGATTTCTAACCTGTGCTTACATTAAATCATATCAGGTGGCCTCCTTAATTCAGAGAAAATGGCATTCAGAAATAAACTTAGGAGGAATTTTTTTTAAATAAAAAATCTCAAAAAAGTAAGTCTTTCACTGTGTACCTTCTCTTTGCCAGTTGCTTTATATACATAATACTCAAATTTACAATAAACATAGAAACATGATATTATCATCTCTATTTTTACAGACAAGAGAATGAAGGCCAAATTGAGCTTCCTTGAGCAACTCATTTAACGTTAAGAATCAAGATGGTGCCCAAGCTCAGATGACATCCTTTCTAACCCATTTGGAAGGCTCCTCTCATAAGAGGTGTGAAAGAAAAGAGAATGGAAAGGAACAGGCTCTTCTCTTGAAGAAAAGCCCTCAGTCCATACAGCCAGACTTTGTCTACATATGCCTCTCTATGGGATGCTGAGAGACCAAGGGCTTCCGACATAGACACGTGAGAAATATCGGCTTTAAGAATATTACACTCAGTGTCAAAAGCTTTCAGGATACAAGAAATTCCTGAATTTGAGTCTCCAAAATTTTAAAAAAGGAAAGAAAGTATTTCTTTATCTCTTTTTCAATGTATGGCCCTATAGTTGGCCAAAAATGATTGCTTCTGTTGTTAGATATTCATGTATATTTAAGATTAAAGAAGGTGATATTGATGTGCAAATACAAGAGTAAATTGACAAACAGATAACCTAAAAAAGTACAGTAAAATAAAGTTAAGAGTTGTGATGAATACCTAAAGGTCTATTGCCAGATGAATGTGAAGACCAAATGTGATTTATATATATAGTGGAATATTCAATTAAAAAGAAAATGCTAAAACTTGCTAATGTAAATAAACCTTCAAGACATTATGCTAAGTGAAAGAAGCCAGACACCAAAGGACAAATATTGCACTGTTCCACGTATATGAAGTGAACTTCACATATTGCTGAAGTTCTCATCATCAGAAAGAGGCAGAGCTAAGATTTAAATCCAGACATGCCTGGTTCTGAATTAGTTGTCTCCCTACACCCAGGCGCTTATTACATGCATTGTGCTAGTCTTCCTGGAAATCAGGCAAACTCAATCCACTGCACCTCATCTCCTTATGTAATAACCTGGAGAGCGGTGAGAGCCATCTGCTTCGAGAGCGACATATTTGAGTCCATAAGGTAATAGGTTGGCAGAGAACAGAAGGATTATGACATTGCCATTTGGCATTCTTGACTTACTCTGCATTTATAAAATCGAAATACATAGTCCATCATGTTCTCGCAGAGCCTACCATTATCAGTCATTCTGAAATAAACATGGTTAGGGACATCATGTTCAAAATAAGTGATCCTTGTTTTTGGGAATGATGTCTGGCAGGAGGAGTTTTTAAATCCTGCTTTCTGAAGCACTAGCTTACAAATGACTTTGTGAAGTGTATTTTGATTCTGGGGCCCAAGAAGGAGAAAAACAAGTAAGGGAGAAAAACATAGGCTGGATCTTAAGATCACAAGATAACAGATGGATTAAAGGGTAGAAACCAGAGCAGAGGTTCCAAAACAAGGTTGATCATTCAAATTCATCTGAAGAACTTTAAATATATGTATTTACCTGAACTCAGCTTCAGGAATGAGGCTCAGACATCTGTGTATTTAAAATCTCCTGTGGTTATTCTGATAATCAGCCTCAGTTTTGAGTCATCTAACAAAGAAAAAGCAAAACATATGTCGATCAGTTTATCTTACTGTAATTAAGCTTTAGTGGGAAACATAAGGTGACCCCAAAGAACTGGTTAAGTGTGGCTTAAGAATTAGTTAAGCAAATGTACCAAAAGACAATTTTAAAAACCAAATAAAAAGAAATTTTAGTTTATTCTCAGGGGCTTTCACAGAAGTCTATAAAAATCTCAAAAACATCCAGGAAGCTCCCATTGAATAATTTGGCTACCTGAAGTGCTGAATAAAAGGAGCTCTCCCAAAAGAAGCTGTGAACTCTCTATCAGGCTTATGTCCACTCTTCTAGTCATAGCCTTACTTCTTAAAGAAAGAGAGAAGCTCTAATCCAAATCCAAACATAGGACATATGGAGAAGATTATTCTGAGAGACACAGTCCCAGATTCTCCTCTGCTATACAGGTGTGACAAAAAAGGAGCAAGAACAAAGACTCTAACATAATCCTTAGATGTTTATAATAGAAAAAAGAATGGAAAGAAATAAACTTTAGCATTTACACAGGTTGAGCTGACCTAATCTGAAAATCCAAAATCCAAACTGCTGAAAAACTGATTGAGTTCTGAAGCTTTGAGTGTCAAAATGGCTCCACAAGTAGAAAGCTCCGCATCTGACCTCATGTAATAGGTCACGGTCAAATTGCAGTCAAAATTTTATTTCATGCCCAACATTATTTAAAATATTGTATAGAATGACCTTTGGCTATATATTAATATGTAAGGTACATATAAAACATTAGTGAATTTTTGGTTTAGTCTTGGATCCTATCCCCATAATATCTCAATATATGTATGCAAATATTCCAACCTCCCTGCGCCCAAAAAATCCAAAATCCTAAGCACTTCCAAAATCTAACACTAAAACAGGCTGAGTATCCCAAGCATTTTGGATAACAGATGTTCAACCTGTATCACTTGGGGTCCATTCAGGGAAACAAACCCCACTAGGTATTTCAACAGAGATAATTTAATATAGGGAATTTGTTAATCAGATGACGGGGAACTGAAAAGGAAAATGAGAACATTAGAAGAGATCATTACAAAAAGCTGCTACCTCCCCTCAGGCTGGAGGAATAAAAGGAAGCTGAGATCAGGAAGCTCATCGGGAAGCTGATCAAAACTTACAAGGTTCATAGAGGGGCCCAAAGATTTAGGACTCAGAATTCCAAGGAGGGTGTTACCTACCTGGCTGCTACTGAAATCTCAGGAGCTTGGAGGGAGGGACTCAGACAATGGGGGTCTAACCTCTGAAGTGAGGATGCTACCAGCTAGTGCTGGTACCTCAAAAGTTGGGAAGAGGTCCTGTGATGTTGAGACACAGACACATAATGAGTGGGTTCTGCAGCTGGTGCTTGTGAAGGGGCACAATGACTCTGTTAGTGGGAATGGTCCGATGATCTGAAAGCTGTAATTAACAGCTGCTGCCAGGGCAAAAGGTCAAAGTGGGGTGATCTGATGGGGAAAAAATAAACAGGCAGAAATGAACAAGTTCCTTCTCCCCTTCTCCTGCCATGTAGTCTTCCCCTAGTTCTTCCTATTGATGGAAATTAATAGTAAGCCTTCTGACAAAGGAGACATGTTGTCTTCAGAACCATCATCACAAAGTAGAGGCTAGGAAAGTAGATTTGCAACCTAATATTGGGTGAATCATTCATTGCACAGTTTGGAAAGTAGCAACCGAATTAGCCAAAAGCAAGTATAGGATGGAAATAACAAAGGGAAGGGCAGAAATAAAATAAGACATAAACATTTGATAGGACCAACAAAACAAAATTTTGATTCATAGGGAAAACAAAATAAAATTCTTATAAGTTTGAGTAAAAAAAAGGAAGAAAAAAGCCACAATGTTATGACTGAAAAAAAAGGTAACTAAAAATGCTGCGAGGATGAATTTAATGAAAATATGAACAACTTTATGTTAACACATTTGGAAACAGGTAATACAGGCATATTGGAGAGCAATACAATTATTACAGCTGTAATCTTAGGGATTATTTAATTAATCCTTTAGAACATTCAATTTCCATATATTAATAAAAATATAAATATATATTCAATATATGATATATCTCTCTATATATTTATATGATATATTTTAATATACATATATTTTTATATATTTCTATTTCTATGTTTGTATAATTCTATAAATATATAGAAATTGAGTGTTCTAAAGAATTAATGGAATTTAAAAAGTAGTTAAAAAATTCCCACTCAAAAAAAGGATTAAAAACTCCTGGTTTAGGCTCTTTCAGAAAATTGAAAATCCCTGTGCTTAATTACTTTGTTTTTTATGTCCTTAATTTCTTCAAATATTTCATACATATCTGTTTTATATTCTGTACCTAATAATTTCAGTATCTACAGTCCTTCAAAGGTGCACTATCTTTAGCTATTATTTATCATTTTTGTTGATGTTCACCCATGGTTGCTTGTGTATTCTTTGACTGTACTTGCTGTTCTTTGCATCTCAATTTACCACCTAATTTTAATACATATAATCTCCATGTACCTAAATTAAAATATCTTTTCTCCAGAGATGGTTTGCTTCTACTTCTGCCTCTGCTTTTATAAGTAGCCAGGAGATACCACTGACTTGGGAGCATTTATGCCTGCTTTAAGGTTTTAGGCTCAGCACCAGAGTACCAGACTTGGCTTCTCTGCCTGTGCACTGGCCCTAGGCTATTGGGAATTGTAGTGGCACTATTGGGATCCCTGCTTGGGAAAAGCTGCCCCACCCACTTTTCTGTTGCTCCAGTCTAAACTCCTCTCCAGTTTTGCCCCAGCTGACCTTTTTTTGGAAAATAAATAAAGATCTTGCTTAATTTCAAAAATCAACAAAACCTCAAATAGTATGTCCTAGATGAGGTTTAGTTATAAGCGCTGAGAACAGAGGAAGGAGTTTAGGGATGTAGAGGAGTCTACAAAGCTATGGTGATGATTTATTTCCTAAGCCGAATGGTAGGTACAAATTGTTTATTTTATTTTTTACAGGTATTATTACTCTTTTTAATGTATCATATATTTTATGAGAAGCTAAAAAATCCCTAAACTGACAGCAGTTTCACTGAAATCTCTCTGACACTGAGACAGCACTAAAGCATCGGCAACACTATTTGGTGGCAATCCAGCCACTGGCTGAAGACAGGGCCTCAGCACAGATGTAGAGCTCTGGAGAGCATTGCTGGCCTAACAAGAGACACAGCCAGCTTGAGCTGGGTGGGAAAGGAGGAAAGTGGTGAACAACATGTCGTAACCTTGCGGGTTTGTTCACAGAATATGTACGAGATGACTTTTGGGGACTCCCATGTGAATTTGACAGAAATTTGGGCTGGAGTTTTCATATATGGTGGAAATACCAGAGAAGTACTGTATATGATGAATCTATAAGCTATTGTGGCCCTGGAGACATGAAGTATGCACATTCCACACAAATAGTAGCCCTACATTCCCTTTTGGTCTTGAGACCATCTTTGGAATTTTTGCTTCTGAATCTAGTTGTCCTGGATCTTCATTCCAGATCCAGTTATCCTGCCATCCTTTCTCTTGTGTTTCAATTCTATACGCTGATCTTTGGCAGCCCAATGGAATACCATGGAGAAACAATTTACACAATGGAGCCATGGTGCTTAGAAACGTTAATTCCACTTTAATGGGGAACAATTTATTCCCAGGGTAGGGCTTTTTCACCATAGGATCAGGCCCATTGAGATAGCGGCATAGCAAAAAGATCTGTTAAATTCTTATCTATGGGTCAGGATATTAAAATGTCATGTAATTGGAGCTCCTATTTAGAAATGTTAATAACTAGTACATTGAAAACCGGCCTAGTAGTAAATGAGAAAACAGCAAGCCAGGTGGGTTTGTGTGATTTCACTCAATTCTATGTTCTACTCGATTTACCAAGAAAAAATCAATTATGTTTGAAAATCAGTTACGCAATATTTCTGGCCACTTTTCATAAAAATGGATTATCTGTCATAGTTCTTTAAGGCTTTAACCCTGTGTGACATAGCAACATTTTAGGACAGTGCTGTGAACCAGACTTACACAGGCACCAGCTAGCGTGGCATGATCTTGAGGGCCTCAAAGTCCTGCCCTCCCCAAAATATTAAAGCTACCGACAGTCTTCTTGTGTTTCCAGAAGGGCTTCTTTGAATTCCTTGCTCAATTGTTTTCTGAAGAGGAAATTGTTTTTGCGTTTGTCATTTGCATCTTAGTCACATTTTCATTTTTGTCATGGATGAGAAATACACAGTTTACAAACCTGAAGAGTTTATTTTGATTAAGTTTATTACTCGCTATTATCACCCAGCAGACAACCCAATTCTGGATGACTTTGCTCCATGCAGGGTAAGAATAACAGTAATGGTAGTTGTTATTGTTGCTAGAATTGAGACACAACTTGCAAGAACAGGGTAAGAATAACAGTAATGGTCATTGTTATTGTTGCTAGGATTGAGATACAACTTGCCTGAAGTAAACCTGTGTTAACTGTTTAGTCAATGAGTTTTTACATGTTTCTAAACTCAAATGACCACCACCCACAGGCTTTTTCCTGCCCTTTCCCAGTCAATACACAGCACTATCTTCCTTCCCACAAACATCAAGAGGTAAACACTATTCTGACTTCTATCACCACAAGTTGGTTTTTACCTATTTTAGAACTTTTTATAAATGCAATCATTCAGTAGTAGTCTTGTGTCTGGCTTTTAAACATCATGTAGTATCCGTGAGATTCATTCATCTTGTTGCACTTATGAGTAGCTTATTCTTTTTCATTGCTCTGTGCCCTTCTATTCTATGAATATACCACAATGTATTCATTCTACTGTTGAGGTACATGTGGGTTATTTCCACTTTTAGACTATTTTAAATAAAGCTGTTATTAACATTCTTGTGCATGTGGTTTGGTAGTTATACACACTCATTTCTCTTTGATATGTATTAAGGAGTTGCATTGATGGGAGGTAGATGGTGGCTCTTTATTTTTCCCTCTCGATATATTTTCTTTCTGCCTTGCTTTCTGTCTTGCTTTGCACCCTAAATCACCCTAGTTCCCTTATACTTGGGCTCCTAGTTGGATTCAGCTAATGGAAGGCCCAGCAGTTGACTGAAGAATGGGAAGAGAGAGATTACAGTATTTATTCCCTCTCTTCTCTTCCTGCTTCACCACCCTTGAGAGTGACTCCATTTTCCTTCAACCACTGCTCCTGTCGGACGGCCCTGCTTCCAAGGCTCCAGCTCTCCATTAATGGTTCCGTTAACAGGTCCAGCAGGCTATTATAGATTCCCAATTGTTGCTAATTCCTGGGCACTTGAGTCTTCTCTTTCTAGCATGATGCTCTTAACCCTACCCATATCCCTGGGAAAGTGGTTATTCTATTAAAAAATAAAAAAAAAATCCAAAGCTTTATAATATGCTTCTTTCTTCTTTTAGGGATTATGACTTGTTACAGAAGAAAATAAAGGAGATTTTGAGATCGTGTTGAGATCAGAATGTTGGAGCACACTAGAAGGTCCTGCTCAGTGTGAGAGAGCTGGCACAGGAAAGAGGTTATACTGAAAGGAGTTATTTAGGGCAATTCAAGTGAAGAAATGTATTGGGTGTGACTAGAACTCTAGATAATACAAAGGTAAGTTTCCCATTCTCAAGGAGGTTTGTTGACAAATAGACCTTGAGTTTGATCTTGACTGTACTCAACTCCAGTAAGTCTCAATTTCCTCAATGTAAAATGGAGATGATGATAATACCTGTTTCAGGTTAATCAGTGATCCAACCACCATCACACTTCCAAAGCAGTCAGATCATGAAGAAAATCAAGGTAACTACACACACCAGAGGTTTTGTGATTTCATTAAAGGAATTAATGCAGCAGTGGTAGAGTTACCAAGAGGGATTATTGAACTACTCTGAGCCTTGGGAGTTAAGGTTCCATACATCTTGTAATTTCCAAAGAGGCTGCAAACATCAACCAAAGATAGAGAGGCTGGCTTCAGGGGTGGCAGGCTAGCATGTTGGTTAAGATGAAACAAAGGCTTGGGAGTCAGATCTGAGTAGGAGGAATCTAGACTGTCTGTTACTGACCATACACCCTTGAACCAGTGATAAACATTTCTCAGTCTGCCTACTGTAAAGTGGGGATAATCATTCTTATGCCGTTTATGCTAGCTGTTATTAATGGATTTTCCCCACACATAAAAAGGTACATAAACATATATTTATGAACATGTTTCTTCCTACCTCTGGTAAGTGCTGGTATAAACTGTCAGGAAATACAATGCTGGAAATAGAGGGTGGAGCTGAGGGTAATACTGCTGTGAGGATGATACTGGTGTGTGTGTTGGGGGCAGGGAGAGGAGTGCACAGGAAGATCTGGGAATGGTGGTGCTGAGGGCTAGCACGTTTTTATCTTGAATTAAATCCTTATTCCAGGATGGAAAATTAGAATCTGCTATGCCTAAGCAGAAAAAGTCCGAGAGGCAGTTCATCAAAGTGTGTTACCTAGACCGGACCTGTATGCAGGGACTTTTGGTTTGGATTGAGTTTTGTTTTTGTTTTTGAAGAGCAGTTATTTGAATCAGTCCTTTTCCAAGTCCAGTTCTCTATTCCTACCATCTTCCTTTTGTTCATAGACACAAAGCCAAGGTTAGTCCTTGTGTGTGTGTGTGTCTTACACACACAATCACATATTCTCAGTAGCTGCATATATCAAAGCAAAGTCTGACAGTAATTAGCTAAAATAGAAGCAAGGAAAAATAAAGGGATTTCTGAGAAAATAGATTCCAGTTTGTTTGTGAGCACGCACACTAAAGCAAAAAAGTTTTGAAGGCAGCTAAGGCTTTGGGCAAATTCTAATAGCACTGAAGGGTAAGGAACTAGGCAAGGAGGCAAACAATGTGATTCTGGCATCCTGCTGGTGATTCAGAAGATACTGATTCAAAAGCAAGAACTATTTTCGAAGGTCTTTTGACAGAGCTGACAGCTCCTCAGTTGTCAGCCACTCTCCAGAGACCCTAATGAGCTCTTCCTTGTCAGGTCTTTCTGTCTAAACAAGAAATTGCTAGTCTTTCTATCTGCCACCCCATCGTGAGTGCACCTACCTTTGCTTATGCATAATATAAATTATTATTGAATGCAAACACTTGTTTAGGTTGATCAGTTGATTGTTTCTGTCAACATACATCAATGCAGTCTTTAATGTGTAAATGACTCAGCAGCAGGAATTGTGTGTAAACAGGTGATCAGAAAGTGCTTTTCTATTGATAAACTAATAGGTATTACTAAAGAAGTTGCATTCGTGAAACTCTTGTAGATTGTTAAAATGCTTTACCTTATTTTCCACCATAGCTTATTATGCTGGGGGCAATAAATATGGCACCCCAAATAAAGAATGCTTCTTTAAATATATTTGATAATATCCAAGATACTTGCCCAATTCTGTATAAAGGGTCTGCCATTTTAATGTTAGATGTCAGAACCCTTTTTAAAATTAGCTTATGTTATTAGGCAACACAAACAGTATCATTTTCTAAAATAACCCTTTTTGCTAATTTTTTTCTTGTTTCTTGCAAAAATTCTGCACTGGCTTACCCCTCTCTCTTCCATGTTCAGTGCTGTTTTGTGTCTTTAGTTTTAATATTCTTCCACAATATAGCACGAGTGATCAACAGCATAGAAAAATGGGGTAACTCAAACCTGGTTTGAGTTCCGGTAAAATATTTTTTTTGGTTTCCTTTCCCCAAATACATCACTTCTATCATCTGATGTGTCATCAGTGTTTTTAGAATAATCTTTTATTCTATTCTGTCATAAAGTTGCCTTTTCTTTGATTAAGATATCTCCAGACACCTCAATTTTCTTAGTGAATTTGCCTCATGTTTGAGGACAGAAGATATCCATTTTATAAGAAATAAATAAATAAACTAAAATAACAAGTTCAGTGCATTCAAAAAGGACATATGGAAAGAAAAACACACCTATGCTCATCATAGTTAATCTGCTAGAAATCAAAATTGAAAAGAAAATCTTAAAAGCAGCTAAGGAAAAATGACACAAACAGTAAAACAGCAATCAAACTCCTATCTGCAAAAACAATGAAGGCCAGAAGACAGTGCAAGAACTTACCGAAAGAACAAAACTTCAACCTAGAATTCTAGACCCAGAATAAAATCTAAATATCCTTCAAGCAACAGAGCAAAATAACAAAACTTTCTGATTAAAAAATGAGAATTAATTACCAGCAGACCTGTGCTACAAAAAATGCTAAAAGAAATCATTCAGTATTAGGGGAAATGATAGTGATGGAAACTCTGTGATCCTAAGGAAGGAATAAAGAACAGTACAGAAAATTGGATAAACACAAAATTATATTTTATTCTTAATTTCTTCAAGATATATATATATATATATATTTATATATATATGACTGCTTAAAGGAAAAGTTATAATATTGTATATAAGATTTTTGCTATATGAAAATGTAATGAATGCATATGACAATTACAGCATAAAGGACAGAAGATAAAGGTGAGGGGACTTATGTAATGGAAAATTTATTTTATGTGAAATGGCTTAATATTAATTCTAAGAAGACTGTGAGAGGGTAAAGATGTATGTTGTCATTCAAAAGCAATTACTAAAAATAATGCAAAGAATCAGGGCTAAAAAACTAATAGATTGATTCAAATTCTCTTCAAATTTGGATTTGAAACTACTTGAAAGTACTTGATATGGTACAATTTAATTATGTTTTCTAATTCTAAACCTATACATTATCCAAGAAAAAAATGCATTTGAACAAGGTTATGATGTGTGCTGTTTATTGAATTTTAAGACACAACAGAATATTCTTTTTTTTTCTTTATACTCCAAGGACTGGTTTATGGTATTTTTATCCTTCAACTTTTAAGTTCAGGGGTACATGTGCAAGACATGCAGGTTTGTTACATAGGTAAATGTGTGCCATGGTGGTCTGCTGCACATATCAACCCATCATCTTGGTATCAAGCCCAGCATCCATTAGCTATTCTTCCTGATGCTCTCCCTCCTCCCACCCTTTTCCTTAGACAGGCCCCAATGTGTGTCATTTCTCACCATGTGTCCATATGTTCTCATGTTCAACTCCTACTTATAAGTAAAAACTTGCAGTATTTGATTTTCTGTTCCTGTGTTAGTTTGCTGAGGGTAACAGCTTCCAGCTCTATGCATGTCCCTACAAGGGACACAATCTCATTCCTTTTTATGGCTGCATAGTATTCCATAGCGTATATGTATCACATTTTCTTTATCTAGTCTATCATTAAGGGGCATTTGTGTTGCTTCCGTGTCTCTGCTATTGTGAAGAGTTGCAATAAGCATGTGCATATGCATGTATCTTTATAATAGAATGATTTACATTTCTTTGGGTATATACCAAGAAATGGGGTTGCTGGGTCAAATGGTGTGCTGCCTCTAGATCTTTGAGGAATCCCCACACTGTCTTTCACAATGGTTGAACTAATTTACACTCCTACCAACAGTGTAAAAGTGTTCCTTTTTCTCTGCAACCTCGCCAGCATCTGTCATTTCTGGACTTTTTAATAATTGCCATTCTGACTGATGTGAAATGCTATCTCACTGTGGTTTTGATTTGTATTTCTCTAATGATCAGTAATGTGGAGCTTTTGTTCATATGTTTGTGGGCTGCCTAAATGTCTTCTTTTGAAAAGTATCTGTTCGTGCCCTTTGTCCACTTGTTAATTTTTTTGTTGTTGTTGTTGTTTTCTTGTAAATTTAAAATAGAGTGTTCTTGATGAAGACTTCTGTGGTAAAGTTGAAATAATTTGTAGTTCAGGATTTTAGATTTAACTGCTAATGTTGTTTGAGTGAGAAAACCATTTTCTCTTTCTCATGACAAATTCTTTGACCCTGTTTTTCTTGTCCTATATTCAGTGGGTTCCTGAAAGAAGGTTTCTGACTTCCCTTTATTTCCATCCACATTCTAGGAGCAAATCTAGAAGTTTGTAGTGGGAAAGTGCTATGAATATCATTGGGAAAATAACAAATAAGCCTGAAATTCCTGAAACATCAATGTGTCAATATTTTCTTCTCATAATAATAAATGAAAATAATAAATTATAACTGTTATTTTAAGCAAGATATGACAATTAAGGTCACTGAGCTCTCACCCTAGGATATCTGCCTATCTCACTTAGGAAAAAATAATATGCACAAATTCCTTTCTTGTTTAGAATCTTTTTGATAGATCCATATTTTATGTATCCATATCCACTTTTATATAATACACTAAGGACAAATGTGCCCATTTCTATCCAAAATTAAGCAAAAGAAAAGTGGTAAAATGATTTCCCCATGGGTGGGGGTCATGCCTGGAGTTGGATTTTGCTATACGTATTTGGGGGTGTATTGGTTTGTTCTCACACTGCTAATAAAGGTATACCTGAGACTGGGTAATTTGTTTAAAAAAGAGGTTTAATTGACTCACCATTCCACATGGCTGTGGAGGCATCAGAAAACTTACAATCATGTTGAAAGCAGAAGCAAATGTTTCCTTGTTCACATGGTGGCAGGAAAGAGAAGTGTCGAGCAAAGGGGGAAGCCCCTTGTAAAACCATCAGATCTTGTGAGAACTCGCTCACTATAATGAGAACAGCATGGGCGTAACCAGCCCCATAATTCAACTACCTTTCAACCAGTCCCTCTCATGACATGTGGGAATTATGGGTGCTACAATTCAAGATGAGATTTGGGTGGGGACACGGCCAAACCATATCATAGGGTTATAACCAAACTTCCATCTGGGCTTACAGTGTACTTCAAAAGAAAGTAATTTGAAAGGTAGAACACTCTTTCCCTCTTATGGAGTAGCTCTTTGGTGTTTCCTGCAAAAAATTAATTATAGCCTTGGCGTAACCCTTCTATCCACTTATCCCCATTCCTTCTTTTCCTATCTATGAATAAGACATTCCAACTTTTGGGCTCAGAACAATTTGAAACAGCTGACATACAAGTAATATTTAGAAGTTTGTGTATTAAATTAACTAGGGTATAAATACATATAAAATCTTTTCACCTGTCTCAACTGCCCAGATATTTTCATCTCATGTTTAATTAATTCAGTTATATTTCAGGCGAGATCGGGTGCTTTCAAGGTGGTATGGCTGTAGACGAGTCCAATTATATTTTAACCCGGAGAGAGGAGGGCTTACTTTCATGACTTGTTGATTGGCCTGGAATTTCATTCTCAACATGAAGGATGCAGCAAAGTATATGTTAAGGTTTATAGGAACATGATGGTTCTAAACTATATAGAGTAAAATTTCAGTTCCACTCTATTTCTAGCTAATGTGAGCTTGAGTAGTTACTTAGCTTCTTGAAGGCTTGATTTTCTCATCTATAAAATAGGGGTAATGATAGTATGCATGCCATAGATTGATTGTAAGTATTAAATTAAATAAACCATTTAAAGCACTTAATACAATGCTTAGCATGTCATAAGCAGTCTATAAATGTTAGTTGTTGTTACCATATTTCTGTTTATTTGGCTTTTCTTATCTCAAGAAATTTCCTTTTTTCAAAGAAACCAAAGTCATTGTTAGCTCATCCCATCAACTATCCATTAATAACGCAGATAGACAGGTTCATGTTTCATAGCCAGAGGCCCAAATTGCCCACAGTCATCTTGTCCAAAAGAGAGGATAAAAGTCACCAGGCTGAATTTTTTTCAAACTTCAGCTTGCAGCCTAGAGCATCTTGGATCCTCAGCTGCTTCAGCAGAAACTCAAGGTTAGTTGGTTTTTTTGTTCTCTCCTTTTCAAATATAAGCTACTTTTCATTCAAATGATGAAAGAATATCAAAATAATGTATTATGAAATGAATTTTTGTGCTACTCTTGATTTATAAATGTAGAAGAAGTAACAGAAGTGGGAAAATATTCATAGGTTGAATCTTATACTGCCTAATCCTGATGCAAGTATATATTATAAATCTACGCATCTGAAACATATATGTATCTGGTAATACTTACTCAATGTCCACTTGAGATCAAGAGTAGAGAGATTACTCACTAAATTATGGATGATTCTTCTGTGATTGTTGACTTCAAATCTCTCTGCCATTCTGATTCAAAGTCATCATCTTCTCATCTTTCCTTTGCATCTTGTCCTGATGTCCTTTTATTTATTCATTTTCCAGTAAAAGTTTACTGCTTCTCCTCTCCCTCACAGTCATCAGGTGACACCTTTTAGGTATCTGCCCAATATACGACTTTCTTTCTCTAGCAACTGGCCCTTCATTCATGGGGACACATAGAGAGTTTGTTCATGAGCCACGTTTGTCATGTGCAAATCTGTCCTCTTTGTGAAAACCAAATGGACCAAGGTGGACCTTTACTTTAAGTGAACCAATCAGATGATTCCAGGAGTTTGAAACTGAGAACCAAAGGCAGTCTCTGAGGGGTGGGTGAGTAATAACACATTAGCATATTACACAGATTTAAACTCAGAAGAAATGAGACATCCATGGGAACAAAGTAGCAAAGAAAGCCAATTAGTAGAGAGGGAGAAAAATGAAGTAGAAATAAAGGAAAGCAAAGGTATGGCTCGAGTTTCTGACTACTTTCTAGGACACGGTTTCAGTTTCCTTTTGATAACGAGCTACTTTTCTGCTCTAACTAGGATACATTCATTAACTCATTTAATAACTCATTCAGTATACATTTTTTGAATGTCCACCAAGTACCAGGAATTGTGCTATTTTTCATACCTTCTCTCACTAAATTTTAATTAGAAGTCTAAATCACAACCAACCAAATAGCAAAACAATGGTAAACATTTAATGTTTCTGACAACATCCCAGGAAAACTTGGCAACTCGATTCTGGCTATTACTGTACATTTTCAAGTGAAGTCCCAATTGTATTATGACTACTCTTAGCTAGGTGAGCTGAAACAAAAGTTCCTATTTAAGAAATGTAGTGCTATCTTCCAAGATTGCACTGGCAAACAAATGATAATCTCTGAACATGATTATGACCTACTTAAGGTTTTATATAATCACTGCAGAATTTTTATGTGAGAAAGAAAATTCACAGGGTAGCACAAAGCGTATTTTTTAACGTTAACTTGTGAAATACCAATGACTAGGGGTATAAGGGTAATGATAGCTAATGTGTTATGGCAAAGTAAAAAAAATCTTCTGATTGCCATTTATTTTCTAACTTTCTATCTCCATATAGTATAATGATGCAAGTCCATAAATATCAGTCTTCAGGGAAAACATATTTTTAGATTATCCTAAATGCAAGATATGGAAAAATTACATTTTTTTTTCTTTGAGTAGTTGGTAACAGGTCTAAGTAATTCATTAGGAACCTGTTGGTTCTTTTTCCACTGAAGATGGAAAAAATATTAGATCAAGGCACTAAACTTGTATTTAATTCTTCATATTAAATACAAGCCAGAGTTACATGGGTTATTGTTAGAAAAAAGGCATAGGTACTTTAATCACCTCTACTCCCTGAGTCCATGTTCTTACTAAACCCTATCCACTTTTTAATCCACTGTGTGACTTACATCATTACTTCTCTATTTAAACCGCTCAAATCTTGCCTTCTCAAAGGGTTTTATCCTTGCTATTGAATTCCATAGCCTTCTTTCATCTCATTTAGAATAAAATTCTAATTCCTTCCAGTACCTTGAAGATCATACATAATCTTACAAAAGACTTTCTCGCCAGTCTTACCTTTTGCCAGTTTACCTCAGCCTCTCATAGATGTTCAAAGTTGAGTTAGAGAGAAATAATTGTATTAATTTTCAAGAGCTGCTGTAGCCAATTACCACAGACTGGGTGGTTTAAACAACAGAATTTTTGTTAAACAACAGAAATTAATTTTCTTACAGCTCTGGAGGCTAGAAGTCCAAGATTAAGGTGTTGTCGGGGTTGATTCTTTCTGAGGTCTCTATTTTTGGCTCATAGCTGGCTGGCTGCTACGGTTTAAATATTCCTTTCAAAACTCATGCTAAAATTTAATTGCTATTGTAACAGTGTTGAGAGGTGGGTCCTTTAAGAGGTGATTAGGTCAATGCCATTATTGTGGGAATATGATTCTCTCTTTCTCCCTGTCTCACTCTCTCTTACCCTCTCCCATCATGTAATACCTTCTGCCTTTCCAGTATGTGATGACACAGTAAGACCTTCACCAGATGCCAAGCAGGTATTGTCATCATGCTATTGGACTTCCCAGTCTCTAGAACTGTGAGCCAAATAAATCTCTCTCTCTCTTTTAAATAAATTTCCCAGTCTATGGTATCCTGTCATAGCAATAGGAAATGGACTAACACAGCATCTTTTCCAAGTGTCTTCACATGGTCTTCCCTCTGTGCATGTCTTTGTCTTAATCTTCTCTTCTTATAAAGACACCAGTCATATTGAACTAGGGTGTGTACATATGACCCCATTTTGCCTTAATTATGCCTTTAAAGGTCTTATCTCAAAATATAGTCACATCCTGAGGTACTGGGGATCAGGACTTTGACATACGACTTTTGAGGAACACTATTCAGACCCTAACAATGGAATTCTTTAGATAATTGATGTATATGCTCTGGCAAGTTTGGACATGCCCTGTTAAGATCATAAGGGACTTGGGTAGAGGTGACAAAAGAAGTGCAAATTCAATGACTCATAGAAGCTTTGAGTGTGACAGAAACTTGAGCGGCTTTTTTTCTTGGCTGACTAGACTGAAATGTCCATTCTTTCCAGAAGACCATCTTCACAGAGTCAAAGTGAAAAAAGACTAGAGCAGACAGGGATAGTGGTCACTGTACAAAATCAGCAGACTGTCAGGGCAGCCCCATGTCTCTTCAGAAGGTTGGGACAAACTAAAGTGGGTCTCAGGAAGAAACTGCTTCTCATGTTCTCATCAGAAAGTGAGTCTTGTGAAAAATGGCACTGTAAGAAAATACTTTCCATTCCATTTATCATAAACTATCCAATGAAATGACTATGCAAATAGCAAGTAACATGATGGATTAGGATAACATTATTAAGGATTTTAGAAACAAACTTTTTCAAGTGGTCCCTGCAAATGCTTCTGAATAAATAAATAAATGCCACATTGTCTAGCTCAGGCAAAACTCCACAGATTCGTCATATTATTAATAGGAAAATAAAAGGTGGAACATTTAATGTCCTAAAAGATTTAATGAGGCTGCCTCAAAGACATGAATAAAAGCTCATTTTTAAATTAACTATTGTCTTATGTGGGAAAATAATAAACTGAAACAAACAATAACAGACAAAAAGCAATGCATTTTTAAAACAAAACAACAGCATATAATGGATTCTCACAGAGTAGTGACTAAAGTCTTCCCATTCAAAAAGGGGGAAACTATAAGTACTTATTGCTTAAGGTATGTTTATTATTGCCCTTTGTCTTACACTGAAACGTGTTTGTATTAGGAAATATTCGATGGAATATGCTTCAAAGAGAAAGAGTTAGAGTGCTAACCCTAGAATGCTACAATTTTATTCTACAATTCTCTCAATAGTCCATTGGGAGTATGTTTTGACACAGGCTTCATGAAGCAGTTATCTAAGATATTGAAGCTGGAACTACTGCAAGGAAAATTTTAGAATTTTGTCTGAAAAGAGTCAATAGCAGCCTCTGGCTCCCAAACTCTCTTAAAGGGAAGGCTGAGCAACTATGGTTTCTGTGCTGTATTAGTTCGTTTCACACTGCTATAAAGATACTACCTGGGACTGGGTAATTTATTAACAAAAGGGGTTTAATTGACTCACAGTTCTGCATGGCTGGAGAGACCTCAGGAAACTTAGAATCATGATGGAAGGTGAAAGGGAAGCAAGGCAGCATGTCTTACATGACCGCAGGAGAGAGAGAGAGAGAGAGAGAGCGCAAAGGGGGAACTGCCGAACATTTTTAAAATCATCAGTTCTCGTGAGAACTCACTCACTATCATGAGAACAGCATGAGGGAAACCATCCCCATGATCCAGTCACCTCCCACCAGGTCCCAACCCTGACGCATGGGGGATTACAATTTGAGATGAGAGTTGAGTGGGGACAAAGAGCCAGACCATATTATTCCACCCGTGGACCCTTTCAAATCTCACATCCTTCTCACATTTCAAAACCAATCATGTCTTTCCAACAATCCCCCCAAGTCAACTCATTCCAGCATTAACTCAAAAGTCCAAGTTCAAAGTCTCACCTGAGACAAGGCAAGTTCCTTCCACCAATGAGCCCATAAAATAATAAAAAAGTTAGTTACTTCCAAGATACAGTGAAGGTGCAGGCATTGGGTAAATGTTCCTGTTACAAATGGGAGAAATTGGTCAAAACAAAGGGGCTACAGGTCCAATGCAAGTCCCAAACCGAGCAGGGCAGCCATTTAATCTTAAAACTCCCACATTTCCTGTGACTCCATGTCTCCCAGTCAGGATATGCTGATGCAAGGGGTGGACTCCCAAGGCCTTGGGCAGCTCCACTTCTGTGGCTTTGCAGGGTACAGCCCACAGCTGCTTTCACAAGCTGGCATTGAATGTCTGTGGCTTTTCCAAGTGCGTGGTGGAAGCTGTCAGTGGATCTACCACTCTGAGATCTGGAGGATGGCAGCCCTCCTCTCACAGCTTCTCAAGGCAATGCCCCAGTGGGGACTCTGTATGGGGGCACCAGCCCCACATTTCCCCATTGTCTTGGCTATTAACATTTGGCTTCTCATTACTTGGGCAAATTTTTGCAGCCAACTTGAATTTCTCCCCAGAAAATGAGTTTTTCTTTTCTACCACATGGTCAGGCTGCAAATTTTCCAAATCCTTATGCTCTGTTTCCCTTTTAAACAAGTTCCAGTTTCAAACTGTCTTTTTGTGAATGCATATAACTGAATGCTTTCAGAATAAGCTAGGTCACCTTTTGAATTCTTTGACGCTTAGAAATTTCTTCCACCAGATACAATACCCTAAATCATCTCTTGAGTTCAAAGTTTTACAGATCTCTAGGGCAGGGGCAAAATGTCACCAGTATCTTTGCTAAAGTGTAGCGTGAGTGACCTTCACTCCAGTTCCCAGTAAGTTTCTCATCTCCATCTGAGACCATGACAGCCTGGACTTCATTGTCCATATCACTATCAGCATTTTGGTCAAAACCATTCAACAAATCTCTAGGAAATCTCAAACTTTTCCACCTCTCCCTGTCTTCTTCTGAGCCCTCCAAAATATTCTAACCTCTGCCTATTACCCAGCTCCAAAATCATTTCCACATTTTCAGATTCTTTATAACAATGCCTCACTCCCAGTACAAACTATCTGTGTTAATCCATTTTCACACTTCTATAAAGATACTATCTGAGACTGGGTAATTTATAAACAAAAGAGGTTTAACTGAATCCCAGTTCCCCATGGCTGAAGAGGCCTCAAGAAACTTGGAATCATGGCGGAAAATGAAGGGGAAGCAAAGCATCTCTTACATGGTGGCAGGAGAGAGAGAGAGCAAAAGGGGAATGGCCAAACACTTTTAAAACCATCAGCTCTTGTGAGAACTTACTACTGTCTTGAGAACAGCATGGGGGAAACTGTCCCCATGATCCAATCCCTTTCCCACCAGGCCCTCTCCTGACACATGGGGATTACAATTCGAGATGAGATTTGGGGACAGAGAGCCAAACCATATTTAATGGTGTGCGTATGCCTGTGGATGGGAGGGTTTCTTTACCTTTGTCATGAAAACTTGGAGTGAAATCAAATTCTTCATTGACTAAAAGGTTAAGATGCAAAATATCTGAGATAAAAAATGGCTTTTTAGAAATGTTCATAATAATTAGACATGCACTGGGATTTATTTGCAGAACAATTTAAAACTTAAGCTTTGTATATTAATTCCTATGAGAATTTGACACATTTTAAATGGTTGCCTAGATTTAAACACAAGGAGATGATTTTGAAAATTACTTTTCTGTTCTAATTTATGCTGAGCTCTATCCAGAGATAATATAGTTGTTATATTCTTTTAAGACATTTAAATCTGCCATTGAGCTTCTTATTGATGTGTTTGATGGGCTGATGAGTTGTGATGCAAGCAATTAAAGTCTTCTAGACACAATGTTCTGAGAAACTACTTACCATCAAGGCAGCATGAGATCTATTTTTCTAATATTGGACTAACATGGAAAAGTGTCAACAGTAAGATTACTTTTCAGGCAAAATTTGTCTTAGAATATAAAAATATCCCTTCTGACTTTCTAATGTTAATAACAAGTCTATGCTTTAATAACAAGTTTAAATCAAGTTTATGTTTAATTTCACTGCCTGGGTTATTCATTACCATGCAGCCTAAATCAGCAATTAAGATCTTGTGAATAGCACATATTCCAACCTGCACATGAATGACCTTTGTCAAGTCGTTCACCCACCCTGACACTTGTGTTCTTATCTTTTTGATAAGGGCTTAGACAAGGTTTTCAGTCATTGCTGTGCATCCAAAATAAACTTGGTGTTAGTTAATCTGGGGACAGTCTGAGTATCTCTGCTTGCAAAGCTCCTGAGATGATTTATTTGTGCTGTGAGGGTTGAGAACTACCCAACTAGATAATGTCAGCCTTCTAGCTCTACAATTTTAAGATTCAGAATTTTTTTCTTATACAATGATAGATCATCAGCCTTTATTATTTGAGATATTTGTAGAGTTTTGTCCTGGTGAGAGTTTGGAAGTGAGGGTTGAAATTTCACCCTGCTTTCTGTGTGAGAGCACCTAAGAGCTTATCTTTGGACAAAGGTAGAGGTGCCTATGGTGGAGAAAAGGAGCAGGAATGGGAGAGCTGATTTGAGAATGTGCCACACATTCCAAAGACTTTTAGGAGCCTGGAGTGACAATCACTGAAACAAAGTGGCAAAACCAGTACTGAATGGTAAGCTTTTCAGATATGATGACACTTAGCCAGAGAAGTGTGCAAATCTTAAGATTTCTGGGAAAAAAATGTGAACTAAAATTTCTCAGTAAATACAATGATAGTTTTTGAATTAGGAAAGAACACAGGTCTGTAAAAATCAAAGGGAGAAATACAGTGTAGTAGGAAGAAAAACAAAGTAAAACAAAAGGCTTCTATTATTGCCAAACCCAACCTGCCACTTTTCAGAAGTAGGCAGGGCTTATATTTTATTGTGACTCCTTCTAGATGTTTCCTTTGTTTAAACAATCCTATCAAATGTTCATGGATTCTATCCATTGATATATTATTTAAAATAAGATTAGCATCATCACATTATAATGATGATTCTTTTTTTTCTCCCATCTAATGTATTGAAACGATATGTGATATATGCCACACCATGTAAATGTAGCTCAATCCTTTAAGGAGTGTTTAACATTTTTGTTGAAAAATATGTACCATAACTTAGTAAGCCAGTTCTCTACTGGTGAATATTTTAATCATTTCCAGTTCTTTGCACCTGTGAAATATTCAGTAATGAGCATCCTTGTTCATATATATTTGATCAATTGCACAGGTATCTCCATACAGTAGATCTAATGATACGAAATGCTTGGGATAAAAGGATTTAAAATGTAGATACATTTCCAAATTTCCCTTCTAACCTGCAATATCAATTTATAAGGGCAGCAAGACTCTATGAAGTTTCTCTTTTGTCACAACTATTCCAACCTGAGGAATGATCAGTATTTTGGATCTTCACCATTTTGATAGGAAAATTCTTATTTTGTAGCTTTAATTCACATTGCTTTAATTATCAGTACAATTTTAAAAATAAGTAAACTTACAAAGAGACTCCCACTTACCTACCAACAATACAAAAATTACATAAGGTTTCTAGTCAGATGGTAATAAAAAAAAACTAAAAGGATATATTGGAGGGACTTAGGTGGAATGCAGGCATTAATTTGCATTTTCTAATCAGAAATGCATTTATTTTTCTCTTTGTCCTCTGCGGTTCTCCAATTTGAATATTCAGCAGGAGAAGAAGGCTGACTGAATACTTAGATTTAACAACAATGGTTAAACATATTCCTTTCTTATGATTCTGCTCCATCTTTCTAAGGTGAAACATTTCAGGCAAAGTAAATCTTAATTTTGAATTCAGATGGCTTACTGCTGAAATCATTATGAACACAATGGAAACGGGAAACTTTTCAGAATATTTTACCTCTGTAGACATATTGGCACTTTCAAAGAACGTTCGAATGACGTGGATCCCATGCACCCATGTCCATCACTCTTTATTCCCTGCCCCCAGCTTTGTCAACACCAAGATAGATGGATGCCCTACATTGAGGATGGCCCTCAACATGAACTTCCTGTGCTGGCTGGCTGGCACCATGTTTTCCAAAATGATCTGTTCTAGCACATTTGCTCTCTCACCAGGCTCTCCTTTTCCCCTTATCTTGTCCTCCCCCTCTCTACCTGTGCCAAGCCTGTCATCACTCTTCTGGCAACATTTTCCCTAGCTGCAAGGAGCAATCTCTCTCAACCAGTGCAATCACACATTTCTTTCATGGGACACCCATCAAAGGGAGCGTCCTCCACTTACTATAGCCCCATCCTTTAGTAGCCACACTCCCTTTCTCTCTCTTTCTCTCTCTTTCACCTCAGCTACAGGGCCTGTGTTATCTGGCTCTTTCCCTTTGTCCTACATTAGTTTATCAAAAATCTGGTCTCTTTAGTCAACCATGAGTGTCCAAGAGCATGCACTTGGATCAGGCCACTGCTCTTGGAGCCAACAGAGTAGTATGCATGATGAATTATGAAATCCTTTTCCTGACAAGCTTAGAATCTCTGGTTCTGCCAGGGCACTGGACCAATGAATGGGAACGTGTGTGACAAATCAGAAAATTCTTTTTGGGAAATGCTTGGGAAGAGAAATCTGCAGTCGCTACTGTGACAAACTGAAGATCTGATGAAAACCTTTCATGGGCGACCTGGAAACAAGCCACTTTTCATTTATGTTTGAAATTTAGAGACTGCTTAAGATTTAGCTAATATAGTCCAGGCTTGATTTTTTTTTAAGAAAACTCTGACAACAAACTCTTTCTCTATGTTTTGTTTCATACAGTGTCTGTGTGAGTTAAATATCTATTGATGCTGTAAACACAGCATTTAGTTTGATGAGTAGGACTAATGCTTTCATCTATTTAGACAGCAAACGCCATGTCTTCTTTCACATGTCTCTCTGTCTCTGGGGATTGGCTGTGCAGGACTTGTTAAAAGGGTTTCTATTCTGCTTATGTGAATGCTCTGGATGCAGATTTTACACACAAGAGACAAGTTCAGCTGCTACTGAATTTTCTTTCTCCCATTCTCCTTTCTTATAATCACAGGACTAAGCATCTGGATGTGTTAAGCCAGGCATTTTTAGCATGAGATACACACTTGTACACAGGAATACTCCTCACATTTCTCAACACTCATGAATTATTCACCTTGGATTTTTCCTCTGTGCACTAGGTGTAGATTCTCTTTTTATCCCTTCCGCTTCCAGCTTTCCCTCTCTTTTTTTCATATCTCTCTTTAAAAATTATTAGTAAAAAAAGAATTGAATGTTTATTAGGTTTTTTTTGTTTGTTTGTTTCTTTTTTGAAACGGGCTCACTCTGTCGCCCAGACTGGAATGCAGTAGCACAATCTTGGCTCACTGCAACCTCTGCCTCCAGGGCTGAAGTGATCCTCCCACTTCAGCCTCCCCAGCAGCTGGGACTACAGCTGCACGCCACCATGCCCAGCTAATTTTTGTATTTTTTGTAGAGACGGGGTTTCACCATGTTGCCCAGGCTGGTCTTGAACTCCTGGGCTCAAGCAATCCACCTGCCTCAGCCTCCCAAAGTGCTGGGATTACAGGTGTGAGCCACTGTGACCAGCCATGATCATTTTTAATAGCTTGACACATATATCTCATAATAGGGACAGTCTTGTCCTGATACTTATCATCCATTGCCTGTATCATTCCTATCCTTTGTTTCGTGACAACAAAATAAAAAACACTCTAAGTCCATTGAACACTTCTCTTTGTCCCTCTCTTGATGCATCATTCAGGGAGAGAATAATTTTACTGTATTTGGCTCTATTCGTAGTTGCTATTTACATTTAGTTTGTATGTGCTAAATTTAATTGAATGTCTTACATTTTATCTGAAAATCCTGAATTATATCCTATCCTGTGGCTATTACTGTGTTACAATACTTGTCTGTACCTTATAATAACCGTGGAGGAAAATAGTTGAGTAGGAACAATTGCAGTGGAACTAGAAAAATGTTTTTAGTTCTTTGAGGCAAAGGACTCTATTAGTTTTATTTCCTTCTGTATCCTCAGAGCCTAGCACCCATAAGTACTTCACAAATATTTGTCAAATGACTTAAAAGATGATAAGTACTGAGCAAATCAGTTCCTGTGTCTGTCTCTGCTTTACCTTTGATTAAATCAAGCTTTTTCTGTAAACGGCCAGATAATAAATATTCTAGGCTTTGTGGGCCACATAGTTTCTGTTGCAAGTGTTCAATGCCAGCAAGATGGCAGCCATAGACCATATGTAAACAAATGAATATGGCTGTGTTGCAATAAAACTTTATTTATAAAAAACAGATGATAGTCTAGATTTGGCCCAAAAGTAAAAGTTTGCTGACATCTCCTACAGGTCCATGTCCCACACCCCTACTCCCCAAAATGTGTATAAAATGTTGATCTGTCCCAACTTTTTCTGGGTGGTAGTGCTGGTGGAGTGGAGAGAAAACAGTTGTGATGACAAATATAGGCCTTCTCTCTCTACAACTCTTTAACCACCAACCATCCCATGGAGAATATGAATATCTTCCTTCTTTTTTTTTTTTTTTGAGATGGAGTCTTGCTCTGTCACCCAGGCTGGAGTGCAGTCATGCTGTCTCAGCTCGCTGCAACCTCTGCCTCCTGGATTCAAGCAATTCTCCTGCCTCAGCCTCCCGAGTAGCTGGGATTACAGGTGCGTGCCACCATGCCTGGCTAGTTTTTTGTATTTTTAGTAGAAATGGGGTTTCACCATGCTGGCCAGGCTGGTCTCAAACTCCTGACCTCATGATCTGCTCCCCTTGGCCTCCCAAAGTGCTGGGATTACAGGTGTAAGCCACCACACCCGGCCGAATATCTTCTTTTTAATCCAGAAACCTGGTAACAGCCTTAGGGAGCCTTAACTTCAGTGTTGTTGAAGCGTCTAAGATGCCAACAGTGAATGGTGTCACTAAAACAAATTAATGTTTTTTAGTATTAAATTTTTTTTTGATTTTGTGGATACTTGGTAGGTGTATATATTTATGGGGTACATGAGATGCTTTGATATGGGCATGCAATGTGAGATAAGCACATCATGGAAAATGGGGCATCCATCCCCTCAAGCATTTATCCCTTGAGTTACAAACAATCCAATTACACTCTTTAAGTTATTTTAAAATTTACAATTAAGTTATTATTGACTAGAGTCACCCTATTGTGCTATCAAATAGTAGCTCATATTTACTCTTTTTCTTTTTCTTTTTTTTTTTTTTTACCCATTAACCATCCCCATCTTAGTTTTTTTGTTGTTAATAAAACAAGGGCAGCGCTCCATGAGAGCACCTTCTCTGGTTCATGCTTCTGGAAAGACAGTTCCTAAGGTGAATGGGCTCATCACTCACAAGGTAGCCTCTCTAGGGGCTACACAGTAGGTTGTTCTTCTCTAAATAGCACCCTGGGACACTGGGGTTCCAAAGAAAAGATGCCTAGACATCAACAACTGGAGCCTCATGAGACATCTAGAATCAGAAGGTGGTGGGTGATGGGTGTGTAGGTTTTGATTAGTGTTTAAATTCAGTAACAGCTTCTTTCTCAATAATATGGATTAATCGCACTAGACAGAAGCCAAACCCTGTCCAGTTTTCAATGTCAAAGCAATGGGAGAAGGGTTTCCAGCTCTGGCAGAAGGTCATCCAATAGGCAAGCCACTGAAAGGCACCGATGTAGGGGAGTGTTGGTTGCTGCTGTGATCCCTGAGGCTCTGGTCCCTGAGGAAGTTTACTTGCCAAGTATATCTGTTATCTGTACTCACTGATGCAACCTGTTTGACCACAAAGGAGAGAAAATTTGTATGAACACTGCTGCTAAATTGTCTGTGCAAATGCACATAAACAGCAAAGGCAACAACAGCACATAAAGAAAGAAAGGATATCCTTCATGGAAAAGGATTTATTTGGAGTGGTCTCTAGCCATTTTTCTTTTCTTTCCTTTTCAATCAATAACTTTTCTCTACTCCTTTTAACTCTTTACCTGTTTAGGCATTTCCTGATTTACATATGTCTTTCTCCTTTTATACTGAGAAAGGATCTGTTTTTTTTAAAATATAAATCTGTGTATATATATCTATATCTATAGATACAGATATGTATATGTTTTTCTGAAGGTATGGATATAGATATCTATATGTTTTTCTATAGGTAAAGATACAGATATCTATACAGATATGTATATCTTTTTCTATAGGCATAGATATAGATATCTATAGATCTAGACATGTATATGTTTTTCTCCATTTTTTTTATTTTTCCTTTCTTTTCTCCATTAACTATTTATTCCTTTCTCAACTGCTCCTCATCCTTAATGATTGAGCCCAGGTATCACTTTCTCCACCAGTCTTTTCCTGCCTTGCAAGCCCCACGCCCCCAACCCCGACCAGGCGTATACTTTCCTTGTGTGTATGTCGATCACTGCATTCACAGAATTACGTGATAATTATGTATTTGTGTAAGTTCTTTGTTATTTTATGTAATCATCTTTGTTACCCAACCTAAGCACCCTGGCTGTCACGTGGTTAGCCTTCAGCAGAATGAGTACAGTTTGGCATTGAGGCTCATAAAGGTTAAATGTGACCAAAGCTAGAGAGGTTTGGGAAGTAGCAGATGGAGGATTCTGGCCGAGTGTGTCCTGGCCCCCTAAACCACTGCCTCTTCAGATTAACCTACTTTCACAGTTCAGGAATGCCTGGTCATCTGCAGTAGATGGCTTGGTAGGAACAACATTCAGTTCTTTCTCCTGAGGTTTTTCATCTTCTCCTCTATTTTCACTCTCCCAGCCAAGGCAGCCATCTTGTTCCTTAAAGAAAATCCCGAGGTGGAGTGATGGGACATATTTCCTGGGTGCTTCCTGGGCCCTGCTGGCTTCTTGCGTGGGATTCTCTTTTCCTTATCCTTCCCCCAACTACCCTATCTCCAAATGCTAAGTCCTCCTATTAGATCTGCCTGTCCACAAATCCCCAGAAACTACAGATGCACTCTTCAGCCGTCTCCCTATCACACAGAGCTGTTAATAAAACAGTGTATCACTGAAATGATCTTAGGGTTGTCTGATAGTCCCAGGGGGATTAGTGTTTCTTCCCACATCAACAGAAGCACATAAATAGCCCATGTTTATTTGTGACTCGCTGATTTTCCTAGTTTTGTTTGGGAGAACAAAATCATAGTTTATTACCTACATACACACACAGACACACACACACACATACACACACACACACACACACACCCCTCTGATGTTACTCACCCCAGAAGTCAGCTTCATAGACTACAATAGTCACTAGCCCCTTGTGGCTATAGAACCCTTGAAATGTGGTTAGTGTGACTGAGGAACTACCATTTTTATTTCACTTAATGTATTAAAATGAATTTAAATTTAATCACCCATGATTAGTGGCTACTGTAGCTTACAAAACAGCTTTAGAGCATCTGCTCTCCTGACTTCAATATGGGGCTTTATATCAATCTTACTATTTGATATTTCAATGATAACAGACTGAAGATGTAAAATTAGTTGTTTGATTAGACTACTTCTCCATAAATGTCCCACAGAGAACCACCTTGGACAACAATTCTCAGGGTACCCTGGAAGTTTAATAAATGTGAAAAGGGAAAATGACTTTTTGCTGAAAGGGAAAAGGAATTTTTAATTATAATCCATATATTCTAAATAGTTTTCACAAACCTTCAAAAGTTGTGTTGTATATATGAGGGGAGGGAATTTATGCTTTATATGGAAGCTCACTGGAAGCTTAGATGAAGATGAATCTGTGGACAGAGTCCTGAATTCAGCTACCAGCTATACCACATGTGACCCTGGATAAATCACTTTCCAAATGGCTGGTCTCTCATTTGTAAATTAGGAACCCACCCAAACTATTCCACAGAGTTTCTGAGACTAAATGATATAATATAGAGGCAACCACTTTGTAAAATGCTATAAGGATGACATTTGCTATTAAAATTTAATTGATAGTATCATAATTCTGTAATCCTTCCAGAGTTACTCAATATGAACAGCAACAGCGGTGGAGAGGAGCCACACTTTCCTCACCTTTAATTGTAAAGTAATTCAGAAAAAGAAAGAATTCTACTAGTCGTTATGGTAAGTAAAGTGGGATTGCTTTAATATTAATGCACAGAAATATTTGTGTGTGTTCATGGACTTTACAGTTATCCAAACCAATCTTGTTTTAAAAGCCAAATTTTAACTTATATGATTTTCTTTTCTGAGGTAGTCCCAACTTCAAGATTTTCCTCTTGTTTTTATAATAAAAGGATTTTTCAGAAAAACATAATAAGCTTTTTCTTTCATTTATTATGACTCACCCAGTATTTTGTTTTGTAATCTCCTGTCCTTTGGTCAAAGCCTCCAGGGCAATGCTTACCTTGGTAAGCACCATTGTTCTCACTCATGGGGACAACAGCAATTTCAGACACTTAAATATGCAAATGTGTCTGTGACGTCATCCCCAAATGACAAAAAATTATTCCAAAAGGTAGGAAAATATGCGCCCTTTTCTTATTTTGCACATCTGAGAATGCCCCACTGAATTTCAGTTTCTTTCAGACAATCCAGAGTATTTCTAATATGAAAAAATTTTTTTTCTTGTGGTCATCTACTAATATTTTTTAAAATCTAAATGTCCTAGTCTTAGCTAGTATGTTTTCTTTATATTTTCCAATTTCTAGGCTGAAATCTAAACACTCTTTTGATTGACAGATAAGTGTAATAGTTTTCAAAACAATCCATTTTGTTCTATTTACTTTAGTGCGTTTGAAACAATTGATATATGGCTTATGTTTGTAAGCATTTAATAATGAAAGTGCTATTTTATCCTAAACAATGAATCAGGGGATGCTTTGGCAATCTGATTTTTGCCTTTTGGGGCTTTATATTTTACACTTTAACACTCCAGCCAAGTCTAAAGTCTAGATACTTTATGAGTTTATATAAAAATACATTAAAGAAATAAGCCATTCTATAACGTGTAACATAAATATTTGTAGCCGAAAGCTATTCACATGTTATAAAGTTTTCTGGAATGTAACACCATGCATAAATATTCCAATATGGGTTAATAGCACATAAAGTCATCTTCATGTTACATGACTCACGAAGACATGTTTTAATCTTCAAGATGTGTGTCAGTTGATCTAAGTTAGAACATGTATTTAAGACTTTGAGAGCACAAAACTAAACATTATGCTTCCCTTCAACTTGACAGAAAATCTGGAAGAGCTAAAAAAATGTACCATGGGAGTACAGCTAAGCTGTATTCAGAAAAAAATAGTTGCTTTGATTATGTTCAGATATTCCTACAATTTTTTTTTGGAAGCAAATTGGATCTTTTAAGCAATCTACAGCTGCTATTTCTGAAATTGTTACTATTATGGCAAACCGGGAGTTTCATAGGTGCCAGACTCTGTCATAGTGTAGTATCTCATTTAATGCTCAGACACCCTTTCATGATGTGAGTAGGATTCTTAGTTTACAAATGAGAAAGTGGAACTCAGAGAGGCTTGGTCAAATCAGCAGACAAATTATCATTAGTTTTAACAACAACGTGTTTAGATTTTTATTTTTTTTAGTGGATGAAAGAAACATGGAACTTGTGAAGTGAAGCAGCAGTACTAGCCTACCATCATGTTTGGACACAGTGCCTCCAACATCCCTGCCATGGATATCTTCCCTCCACTATGTCTTTCCGTTAAGATTTTATTCGTTCTCCAAGGCTCAGTCCAAATGCCACATCCTCCCCGATTTTCCAGTATGAGTGTCCCACTCCTCTTATGTTCCCGTCGTGTGCTGTTAATATTCCTATTAGAACTCTGGCAGCAATGCATTCATTAAAAGAACACTTACGGAGTACCACTTTGTACTTGGTGCAAGAGTTAACTGTGATAAGGTCTATCTCTGCCTGAGAATATGGTCCTTGTCTTACTCACTTTCATGTTTTTTTTGTTTTGTTTTGTTTTGTTTTTTTTTTATAGCATCTAGCAGAGAAACTTGCTCATAGGTATGCAACAGAGATTTGAGTAGCGTTCCATTCTGGCCACTCACTGAGTCACATCCAACAACCTCCCTGACATTTTTTTTTTAATAAACTAAGAAGCAAACACATGACACACTTAGGGTACTCTCTCATATACTGAAGAGTTCATAATCAGGAACTCCCACAATTGGAGAGTTGGGTGTGTACTTCAGTTGCTGTCACAAACTGCTCTAGAATGCCGTCAACATTTACTGTGAAAGCTTTTCCTTCTCCAAGATTTTTCTTTCAATTCTTTTAGGAGAAAAAAAAATTATTAAATATTACTAAGTCCTTACACCTTGCAGTTTCTATTTGCTCCTAGCGAGGGAAAGCTTTTTAGAGCTCTTGTGGGATACAATGACTAGAGGGGAGAAGAATGGAGCTGGAGCATCTAGGAGCAATAAGCCCTAAGATGAATCAAAATTATATAAAAATAATGGAATCTTGAGGTTTTCCTGGATGCTACTAACTCATTGACGTATTTGGCTATAACCCAGCATAATTCTACATATTCTGTACGTTAAAATCAAAGTGATTTATTTAGGAATATCAAGAATATCTCTCTCTACGTAAGGTCCAATCAAAAAGCACAGTAAGGATCTTATGCAAGTCATCTCTAAAGATCAAACACTAACCATGTCCATAGCAAGGCACGTTGCAATTTACAATTAGAGTTATATTCACATGTCTATTTTTAAGATAATCATTTATTAAAGTAAAATTTTAAAAAAGCTGGTTACAAAGGGAGCACATAATTCTGACATTTATATTTTCTGAGGCTGATTTCTTGTTGAGAATTGCAAAGTGTGAAATTTTTATATTTTCTGATATGTAAACTAATGTGGAATTACTCATGACTGTTGTAATTCACATAGAACATCTCATTAAAAAAACAGATAACTAAGCTTAGTGACAGATATTGAAACTGTATTCATAGCCATAAAATTATGTAGTACTTGATTTGGATTTGTGTTCCTGTTCAAATCTCATGTCAAATTGTGAACCCCAGTGTTGGTGGAAGAGCCTGGTGGGAGATGAATGGATCATAGGGGTGGACTTACTCCTTGCTGCTCTTGTGATAGTGAGTGAGTTCTTATGAAATCTGGTTGTTTACAATTGTGTAGCACCTCCTTCTTCATTATCTCCTTCCTGTCACCATGTAAAGATGTGCCTGCTTCCCCTTTGCCTTCTGCCATGATTGGAAATTTCCTGAGGCCTCCCTGGTCATGCTTCCTGTAAAACCTGTGGAATCATGAATCCTTTAAACTTCTTATCTTTATAAGCTACCTAGGCTCTGGTAGTTATTTATAGCAATTTGAGAGTGGACTAATACACTTGGTTAAGAACATTCTTTTGTGTTGGTATTAATTTCTAAGCATTAAGCATAGGCTGTAAATAATAATGGCAATCTCTTACATTTGAATAGAGCTTATAAATTCTTCAAAAATTTTTTTAGATTTACTCAAGGATAAATTAATATTAGAGTGCTAGTTGTGTAAAGAACCTTACATGTTATCTCATTTTATGGTAAAAATTAGGAAGCAAAAAGATACATTTTGAACTTGTTACAAGTTTGCTCAGCTAATACAGGGCAGAGATTCAAATTTAGGTTTTCCTGATATTTAGAACTCTTCAAAGTCTTTGTAATATCTCCTTGAAAACTGATAATAAGGAATTCTAGTGATTTGCGCAAGGTCATAATTCATGGCAGATTAGAACCCAGAATTCCCATCTTTTAGTTATTTCCATATTCTCTATTACTCTATGCTTTATGCGTAGATATTAGAAAGTCAAGATTATTTTTTAGTGTTTAAAGATTTTCCTGGCCGGGCGCGGTGGCTCACGCTTGTCATCCCAGCACTTTGGGAGGCCGAGGCGGGCGGATCATGAGGTCAGGAGATCGAGACCATGGCGAAACCCTGTCTCTACTAAAAATACAAAAAAAAATAGCCGGGCATGGTGGCGGGCGCCTGTAGTCCCAGCTACTCGGAGAGGCTGAGGGAGGAGAATGGCATGAATCCGGGAGGCGGAGCTTGCAGTGAGCCGAGATTGCGCCACTGCACTCCAGCCTGGGCGACAGAGCAGGACTCCGTCTCAAAAAAAAAAAAAAAAGATTTTCCTTTTCTTATAAAGGTTAAATGTGGTTTGGATCGAAAATTTGCTGCCAAGGACTGCTTACCTAACTAGAAATTCTGTATAAAGCCTGAAACAAGTAATTGGAGTAATTAACCTGAATGATGTAAACACTCTTTTTCATAGAGTCATGCTATATACAGTAAAAGTTATCTTAAGCATCATTTTACTAATCAGGAAGTATTCCTCTGAAAATCTCTTCCACCTGAAATCTCTTTAGATTGCATATAGGCAGTATTTGGGCTCCAGTGGTACACATATAAGAGCTCTCACTTAGAGTTAAATTGTTTCCAATTAAATTGACAACACTTTAGGAAACAGAGACCATGTATTTTTCAAAATTGGTTTCTTGAATCTCAGATATTTTGTGAGTAAGATAGTATACATATTTGTAGAAATTTGTCGAAAAAAACTTGAGAATCCAGCATGCAGCCCACTCTCTGGAACAACAAATGTAATAGATTCAAGGACAATAGTCCCACACAAGCAAATATTAATAATTAGCTATTTTGTGACCAGAGGAAAGCGACAAATTTCCTTTCACAAAATCTAGCTCCTTCTCTACATATACTTAGCTCCAGGAGTATAGGCCTATGCATTTGCTCCTAAGTAGAATGAGGAAATAATCTATTGAATCCATTGAGATAATGGGACTTAAAATTAAGTTGTAAATACCTTTGGAAAATGTTGAGTTCCAACTCTCACACAAGACTGAATACAAACCTTTTAATTGTAAAGACCACGTATTGCCCTTCCTCCAGTTCAATGAAATCAGAGATAGGAACTATGGATGTTTACTTGATGAGGCACTGACCCAGATGACATCTAGCAGATTACTGCTTCAATGGTCTAAATGACATTTTAGAGCTTAAAGGAATCAGTGTGCTTCTGACAATACCTTGCACCCAAGGACTGGTTGTGTGAGGCCAAGTAAATATTAGCAATATCAGTTGATTACAAAAAAAGAATCCAAATTCTCAACAATCTCATCAGGAATCCAGACCAACAAATCCGAGACAGACTGGCTCACCAGGTCAATATTCATGATTCAGAAGTCAGTGTGTTGGCATCGGCTATGGACACTGAGGAAATTACTTATTTTTTAAAGATATGTAGTATCTTTCTTAAGATATACAATAGACAGCAGCCTTTTTATGGCATGGATCCCTCCTAGGTGCCATCTCTAGAGTTTAAGCTAGGAAAGGTCACCCATTTGTATCTCTTGCTTGTTTATAGAATCTGGGCTGCCAGTTATTTAAAGGTCTTAGTTTCATAATGGATTTTGATTGACATATTTTCCCGTTTGCTTATTATCTGAGAAGGTAGCCCACAACAAAAATGTAAAGGCTTACATTCAAATTTGATGACTCAATGTTACAAATGTTAAGAATATGATTTGAAAAAAATGGGATATACAATTAAGTTAAAAGGAATCTGACTTTTTATCAAGGTGAGATTGCCAGATGAGATATGTACAAAAATGTAAATATTCTCCTGAAGAGTGAAATGTTTTAATACAGGCATGACCAGTTTGACCAAAGCTCTCATTCTGTCTGTCATTATGTGAATTTCAAAACATTTTTTTTTTCCCATGAAACAATAGAGTGGTACTTGAGGTCTGTTCTTTACCAAGGTAAATTTCATTTTGATTCCAATAAAAATAGTCATGTGAGAATCTCAGAGTTTAAAAAGACCTTATCAGACAATTAAAACTAGTTTCCTGCAAATATATTGCTAAATTCTATGAAACTTTTTTGGGAATGGGTAGAATGTATTTGGCACTTCTAGGGATTAGTGTATTTCTAAATAATTTCTCAACTATTGGCTAAAGTTTAAATATTACAGCCTTTTTTCCAGAAATTGAAACATTAAAACATACATTCAAGTAGAAGACACTAAATAGAATATTCTCAAACTAGGTTTTGAATATATCCTAGAAGGAGGATTTAAATGTCTCTATTGTTTTTTTCTTTTGAACAGATTTGTGTGTTTAAGTTATACTTTTCCAAAAAAAGTATAATTGCTCATTCCTAAAACTTAGAAAAGAATGGCTATTTTCAAACTTTTTTATTAAAACTATTAGTTAAAATTACAAATAGTCTCCTGTCACCCAATCTAATACTTAGCAGCAGGCTCGGCATGGCTCTGATTAAATTCTTTTTCATTTGCTTTTTGCACATATGTGTGTATGTGAATATCAATGATTTCAGTTTTTTGAAAACATGTTTTCCCTTCATAATGCTTTATTTAAATGGGAAAACAACAACAATAAGCTCACAATGACTTTAGTGAGACTAGCATTGAATAATGAGAGGTTTGACACAAAGGAAATAAAAGCTGTGAAAGAAAAGCAAGCAATGAATGGACCCAGGTACGTGGTAGATGGTGGTGTGCTTGTCATTAGCAAAGAAGCACGTGTGAGTTGTCACGTATTTCATGTCAAACTGGTCAAAGGCATTATTTTAAAATGACATGTGGTTCATTGGGAATCAGTTTACTTCCATTCTTATGTTCAAATTAGGTTAATTTTTTCTTCAGTTTTCTCAAAGGGTGAAAACATCCTATCTCTTTTACAGACCTCCAGGGAAAGGCATGGAGGTTTGAGGCATGAAGACTCTAAACAGCCAAATTATGTCTTGGGCACAGATTCTATTATTCAGTGGTAACCCATCAGTCTAGTTTTCTGTGAAAAGTAAGTCCCTTCCTTTGTATTGCCTGGTCAGTCGTTCAGTTCTGATTGTAAGACATGTTCAATTAGGAGGTTTCCCTTTTAGATACAGTGAACAATGATCACTTATGAATGCAGAGGTTCATCATTGAGGGCAGTCATTTATTTACATCATGAATGGAAGTTTTTCTTTAAAGCATAGTTTTCAGGTTTACTATTCCCAGGAAACATATCAAAGTATGTCTTTGAAAGGCTCAGTGTCAGGATCCCTGCTTTGTTTACCAGAACTGTTTTTCACCTTCTGTAAAATCACAGATGGGTGTTAACATTTCAGTGAATAAGATGTTCCATTGTGTGAAACAGCAGCTCCTAGCTTTCATACATTTCCAGGATCAAGCCATTTCACTTTTTAATCATAATGACCATAATAATAATTGCTCTAATAGTTATTGCATAGATACCACCATTAAGCAAGTTATGTAAGTTCTCAATATCTCAGTTTACCCATCTGTACAATAACAATGATAACATCCTCCTAAAATGTCATGAGGATTAAGTGATAGAATGTATATCATTACTGGACTATAGTAGGTGTTTAATAAATGATAGCTATTGTCATTCGTTTTATGTGTTTACATCATATAAAACTTCTGTCACTTTGAGAGAGCTATAGATGTGATCAAGTGACACTCCTTCTCCAGGGAGTCAAGCTTGAAAAGAAATAAACACTGCGGCTCACTGAATGACTTGCCATTAGGATGGCAATAAATACAGCTCTGCTGTCCTTGGTGAAATAGTACTAATGATTACCACACTCTTATTTTCCTCTGTCAAACCATGTACGATTATAGCCCTAGGTCAGTTTGACTTAAACTCAGCTTCTGGTCATCAGGGCCTAGTGCTAAATACCTTTTAAATATTAGAATTCTCCAAAAGAAGGGAATTTTTAATCTGGTAGCATTCTAATAAGCTCTTTTCCTATAAATCTGGGAAATTGTTATTGACTATTATGCATTTTAATTATTTTTTTTTCCTTTTTGTGCTTGTGCCTGGGGATAACACTGAGAAAGGCATTATTTTAAAGATTGAATGAATAAGTAACCCACCCAAACACAGATGATTTATCTTTGCCTGGATTATGACATTTAGAAAAAAATAAAATAGCTATGTTTTTATATTATGTGATAGATTATTTCTTCTGCTTTTTCTCATTATGTTTAACACATTGTAACATAATTTGTTGTATATAATATACACATATATAACACATTATGTTAGTCAAATTCTACATCGTATGAATTTTTTCAATGAAACCAATTATTTATTTTTCTAGTTTTTTTAGAGTTCTGTTTTAGTGACTTACATGTGAAATACAGAAATTCCCAAATGAATTGGCAAAAGTACAAAACATGTTATGTTAAATAAAAGCTTATATTCTTTTTTTTTTTTTTTTTTTTTGAGACGGAGTCTCACTCCGTAGCCCAGGCTGGAGTGCAGTGGCGCAATCTCGGCTCGCTGCAAGCTCCGCCTCCCGGGTTCACGCCATTCTCCTGCCTCAGCCTCTCCGAGCAGCTGGGACTACAGGCGCCCGCCATCACGCCCGGCGAATTTTTTTGTATTTTTAGAAGAGACAGAGTTTCACCGTGGTCTCAATCTCCTGACCTCGCGATCCGCCCGCCTCGGCCTCCCAAAGTGCTGGGATTACAAGCGTGAGCCACCGCGCCCGATATTCTAATGCTCATTGCCAGTAAGTAACATTCTTAGAAGTCATCAGCTGGTGGGATACTATAGCTGATGTTCACTATATACAAGGTTCAATCAGTTCACACTCTCCAGGGTTCAATAGTTCATTGGAGATAAGTATCTATAGTAAGATGTTCTTTTGAAACTTGTCAGGAAAATCTTAAAAGCATTGTCACATTAATTTTCTCATTATTTTTCATTGTATCACTGGTGGCAGATAAGGATGAAAAGGGCTCAAACCACTATATCTAGAAAGAAAAAACCCGGCCCATTTACTAATCTAAGCATGGAATAGAAATTCTCCAGGTTGATTTTGTTTTGCCTCATTATGCATATAAACCAGGGATCTGAGGTAAGACCTGACTCCAGAACTCACATTGATCTTCACAACTTCCTGCTATCCCTTCTAGAAGAACCCAGGCGAAAAGCAAACCCAGAAGTAAAATTTTCACCTCTCAAATATTCTAAATCCCTTTTCTTATCCTTCATGTTTTTTCCCTCATCAACCCCACAATCTGCCTTTGTAATCTACACGTTTTGAGGCTTTAAATCTTCCCAGCTGGGTCTCATATCCCACTCAGGTTGACATTTGCTTATATATTGCTTTCTTGGCCATCATATCCCTTCAGAGAAGAAGAAACCATTGACGTTGAAGGTAGGAGAAATGTCTTGTGTCTTAAGTTTTACTGTGTGAACTTTTTTTTTTTGAGACGGAGTCTCGCTCTGCCTTCCAGGCTGGAGTGTAGTGTCATGATCTCTGCTCACTGCAGCGTCCACCTCCCAGGTTCAAGCAATTCTCCTGCCTCAGCCTCAAAAGTAGCTGGGATTACAGGCACTCACCACCACGCCCTGCTAATTTTTGAATTTTTTATAGAGACGGGGTTTCACCATGTTGGCCAGGCTGGTCTCCAAGACCTCAAGTGATCTGCCTGTCTTTGCCTCCCAAAGTGCTGGGATTACAGGTGTGAGCCACCGCACAAGGTCTGCAGTGTGAACTTTACATTCACTTGGCTTCATTGCCATTTGTAAAAACGGAATGAGGGTGGGCTTGGGCTATCCAATGTTAGACGCTTTTGAAGTTCTAACCTTGAATATGGTAGAAATTACTGTTCATGGACTCTTGCAGCCAGAATGCCTGGATTTGAAGACTGTTTCTAGCACCTGTCACTGTGATTCCATTCAGTTACTTGTTTCTAAGAGCCTCAATTTCCTCATCCATGGTATGGGCATAATAATTTTTCTTTCAGAGTGTTATTAAAATTAAGTTAGAAACACACATATGTATTAATAAAAGAGTATACATCTGATACTCTTTTAGTAATATGTATATTACTCAATAGACATGAGCTACAGTAGTCCTCCCTTATCCTTGGGAGCATTACCTTTCAAGACCCCCAGTGGATGCCTAAAACCATAAATAGTACTGAACCCCATATATTCTACGTTTTCTTCTATACAAACATGCCTATGATAAAGTTATTTATAAATTAGGCACAGTAAGAGATTACCAACAATAATAATATAATAGAACAATTATTTCAATATTCCGTAATAAAAGTTATGTAAATGTATTCTCTTTCTCTCTCAAAATATTGTAATATTTTTGGACCATGGTTGACTACAGGTAACAGAAACCTAGAAACATGAAACTATTGCCAAGGGGAACCGATTGTACTAATCCCAGCCATTTCTACTAATAGGTTAGGTTTATAAAGTACTTTCATTTACAATATTTCAATTAACCATAGCAAGGATCCTGATATTAGGGTAAATAATGAAGCCTTGAAAGGTTAGTTGACTTATTTAAGGTGAACAGGTGGTGGTGGATCAAGAACTGGAACCCATATCTTGTCTAGGGTTTTATTAACTACACAAATACAATGATACATTTACAACTTAGTCTTTGATGACTAACACCTAAGATTTTTTATCTTTATAAGATCTTTTAGGAGACTCTGTTGTTGACATGAAATTGTTATTTTATACTACATTGTAACTAAGAATAATCAAGATTTGTTTTCTGAACTGCCTAATCTAGGAGCAATATCCATATTCATATAAAGTTTGAGTATATTTGAGTAGCGTCTAAAGTCAAACATGTTATACTGAGTTTCTTACTTACATCTTTGTTTTTCTGAGGATGTAGGTTGGGATGTGGAATGAATGGATCATTGCAGAATTAATTTGAAGATTAGCATGCAAGTGAAAGCTGCTGCTTGATTTGTACAGAAACGTGTTACTCTTAGAATATTCTGCAATGTTAGGATGGACTGTGAATATATGCATGTGTGTATTTGTGGGTCTGATGATATGCATATGGAGAGAGTAGTCTTCTTTTGAAAGCTACACTAATACATTTCTGTTCAAATACAGTAATCGACATTCCCATTTCAACTATTTATTTGGGGAGAAAAGGTTCAAGTACAGGACTGACTTACCTGACCTGTTTACTGAAAGTATGATTAATTTTTGTGCATACAAGGATAGAAGTGCAGAAAAGCTTTTCCTTTCCTTTGTTATCTGTGTGGCATCTTTTGACCTACACCTGGTAATTCTCTGTGATGAAAATGTGCAGAAGAAAACAGCTGTGTGCAGATAGACAATAGGGAAAAGGCACAGGAAGAGGAACTGAATGAGAAGTGCATTTTACAAAGTATGAAAATAGAGTGTTTTATTTATTTTATTTGAGCAATAACAAAAAAGGCACTACATAAGAGTAATGTAATTTCAGATGGGCCAGGAGCCTGCCCGGGCCGAGCCATCAACTTTCTGGTCTCATCTTCTTTTAGCCAGGCTTATTTTGTTTTCACCAGAAAAAGGCATTATTAGTTATTTAATACAAAGTACATGCCAGGTACAATTCTAAATATCTCAGCTGCATAATTGTTTAAATTTCTTCATATCTAACAATCCTACAATTTCTTCAATCCTTTTTTTTTATTATTATACTTTAGGTTTTAGGGTACATGTGCACAATGTGCAGGTTTGTTACATATGTATCCATGTGCCATGTTGTTTTGCTGAACCCATCAACTCGTCATTTAGCATTAGGTATATCTCCTAATGCTGTCCCTCCCCCCTCCCCCCACCCCAAAACAGTCCCCGGAGTGTGATGTTCCCCTTCCTGTGTCCATGAGTTCTCATTGTTCAATTCCCACCTATGTGTGAGAACATGCAGTGTTTGGTTTTTTGTCCTT
>NW_026652287.1:90843938-90918348 GCF_009828535.3 Hylobates moloch | reverse complement strand
CATCTCACACCAGTTAGAATGGCCATCATTAAAAAGTCAGGAAACAACAGGTGCTGGAGAGGATGTGGAGAAATAGGAACACTTTTACACTGTTGGTGGGACTGTAAACTAGTTCAACCATTGTGGAAGTCAGTGTGGCGATTCCTCAGGGATCTAGAACTAGAAATACCATTTGACCCAGCCATCCCATTACTGGGTATATACCCAAGGGACTATAAATCATGCTGCTATAAAGACACATGCACACGTCTGCTTATTGCAGCACTATTCACAATAGCAAAGACTTGGAACCAACCCAAATGTCCAACAATGATAGACTGGATTAAGAAAATGTGGCACATATACACCATGGAGTACTATGCAGCATAAAAAATGATGAGTTCATGTCATTTGTAGGGACATGGATGAAACTGGAAAACATCATTTTCAGTAAACTATCGCAAGGACAAAAAACCAAACACCGCATGTTCTCACTCACAGGTGGGAATTGAACAATGAGAAATCATGGACACAGGAAGGGGAACACCACACTCCGGGGACTGTTGTGGAGTGGAGACAGGGGGGAGGGACAGCATTAGGAGGTATACCTAATGCTAAATGATGAGTTAATGGGTGCAACAAACCAACATGGCACATGGATACATATGTAACAAACCTGCACATTGTGCACATGTACCCTAAAACCTAAAGTATAATAATAAAATAAAAAAAAGAAAAAAGAAAAAAAAAGAAAATCACTCAATCATAAATGTAAGGGTTTATTTCTGGACTTTCAATTCTATTACATTAATCTATATGTCTAGTCATATGACATTATTATACCCTTCAATTACTGTAGCTTTTGATTAAGTTTTAAAATTAGAAAATGTAGGTTCTCCAACTTTGTTCTTTTTTTTCAAAGTTATTTTGGCTATTCTGGTTCTTTTGCATTCCATATCAATTTTAGGATCTACTTTTTCATTTCTGGAAAAATATTCTTGTAAGGCTTTGAAACGTATTGTTTTGAATCTACAGGTCATTGGGAAGAATTACTATCTTAATAATATTGAGCCTTCCAAGTCATAAACAAGGGTTATTTATATCTTCTTTTCTTTTTCTCAAGAGTTTTTGTCATCTTTAGCATACATGCCTTGCAATTCTTTTACTACATTCATTTTTTTCATTATTTTTGATGTTGTTTTGAATTGTTAACTTTTTTATTTGTTTGCTGCTAATGTATAAAAATACAATTGATGTTTATATATTAAGCTATCCTGGTATTATGCCAAATTTGTTTTTAGTTGCAGTAATTTTTGTGAGTTCCTTTGGATATTCTATATTCAGGATATATTATTTAAAAATAGACAGCTTTAGTTATTTTATTTGGATTATTTTGGGTCTCCCCCTCCCCCACAACCCACCCTTTGCATTGGCTGGAATCTCCACTGCAGTGTTGAACAAAGGTGATGAGATTAGACATCTGTGCCTTATTTGCTAGTTTCAGAGGAGGGAGCATTCATTTTACCGTTAGTTACTATGTTAGCCACCAGTCTTCTGTAGATGCTCTTTATCAAGTTGAGGGAGTTCCCTTCTATTTCTGGTTTACTGAAAACATTTATTATGAATTTTTTTCTTACACTTTTTCCTGCATCTATTGAGATAATAATGTGGGTTTTGGCCTTTATATTTTTGATATAGTGTATTACATTGATATTACTTTGATTGATTTTCATATGTTAAACCAATTTTACAACCCTGAGATAAATCATGTTTGGTCCTATAGTATAAAATCACTTTATATGTTGTGAAATGTAGCTTCCTAACATTTTGTGAAAGATTTTTTGTCCATATTCATAAGAGGTATTTGATTACACTTTTTTTTCTTATGATGAATTTTGTCTGGCTTTGGTCTTAGAAAATATTGACCCCATAGAATGAGTTTGGAATCTACTTTTATTTTGTTCTACACAGACTGATACTTACGTCTTGATATTTTCTTCTCTCACTTTCAATATTAACCATAAATCCTCACCAAACACCCCTTCCTTTACTTGCTAATCACTACTGGAATATAGAGGATGTTAAATGACAACAAAAAACTTCCAAAATATGAGAATCATAAACCATACATATAAGTGTTGCTTTCACTTTAATATTCCTTGTTTCTGTTTTTATATGACATCTACTAATTCGCTTTTAAGCCCTTACAAAAACAAAGCCGTTTTCACCAGCACATGAATGTGAATGTCCTAATGGGTAGAGCAATATTTCAAGTTTTTTTTTTTTTTTTGAGACAGAGTCTTGCTCTGTCACCTAGGCTGGACTGCATACAATGGCACAGTCTTGGCTCACTGCAACCTCCGCCTCTCAAGTTCAAGAAATTCTCTTGCCTCGGCCTCCTGAGTAGCTGGGATTACAGGCACGTGCCGCCATGCCTGGCTAATTTTTGTATTTTTAGTAGAAATGGGGTTTCACCATGTTGGTCAGGCTGGTCTTGAACTCCTGACCTCATGATCCATCCACCTCGGCCTCCCAAAGTGCTGAGATTACAGACATAAGCCACCACGCCCAGCCTTTCAAGTTATTTTCTAAGGGAGTACTTCATAGGTTTTATAGCTCACTTACGACCTTGCTGGTGGCTGGGTGTGGTGGCTCACACCTGTAATCCCAGCACTTTGGGAGGCAGAGGCTGGCGGATCACAAGGTCAGGAGATCGAGACCATCCTGGCTAACACAGTGAAAACCTGTCTCTACTAAAAATACAAAAAATTAGCCAGGCGTGGTGGCGGGCACCTGTAGTCCCAGCTACTCTGGAGGCTGAGGCAGGAGAATGGCGTGAACCCGGGAGGTGGAGCTTGCAGTGAGCCGAGATTGTGCCACTGCACTCCAGCTTGGGCGACAAAGCGAGACTCCATCTCAAAAAAAAAAAAAAAAGAAAAAAAAAAGACCTTGTTGTCTTAGTGTTATATTCTAACCTTGCTTGTATGATTTCAGAGAAGTTGCTTCTTGACCTACAGAACTCATATCCTCAAAGTGAAGTGTAAACTCATTTCTAACATTATTTGTATAAGTGTGGTTTTTAGTGACCCTAAGAAAATCTATGGCCAAATTACCATTATCTTAAACATGATTGTAAAACATAATTCAGAAAAAAAACTCTGATTAATTATATTGCACTGTATTCATCAAGTAAAACATATTACATAAAATACATATTTGTTAAAACTTCCTAGGTCTATTTATTCTAAATGCTGTGATATTTAAATATTTAAGAATTTCTTGGAGTTTGTGATTCTTTATTTCAATTCCAGTACTTTATGCTCTCTTTTTCTTTTTCACTACACAGCACTTTCTCATTCTATATGATTTTGTTAAAAGGTGTATATATTTTTTTGTCCTGAAAACATAATATTTCATGTAGACCCAATATAGTCATGTAGACCTGATATATGAAATAGCATTTATTCATTCAACACATACTTATTGAACACCTGGTCTGTTCTAGTACTGGAGATACAGCCATAAACAAGCAGAACCATTCCTGTCTCATGGAGCTTTTACTCTAGAGGAGAGAAACAAACAATATCAAATAAGCATAATATGCTACATATTGATAATACTGTGAAGAAAAATATGTAACGTAATTCTGCCCCAGAGAATGGCAGGATGGGGTGGTCAGGGAAGGTCTCTCTGGTAAGAAAAAACGACTTACATGAGGCAGCAAGCCTTGAAGACACCTTAGAGATTATTCCAGGTTGAGTAAACAGTGTTGATAACTTAATCACGCTTTGTGCATTAGAAGAGCAGCAAGTAGACCAGATGATTGGCTTCTACAGTAAGAGAAGAGGAGGTCAGAGTAGAAGGGTGTCAGATCATGTAGGATTTGTAGGCCCCTTTGAGAACTTTAGATTTTATTATTCTGCATGAGATTGGAAACCGCTGGAGTTCTGAGGCAAAGAACATATAATTTGGTTTACTTTCTAAAGCAATTGCTCTGAGAGCTTTAAAAAAGAATAAAATTTAGGAAGGCAAAAGGGGAAGCAGGAATAATAATCAGGGCAACTTCAATCATTTGGAAAGAAACAATGGTGACTTGGACAAGGTTGTAGGAGTAGACATGGAGAGAAGAACTTGATTAAGTGTACATTTTGAAGGCTGAGCTAGCAAGAATTGTTGTTGATTATGTAGAGAGCATAAGAGAATTGGAGCTCAAGGATAATGACAATGTATATAGGCTGAGCATCTGAAATGATTGGTATGCAATTTACTGAGATGGGGGAAGACAAGACTAAAGAAGGGAAAAGCAAATTTTCAAAAGGAAGGGAGAAATCAAAAGTTTAATCTGAGAAGTAGTCAGTTATTCAAAGTGGGGTCTGTCGTGGTGGCTCACACCTGTAATCCAAGCACTTCAGGAGGCTGAGGTGGCCGGATCACTTGTCAGAAGTTCTGGACCAGCCTGGCCAACATGGTGAAAACCCATCTCTACTAAAAACAAAAATTAGCCAGGCATGGTGCGGCTACTCAGGAGGTTGAGGCAGAATAGCTTCAACCTGTGAGGCAGAGGCTGCAATGCACTGAGGTCATGCTACTGCACTCCAGCCTGGGTGACAAAGCAAGATTCCATAAAAAAAAAAAAAAAGTGAAGGATTAAAAAATAATAAAAAGAATAAAATGTTTACCTGAAGGGCCTCAACATATTTAGAAAATAATAATTATTTTCTATCGTTTCATGTTGTAGGTTGTCTACCTTCATAACAACAATATCTCTGTAGTTGGATCAAGTGACTTCTGCCCACCTGGACACAACACCAAAAAGGCTTCTTATTCGGGTGTGAGTCTCTTCAGCAACCCGGTCCAGTACTGGGAGATACAGCCATCCACCTTCAGATGTGTCTACGTGCGCTCTGCCATTCAGCTCGGAAACTATAAGTAATTCTCAAGAAAGCCCTCATTTTTATAACCTGGCAAAATCTTGTTAATGTCATTGCTAAAAAATAAATAAAAGCTAGATACTGGAAACCTAACTGCGATGTGGATGTTTTACCCACATGACTTACTATGCATAAAGCCAAATTTCCAGTTTAAGTAATTGCCTACAATAAAAAGAAATTTTGCCTGCCATTTTCAGAATCATCTTTTGAAGCTTTCTGTTGATGTTAACTGAGCTACTAGAGATATTCTTATTTCACTAAATGTAAAATTTGGAGTAAATATATATGTCAATATTTAGTAAAGCTTTTCTTTTTTAATTTCCAGGAAAAAATAAAAAGAGTGTGAGTCTTCTGTAATTCATTAAACAGTTAGCTCCTTTGAGATAAAGTCAAATGCCAAACACTAGCTCTGTATTAATCCCCATCATTACTGGTAAAGCCTCATTTGAATGTGTGAATTCAATACAGGCTATGTAAAATTTTTGCTAATGTCATTATTTTGAAAAAATAAATTTAAAAATACATTCAAAATTACTATTGTATACAAGCTTAATTGTTAATATTCCCTAAACACAATTTTATGAAGGGAGAAGACATTGGTTTGTTGACAATAACAGTACATCTTTTCAAGTTCTCAGCTATTTCTTCTACCTCTCCCTATCTTACATTTGAGTATGGTAACATGTCATCTATGTTGAATGTAAGCTTATAAAGCACAAAGCATACATTTCCTGATTGGTCTAGAGAACTGATGTTTCAATTTACTCCTCTGATGAATAAATATTAAAACTATCATGTGACTTCATGTAATCAGGCTGAACATTTCTACAATTAGTAGATGTATTAGACATAAGTATTTTCTTTAGTTAAACCACCAATGTTAGAAATGTTTTCTGTGGAATTTAGAAACAGCTATCAATGCAGACAATTTAACATGCCTGGGGATGATTTACTTACAGTAAACATTTATCAAATTGTACATTTGTGCTATCAACAATTAACAAGCAAATACGTGAAAATAGTTTTTGTCTTCTATGAAGTTGGATATTTAATGGTTAAAAGCCCTATAAATCATAGTTTCATATGGGAAAAAATAATTGAAATACTACAGGGTAAATTTAAATAATTTATTAAGTACAGCAAATAATTGAAATATGGTGGAATAAATTTTATCACAGAAATACATGCAAGGTATAGTAGTGGCTCACATGAGAGGTAATCATTTCTGCTAATAGTAGCAGGATGAGTGCAGTGGAACATGAAAAACTTGAGGAGATAATGGTTGAGGTGGGTTTCCACAGATTCATAATAGTTCAAGAGCAAGATTTGGTGGGGAGGCACTATTCAAGACAGGGACTAAGTTCAAAGTCAAAGAGGTATGCTGGGACACATCTCTGACAGGTTGGCATAAAGGAGGCTTAATCAAATTATTTTTCTTCTTCTGAAACAGAAGCAATAATTTTCATTTACATTTGACATATCCGGAGCTAATATTAACATTAGGGAAAGTTACTCTTTTCCATCTTTCCACATTCTTGCAGGACCATAAAATCTGAATTTTCCAGTATTTGTAATAAGAGGGAGGAAACCTCTCTTTTTCTTCTCTTTTTCATCTCCCAAGAGATCCTCCTCTCATGACTACAGTTGAATGGGTGGTTTCTATTGGAAGACATTCAGGAATTCAAGGTGCATGTCCATAAATGGACATTTTTTCGTTGTTGTTCAGAGCTGGACCTTGAATGATGCATGATGCATCCTCCTTTCTGTTGTAATCATGAATAATGCACCCTTCATGCTATAGCCTTTAATGATTCATGCTTCTTATTGTAACCTTGAACGATTCACCCTTTATGGTATAGCCTTGAGTGATGCACCCTTCATATTGTAGCCTTCAATGATGCACACTCCATGTTATAGCCTTGAACGATACACCCTTTATGCTGCAGCCTTTCTCTTACGGGGAAAAGCCTACAGATATCCTACTGCTTAACTGACAAGTGTGGGGAGAAATAAGTAGAAATCTAAAGAGGGGAAGACCATTTTGGACACTTAACTGTAAGGCAGATCCAACACACTTTTCCAGTAGTCAAGCTACTTCTAATTTTGTTCAGTATCAAAATGAGAGACAGGCCTGATTCTCCAGCACTCTTAAGTGTCAACACAACTTCCCTCCATATTTATATATATATACACACACATATATATCTTTATATATATATATCTTTTTGTATATATACATATATATGTGTCTTTATTTCAAAGGAAATAAAGATAAATATATAGCTGATTTCTTTGGCTTCGACACTTACTATTTGCATGACTAAGGGAAGTTAGTTAACCTTTCTGTGACTCATTTCCTTGTCCATAAAATGGGAATATTAATTGTACATGTCTTATGGATTGGTGTGTGAATTCAGTTAGCGAGCATAGAATATAACTTTTAGATCAAAGTAAAGTAAATGGAAAGGGCTCAACTATGGTTGTTGCTACTGCCATTGTTATTACAGGCACACAGTTCGAACTATAATCATTTCAAGGGAAATTCTTATGTGTCAGGTCTGGATCGAGGTCTGAGATTCTGCATTTCAAACAAACTTCCAGGAATGCTGCTGCTTCTTGGTCCACACTTGGAGAAATAAGTCAGCAGAGAGTCCTCTCGTTTCCTATTATACCATGTCTGTCTTTTGTCTCCTGCTTGTTGGCCTCTGTAAGGAAGTCACAGCTGCTATAATAAAGTACCAAAAACTGGGTGGCTTAAAACAACAGAAACTTACTCTCTCACAATTCTGGAGGCTAAAAATTCAAAATCAAGGTGTCAGCAGGGTCAGATTCCTTCCAAAGCCTTTAGGAGAGGACCTTTCCTTGTTCCTCCTAGGCTTCTGGTTAGATCTAGGTGTTCTTTGCCTTATGGCAGCATGACTCTAATTTATGCCTCCATATTCATCCGCACATGGCCTTCTCTCTCATGTGTTTGTGTCTTTTCTCTTCTTCTATGAACACGAGTTATACTGGATTAAGGCTCACCCTAATTTAGTATGAACCCATCTTAACTTGATTATATCTGCAAAGACTCTATTTCCAAATGAAGTCTGACTCACAGAGGGGTTCAATCTTGAACATATCTTCTGGGAGGAGACACAACTTAATCATTAATATCCACTTTCTTTTTTCCTTATTAAATGTTTAATTTTTTTTGTTTTCATTAAAACTGTTGTTCGATTATGTGTGCTTCACATAAAAGGTTGGAAACTTATGAATCTGTCTCTGACCTCTCCTGGTTGGAAAAGCCTCTGTTGTACATTTATGCTAGCCTAAGCCATACCACTTTCTGTCTTCAGAACAGCCATCTTAGTTTATTCAAGTGACACAGATTTTCCAGAACACAGTATTAATGATCTTTTAAAGTGTTTCTCTTCAAAGACTTTGATCTGGCAATAAATGTTACTATGCAATTCTCATGACATAAATTAGGCATAACTTGGATCTCCTCTTCTTCTGCACATTCGTTTGTCTGAATCATTACTATTATCTTTTTTTTTATTTTCCTTTACCCTTCTCCATAATGCTTTTCCAAGAAACCATTTTATTCCACAATTTTATTGCAGAGGCAGCTGCAGGATATCATAATCTTATCTTTATACGAAGGAAGAAATGCCTAATCCCTCAAGTAAACTAAAAATGTTTTATACAGTCATTTCTCATTCATCCAATGTTCCAGGCAGTCCCAGTCCAAGACTTCCCCTTCACACACACAACAACTCTTCATAAGACTTCACTGTCCTTCAGACTCTCCTGCAGCAGACATTTGAGGTTGCTGAGTCGACATTGCAGTCATTTCACTCTTGATTTTGCTGCTCAATTTTAAATCCCCACACTTATTGCTAAAACATTCCTTCTAGTGGATCTGTTTATGTATTTGAGCACACCATCTGTCACAATTACTTCAAATCACAGGTCTGTGACAGACTGTCAATTTCACACTACAAAGTATAATAGTGGAAAACAAAGTAAAATCAAGAAAGGGAGAACACTAAACTTATTAAAACCATATACAAGCATAAACATTCAGGAAACTAAAACAACCTTCAAAGAAGTTGAACAATTTTGAGCCAAAAGAAAGGTCATATGCACACCCTACCCCAGTATAAGACAACCAGAAAAGGACTGGGTGAGTTGCCTCCTGAGTATTATGACTGCCACCAATCACTTAGGCATTGGAGATCAGGAGACTCTTCCCAGGCCACACAATCTGTAGTGACTGTGAGGGCTGAATGAATGCTTTCAGGCCATCAGGATCAAGCATAGAAACACAAATCAATTTTCAAATACACTCAAAAATATCAAAATAATCCAACTTTTTTGTCTTGATCAGATATATCTACTAGCACATATTGCTTTATTTTTTCAGCCAATATTTATTAATAACCTACTGTGTGCTTGACAGTGTTCTAGTGGCAGAGACACAGCAGTGCATAATGCCTTGCCCTCTGAAGCAGATGTTGCAGCAGGAGGAGACATTCCAGGACATGACAATTAAAGTGGAGGAATGTCAAGCAGAACTGGGGAATAAGGGATGTGAAGGGGGTGAGACTTGCTATTTTATATAGGATGGTTGGAAAAAGGCCTTATCAGGAGTGACATTTGAGCAGGGAGATGAAGAACTGAAGGGAGCAAGCCAAGAAAAGAGGCCCTGAATTTGGAAAATACATGACAGGTTCCAACAAGAGCGGAGAGGACAAACGTGAGCAGAGTGAAGTGAGCAAGAAGAGATAATATATGACACAAGGTCAGAAAGGTAATGACAATCGCATCCTGTAGGACTTTTTAGGCTATTGTAAAGATGAGCTTTTACTCTGAGTAAGACAGAGAGCTATTAGAGGGGTCTCAGCAGAGGAGTGACTTGATTCAACTGTCTTCGAGAGGACCCCTTTGCACGTACAGACTGTAAGGTAACAGGAATAGGCCAAGAGAGAATATTTCGGATGCTAGTGCAATAATCAGGTGAGAGATGATGAAGACTTTGACCTGGATAATAGTAGAAAAATTGTTGAGAAGGGATCAAAATACGGGGTTTGTTTTGATGGTAGAGAGGCCAGGGATGGCTGAATGATCAGATGGGGCATGAGAGAGAAAGAAAAGAAACAGAGATGACTTCAGGAATTTTGGCCTGGGCCGCTGGAAGGATGAAGTCACCATTTACTGAGATGGGAATGACTGGGAGGTTGAGTTGGAAGAAGTGAGAATCAAATGTCTGGTTTTGAATCTGTTCTTTTTGAGATGCATATTCAACTTCCATATGGAGGTGTCAAGGAGGATTTAGATCTAGAATTTTGGAGTTCAAGGGAAAGGGTTGAGCTGTAGACATAAATTCTAGAGATGCCAGAATATAGATTGTGATCCTTCTTTATCAGCACAGAAATGACTTGACTTTATCCAAACTAAGCAATCATACTGTACATGTTAGCAACACATTTTATAGGGCCAATTTGGCCTTTTGCAATGTTCTGTGGTTTCTAAGATAAATAAACGTATTATATGTTTCCCTCTGGATGCCTTTGCTATGATCCTGTCAGCATTTCCAAAACAGTTCTTGCTTGAACACCACCAAGGAAAGAAAAAAACCTCTTGAGAAAGAAATCATTGTTTTTTTTTTTAAATCCCTGTGTTTTGACTTATGAGTTTAAAACTTATAAAAACAGTCTAGTTTCTGTTTTCTTCAAGAATTCACATTAACAAAAGTGTGGCTTGGTGCCTGTTTTGAATGTGAGTTGATAACTTGCTGGTGGTTTGACAGTTATAAACAAACAGTCTTACAGCATAAAGAAAGCATATTCCTGAAACTGCAGGAGGTCTCAGTGAGCCTCAGGCACTATACCAGCATGTTTAACTAGAAAATGAAAACACATACAACTTCTATAGCTCAGGCCATTTTCTTGTGGAACTGCAGCATAAAATGACTCCTTCTAATTCTGTAAAAGTTTATATTGATGACTAGTTTATAAAGCACCCATATTGCCACTTGGTCTGACAATGATATGTGAAAAATATAAAAAATTTCTTGAAGTAATTTATTTTTCCTCCTCTTTCCACAAAACCAGGTATGTGTGTGTGTGTGGTTATCCTCTTCCAATCTTAACATGTTTATATGAGAGAAAATAAAATTTTAATTTAACATTCATTCATTTACTCCACTAATTCACATATTTATTGAGGACTTAGAATATGACAGGAACCATGCTAGGTCTAGAGAAAATAGAAACAAAAAATGTATACTTTCTTCCCTCTAGTAGATAACTTTGGAATGTGAAAGTGATATATTTCAATAAACTTTAAAATTGAACAAAAAGACAATATCTGAGAAGGTTCTGAAAGGAAATGAAAGTCAAAAGTATTACATACCCGTTCATGATTAAAAATTATAATGTTAAACAAATTTCCTGTGGCTGTCCTGACTTCAGGAAAAACATCTGGAACATTGTAAGAAATACCAGGCCACCTACAAATCACAAGACAAAGCTTTTACTGAGGTTCAGGAAATGATAAACAAAGCTTATGGGACCAGATGTTTCTGGATGCTGTTATTTTGATTAAGATGATTCTTCTTTCACACCATCTGGATTGATAGATTTAAAAAAATCATTCCTTCCTAGCTTCAGTGACTCCTATTGATAAGTATACTAGAGATATATCTACCTAAGATAAATGCTAGTAGTACTAGAGTTAGTAGTTTTTTGAAAGGGAAAGTTAGTTCAAAAACTCAAACTACTCATGAATGGGCTGTACAATGTAGTCCAGGTTTAAAAATTACTGTCATATTCACAGAGCCTACATTTTTTCCCAGACACTAACATCCACTTTTGAACTCCTTTCCCAAAAGGAATGTCTTAGGTGTAGTTGGCAAAAGACGAAAATCAGGTAATAAAATGTAAAAGCAATCTTTTCACAGGTTTCTAGGGCACCTTAATCTTGGTCCTTTGTGACTCTCAGAAATAGTAAACATTTCAGTTCTGTATCCATTCTCTGAATTTCTTTCAGTACCAATAATAACAACAATGGCAACGTTACTTTGCACTTATATGGCAGCTTTTGGTTTACAAGTGTATTCACTGATATACTCTCATTGCTGTTTCACAATCAACAGTGCAATAGGGTTATTTTATGATAAGAAAAAGAGAGAAAGAATAAATAATTTAAGAGGGATTTGATTAATAAGTGACTAGTGCTATGAGATTAGATATAGACTTAATCCATTAGCCAGGGGAAACAGAGCTGAGGAACTAACAGAGTTAGGGAAGAAAAAGATTTCTTTTAGTGGCTCCATGTTCTTTGTGGCACGCCCTCTACTCCTCCACTCCCTTACTCCCTCTCTCTCTCATTCATGCCTTCCATCCCCCACCATGCACAGAGATTCATATCCTTGCCAGGTGACAGGGTTATAAAAAGCAGCTCCGGCTCAGGAAAGGAGATATCTGGAATGGGCTTCAGCTGTTGTCTAGCACAGACCAGGTCTCAAAGCTGAGAGACAATGTGCCTGGGGCTGTAAGCCTGGTGCAGGCAGCCTGGGTGGAGGCCTGAAATTTAGCTGCAGACTCTGATCCAGCTTCTCTTGAGGCAGTGCAGAGCAGGCATTAAGAATAAAAGACAACAAGGTTTTGCTCCTGTCATAGTGTTACCTAGTTGCTTTGTAGTCTCAATTATGTAATCACTTTTTAGTATCTATAAGTTCTATATTTTCATGTGCTTTAATGATGGCAAGCATTGCCCCTTGTTTCCATATTTAGAACTTCTTTGAGCATTTCTTCTGGGACCAGTCTAGGAGTGACACATTCCCTTAGCAACTTGCCTAGGAAATCTTTAATTCTTCTTCATTTATGAAGTTCAGCTTAGCAGGATATAAAATGCTTGATTGGCATTATTTTTTCTTTCAGAAAGCTAAGAATAGGCCCCCAATCTCTATTGGTTTGTAAGGTTTCTGCTGAGATGCTCACTGTTAGTGTGATGAGATTTTCTTTATAAATGATTAGCTGTTTCTCTCTAATGGCTTTATTTTTTTTTCCTTCACATTGACTTGGGGTAGTCTGATGACCATATGCTTTGATGAGATTTGTCTTGCTGAGAATCTTCCAGGTGTTTTCTTGAGCTTCTTGTATCTGGATGTCTAATTCTATAGCTATACGAGGGATGTTTTCCTGAAATTTTCCATCGTATGCATTTTCTAAGCCTTTTATTTTTTCTTCTCCCCCAGGAATGCCTATAACTTGTAGGTGTGGATGCTTAACATAATCTCATATTTCCAGAAGTCTTTGTTCATTTATTTGATTTTTTTCTTCATTTTCATCTGAGTTAATTAAAAGGACGAGTCTTCATTATTATATCAAAAAGACACTTGCACTTGTATGTTTATTGTAGACTATTCACAATAGCAAAGACATATAGAATTGACCTAAGTGTCCATTAATGGATAATTGGATAAATAAAATATGGTGTATATACACCATAGACTACTATGCAACCATAAAAAAGAATAATATCATGTATTTTTCAGCAACATGGATGGAGCTGAAGGCCATTATTCTAAACAAAATAACTTACGAATAGAAAATCAAATAATGCATGTTCTCACTCAGAAGTGGGAGCTCAACAATGAGTATACATGGACACACATAGTGAAATAATAGGTAGTAGAGACTCCAAAAGTGGTGAGAATGACAGAGGGGTGAAGTTTTAAAAACTGCCTATTGGGTATAATGTTCACTCTACACGTTACAGGCACACTAGAAGCCCAAACCTCACCATTATGGAATGTATCCATGTAACTACCTAAATCTATAAAAATAACGATTAAAAAAAAGAGAGAATAAAAGCCTATGGTCAACCTGACCTAGGGTAGTCTTTGTTTTGGTGTTCACAAGCTGTGAGACATTAGGCATATCAAAATGAGAAACAATAATAAGGTGCCTACCACTCAAGTTATTTAGGGCCATTAACTGAGATACTGTATGTAAATAGTGAAAGACAGAATGCTTTCCCCCTAAGATCAGGAAAAAGCAAGAATGGCTGTGGTCACCATTTCTATTAAACTTTGAATAGAAAGTTCTAGATAGTATAGTAGGAAAAAGTAATAAATAAAAAGCATTAAAATTGGAAAGGAAAACATAAAATGATGTTCACTTGAAAATGATATGTACATGTTCATAAAAAATACTAAGACATGAATAAAAAATACCCACTAAAACTAATAAATGAATTTAGCAAAGTCATAGGACGCAGTGTTAGTATATAGCAATCAGTTTAATTTTTATTTATTAGTAGAAAAGAACTGGAAAATAATTCATTAAAAAATTTATCTTAAATTCAAAAAAAAGACACATGAATAAATTTAAGAGATATGTGTGATATATACATTAAAATATATAAAACATTCCTAATGGAAATTAAAGAAATTAATTTGAGACATATACCATATACATTATTTAAAGACTCAGTATTGATAACTACATATAGATTTATTACAATTCTAATCATAATTTTAATTAGCCTTTATATAGAAATTGACAAGCTGATTCTAAAGTTTCTATGAAAATGCAAACAGTCTAATGGATACAATGCCCTTTATAAAAAGGAAAAATTGAGGACTTTCACTTTTAAGTCTTTCCATGAAGATATAGTGGTATTGGCAAAATGACTGACATAAAGATCAATTGAACGAAAAACAGTTATGAAATTGGCCCATCCAAAAACAATCTAATGATTTTCAACAAAATAACAAGTCAATTCAATTAGGAAAGGAAATCTCTTCAGCAAGTGGTGTTGACACAACTGGATATTGGTATGGGATATCTACATTGACGCTTACCTTATATTAATATTATATATACAAATTAACCCAAAATGCATCTGTATAATTAAAAGCTAAAATTAAAAAAGAATTCTAGAAGAAAATAATGGAGAAAATCTTTGCAAGGTTGAGACAGGCAGAGCTTTTTTAGATAACATATGAAAAGCATGAACTATCATAGAAAAAAGTAATAAATTAAAACATATCAAATTAAATATCTTTGCTCTTCAAAAGACATCTCAAGAACAACGAAAGAGAGCTATAGACTGAGAGAAAATGTTTACATTACATATATTTAACAAAGGATTTCTATCCAGAGTGCCTATGTGTATGTGTTCATGTGCATGTGTGTGTCTTCACAATTTCAAAATTTAATAAGATCAAGCAAACAGCTTTCAGAAAATAAGCAAATTACTGAATATCCACTTCATGAAAGAGAATACATAAACATTCAGTTTAGCAACCACATGATTCAGCAAACCTACTGCTGGGTATATACTCAGTATATCAAGGAGATATCTGCACTCCTACATTTGTTGCAGCACTGCTTACAATAGTTATGATTTGGAAGCAACCTAGGTGTCTATCGACAGATGAATGGATAAAGAAAATGTGGTATATATACACAATGGAGTACTATTCAGCCATAAAAAATAACGAGATCCAGTCATTTGCAACAGCATAGATGGAACTGGAGATCATTATGTTAAGTGAAATAAAGGCACAGAAAGACAAACATTGCGCGTTCTCACTTCATGTGGGATCTAAAAAAACAATTGAACCTATGGACATAGAGAGTACAAAGATGATCATCAGAGGCTGGGAAGGTCAGTGGGGGACTGGGGAGCAGGTAGGGATGATTAATGGGTATAAAACAGAGTTAGCAAGAATGAATAAGTACTACTATATGATAGCACAATAGGGTGACTATAGTAAATCATAACTGCAAATTTTAAAATAACTTACAGAGTATAATCAAAGTTTTGCAACTTCATGGATAAATGCTTGAGGGGATGGATACCCAATTCTTCATGATGTGCTTATTTCATAGGCATGGCTATATCAAAACATCTCATGTACCCCATAAATATATACACCTACTATGTACCTACAAAAATTATAAATAAAACTTTAAAAAGAAAATATACAAATATTCAAAAAGCACATAAAATCAATACCAATAGTCATCAGGGAAATGTTAATTAAAACCATAATAAGATATCACTATGTACCTATGAAAATGGCTAAAATTTAAAACTCCTGATACGAAGTCTTGAAAATGATGTGGAGCCACTGGAACTCTCATATATTGCTGATGACAAGGCATAATATTATAGGCACTTAAAACATTATTTTTGATAATGACTATAAGTTAAATGTACACCTACCATATGACCCAGCTATTCCACTTAAAAGTATTTTTCATAGACAACACATGTCCACACAAAGATGACTTGGACATAAATCTTCATAGTAGTTTTATTTGCAATAACCAAAACTTAGAAACAACTCAAGTGTCCATTCACAGATGAATAAAATTATTTTACAAAGTAGTTTATTCATAAGATAGAATAGCACTTAGTAATAAAAGGAGGGCCAAGGGAGATATGAACTGCAAAGGAGATAGTGAAAAGTTTAGGTGATGATGGTAAGGCTCTATACAAAGTATTAGTTTTACAAGTATATACATCTGTCATAACTCACTGAATGTATTCAGGTTATGGTATATTGATTTAAATAAGAAAAGACAAGACACGGGAAATGTTAGTGCTGCGTATGAGATCTGTCTTCAGCAACATGGGCAACATGACAAAAGTAGAGGTTGTAAAGATAGAGACAGCCAGGAGCCAACAGCTGTGAAGGGACATATCCAGTGGCCTGTATAAGTCGTGATACATGGCATCTGTGTTAAATTTTCCTATTCAATGTTACGGTTTCCCTAATGCCTAAATCCAAATAGTATCTGTGCTCTGTGGATTGAAGAGAAGGGTGAGTGTAAAGTGTGGGACAGCCCTAAGAAATTCATCCTTTGGTGTTGACTCATTATTATAAAAAGACCAAAAGAGATTTATGAAGAAGTTCAGGGTGTGAGGTGCAAGCAACATGAAGTAATTCTTGAAATTCCATCTCATGTGGTTTTTTATAAACACATAGGAAATTCCCCCAAAATTTCACCATCATGCAGGATGAGGTACCCAATTTATGTTTCTTGTGTGTTGAAGGAAAAGGCAACTCAAAATGGTGGGGAAACTGAAGGACATCTAGTTACCTATTTCGTCTCATTCTGAATTATTTTTGAGAAACATTGGGAAGTTAGAAACAACTGATTTGATTTTTTCCACCTTCTTAATAAGAAACTAAACACAAACTAGTTCTAGTTATAAGATGACAGTAGATGTTTTAGGGAAAAAAAATCTACCCCCTGGCGATTTAATACAATAAAAGTTAATTTCTTGCTCATAAAGAGTCCAATGTGAATATTCATTGATATGCGACTTGCCTTTCTGTGGTGATGCTGGGGTCCAGACTCCCTCCGTCTTGTGGCTCCACCTTCCCTGAGATGCTTGGCATCCTGGCATTCAGCTGGCAAATGGCAGATGGGAGTGTGAAAAATGAAATCCCATCTCATATACACCTTCACCTAGAAATGCCAGCCATCACTTCCACTCACATTACATTAGGGAGTATTAATCATGGCACCTCCTTTTGTGATAGTCAGGGCTAGAAAATGAAATCCCTGATGAGGAGCCGCTCTCCAGAGAAAACTTTTGGTGGGTTCTTTACCAGAAGCTGCATGTTTTCAGCAACACAATGAACTACATTATTGATAAATGTCCTGCCAGATTCCAGGAAGAATTCCCTTAACCAAACTCAGGTATAAAAAAGAATTGGAGAAGCCATAAAATAATTTTCATAAAATGGGGGAGTCATGGAATAGAATTAAAGAGTCTTCCATGCATACTTCCCACCGTATTATCTTACTGCTCAAATACTGATCCTTTGCTGGGCAAAATGAGGAGATCAAAAATACTATTTATCTGAAGTTAATTTCTAGGGTAACAAAATATTTTAAAATCCCTAAATTATGCCTCCATTAAACTATTTTTGGCACTAGTTTTGGGATCAGAACTTCAAGAAGTTCATGTAAAATTACCTAGAATATAGTATTTCATGTTTAACAATGTGAAGTTGGAAATAGAGAGGCAATTCATTTTAAGAATATCTTACATAAGCTTTTGTTTTCATGTTTCCTGAAAGCACCACATATAGGCTCTTGAGTCTCTAAGTTATTTGTTAAATTTCACTTTTTACTGTGTCTGGCAAGATAAGATGACCAGGTAATGGAATTAGAAACTTCCTCTTAGCTCAGTAGATTCACATTCAAAAAAACCCTCGTAAAAATACAAAATGTTGCTCACCACTTAATTTTCCAACTTAATATCTAAGAGGATTATTCTTTAAAAGCTGGAAGAAAGAAAAGGATGTCAAGTAGAACCTGAAACTTTTGTTTATGGGCAAAATACCAGACTGGGTAGAAATCACTCAAGGATGAGAAAACATTTTCAAAATAGTTACAATCTGATGAAAAGATTATGTAACGTAAAGGGAAACACTGAAGTAGTGGAAAGAAAGACCTCTTTTGAAAATCATTTTTTAGGAAACAAATATTGACAGCTCTATCTTCTACTCTAAGTTAATGCTGAATAAATTGTATGTATGAAATAAGAGATATTGAGATAGAAAAAATAGAAAACTGGATGGTAGGCAGAGTTTAAATAAATGAAATACAATATGAGAATAAAAAAATGTATAGCTTCAGAAACAGTACAGAGGTGAATAAACACTACAGTAATTCAAATGGGCAACATTTCTGATATTAGTTATCTACTAGGAGGCCAAAGAAAAGACACAAAAAGGAAAGAATCTAATGTGATGAAAAGTAAATGTGAAAAGAGACGTCTACTTTATGATTAATTGGTGATCTTCAAAAAGAAACTAATCTAAATAGTGCAGAAAGAGTATCAAAGACAAAGCAGGGGAAAAAAAAACATTTTCTGAGTTGAAAGTTTGAATGTTCAGGCTAAAAGTGGGCCAATGAAGCATTAAAAAAATAATAAAACCTGGTAAAGTATTTGAATTTCAAAAATGAACATAAATATTAATTTTAAAAGTCACACAAATATAAATGGGGACAAACATGAATGAAACATACTCTGTACAAATAAAAAACAAAACAATGATAGTTACCTCAGACTCCACAGCACTAAACCTCAGAAGAAAACGAAGCAATATTGTCAGAATTTTAACAGAAAAAATTTTGACTCTGCCTATGTATTTCTTTATGTTACTTCCTTGAGACTTGGATCACAGTAGGCAGTGAATAAATATGTGTCGAATGAATGAAAAAAAGGAATAATAAAAATGTGAGTGGAGCACATCTTTCAAATCACCAGGAAACAGTTTAATGTACTGATTGTGGACACCCTGAGTGTTAAACAAGAGGAATAGCTTTTTCTCATCAATTTTTAAGTAGTAGTAGTGTACCTGGATTCCAAATTTGTTTGCTGCTAATTGGTATTAGTATGCTTAGCCTTTTTCTTCCACAAGAACATATTATTTTTATGGCTTCAGGGTTGTAAAAATGAACAGGTTCTTACTTACCTATATAATATAGCAGCATTTATTCATTCATTGAATATCTAGGAAGTATTTTTGATAATCCATTGACAAGTACTATCAGTGTGCCATACAAAACTTGTCCTCAATATTGTTTTTTGATAATCTCTCCTGCTACCACCCGATTCAACACCGCAATTGCTCCCCTGGGCTGGGAAATATTCAGAGGGATTTTTCTGCTTCCATTCTACTCTCTTTCTCTTTCTCTACCCAACTGCGTCACTCAGCAGTCTCAGTTTATAAAACCTAGATTGAATCATATCACTCCATGATTAAACCATTCAAGAACTTCCCATTATATTTGGACAACACCACAAATGATGGGCCTGTACAGGATTACTTCTTTGCCCAATTCTCTGCACTTAACTCTTACCACTGACATGACAACCCTTACCTACTTCAGGATATTTATATTAGCTCTTCTCTCTGCCTGAGATACTTCCAGATCTGTGGTCACTTGTCACTTCCCTTGCTACCATTTATACTAATATAAAACAACATATACTCTCATCACTTTCAATCTTTCATCCTATTGATTTTTCATAGCACGTTATTTTTAAGAAACTATATTGTTTACTTTTTTATTACCTTTCTTCTCCCAAGTACATAAGCTCCTTAAAAGCAGAGACCCTTACTTTCTAGTTGTGTTCCCAGAATGCAGGATGATTCCAGACACACAGTTGGGCATTCTGTATTGACTGAATGAGCTAATTGAATAAATGAATGGTTAAACAAAGGAGATTATTTGATTAGTCTCTCACTTTCAAAACAATTATTCAAAAGGTATGGAACTATTATTCAAAACGATACTTTTATTTTATGTTTGCTTTTATTTACCTCCTTTTCCTTAATTTGGAGTGATGGTGGCGGAGGGCAGGGGAGGTCTAATTAAAGGGATGTTTTGCTACTTGCGTTCGGCCAGAGTGCCGCAGAAACCGGAAGGAGTAACTTGGATACTAGAGGGGAGTGGGGAAATCTCAAGGAGACACAGCACTACCACATTTAATATAGTCATCATGACTTCCTGTTAATATCCACAGATATCTGCACTATAAAGCCGGTGTGCTACTAGCAATTTTGATAATGAAAACTGACTCTTTCGATTAAGATTACTTCCATTTTGCTATGAGCGTCCAAAGAATGGTTCCAGGAAAGAGAAAGAAAAAGACAGGGGGTGAGGAGGTAGAAGGAAGGAAAGGTAGTGAAGGAAGGTTAGGAAGGAAGAAAGAAAGGGAGGAAGGAAAGAAGAAAAAAGAAGGAAGAAAGGAAGGATGGAAGGAAGGAAGGAAGGAAAAAGGAAGGCAGGAAGGAAGGAAGGCAGGAAGGAAGGAAGGAAGGAAAAAGGAAGGCAGGAAGGAAGGAAGGAAAAAAGAAAGAAAGAAAGAAAGGAGAAAGAAAGAAAAAAGAAAGGAAGAGAAAGAAAAGAAAAAAGGAAGAAGAAGAAAGAAAGAAGAAAGAAAGGAAGAGGAAGAAAGAAGGAAGAAACAGAGAAAGAAAGAAAGGAAAAAAGGAAAAGAAAAGAAAAAGAAGAAAAGAAAGAAAAGAAAAGAAAAGAAAGTGATCTATTTCAACAGCTGGACCAAATTAGAAAACCAAATGAAATTCTCTGGTTTGATTCTGGACCCAAAAAACTACAGTTGTGATAGAACACCACATTGTTTTCAGCTAGCAAAATGAAGGACAGTCAACTCCACAGTTACTGGGTTGTGTGTCTTGGTGAGCTAGGCAGAGTCCTTAGGGAATGGTCCTTAGGAACTATGAAGTGTCATTACTGGTGAAATGGAAATTTAGAGTTAATGAAGTTTAAAAACAGTCACCTCAAAAGTTTCTTTTTGCAAACTGGGCCGTGTCTTGTTTGAGGTTTGCTTATGTTTACACTAGGTATAATGTCTGAAAAGTCTTCTTTGGTCATTGGACTGTGTATTTATTTTAAAATAATGTTGTTTTTAAGTGAGGTAATGATTTCCAAGTAATCAGATTATGTTCTTTAAAATAAATATAGGTATATGGATGAGGAGAGAAGTACTTGACAAAATAGATCATAATATTTATCATACTATGTAAAAATGTGATGGCATTCATAGAATATATAATTTTATTCATAATTTTTCTTTTCTCAAATCAGCAAGTATAATTTCATCTAAGAAAATTACCGTAACTACCAGTGTAAAAAATTAAATGAAAAGTTTTCAAGGTTTCATCAAAAATGCCCAAATAAATTTAACAGGTAAATGTTTTACATTATTTTTGTTTGGAGTAAGAATACATTAATAAGATGAGAGAATTAAATCATAATTTTTAAAAAGGGCACATGAAATAACAAATCCCATATCTGCATCAGGAATTATTTATTGATAGAGTTGTCCAAAATTATAATACTAAATAAAAGCTAAAGGAAATCATTAGCTCAAGGAGATAATTCAATGATTTAATTAAAATTTAATTTGCTTCATTGTTTGGTGTGTATTGCAATCCAAGTGTACATTGTTATATTACTGCAGATAGAAATTATGAACTTTTGTATTACATGTTTGCTGATTCATATTCCATGAATAGTATTGTTTCCACTTTATTATATTATACCATATAATTTTAATAATGTATATTTTATTGTTTGAATTAACTATATAGTCACTTGTCTGTGTTATTCGTCTTCTATTTTAGAATTTATTTTGTTTCTGTTATTATATAGTGTTGAAACATATATTGTCCTGGTTTTAAATCACTTAATATTTTATCTATATAGTGGGATTGCTGAATCAAAGCATATAAACATTTTGCTACATATGGCTAATTAAAAATATTTGTTAAATTAGCATTATAATAAAATAAAGTACACTTATTTGATCTTGTTATTTTTATAGGTTCAAAATGATACCTCATTTTAATGGCATTTTATATGCTTGCTATTATTTTTGTAGTTATTTTTTACATAATTACACTTCATTAACTTTCTAAAAATGTTAAAGACTGTAAAGATAAAAGAGGTTAAATGACTGCCCAGAAAAAGAAAGAAAAAGTACCAAGTTAGTGAAAGAACCAATACTACTGCTTGCCCTCAAGTCCCATATTCTTATTTACATGCAACTTTAGTGTTCATAATACATGTTAAATTGGCAAAGACAGGCTGTTAAATCTGTGGGATCCAGAACGTGAATATTTTTGAAACAAAAATTGGTTGAGAAAGAGGAGTTTTAAGAGACTATTGTGACATAAAAGAATCAAACTCAAATGCTTGCATGATATGGTTTGGAAAATGTGGGGAAATTCTGGTGTCTCCCAACTTCTTCAAAGACATTGTTTCATCTCTGCGCTGCCCCCATTTTGGTGTAATTCTTACAGAATATTCAAGAGGCACTTAATAGAATTCAGAATCCTTTGGTGTGTATAAAAGTTTGAACAATGACTGGATTAAACCAGGATCTTCATTTGTGGATTGACTCATTTAACAAATATTTGAATTCCTACTCCGTGCAGAATGTTGTGTTAGATACTAAAAGTACCATAGTGTCAACACCATAAATAACAGGCATGGACCCATTCTAATGAGGGATACATGCACACACATACGTATACGTAAGAAAAGTAATCAGAAAAGTAAATAAAAGGTAAATCGTGATAGGGGCTGTGACAGAAACAAAAGAGTAACTGAAACTGGTAGGCAGCATGCTGAGTGCAAAGTCCAAGGGATTATGTGAACTATGTACGGGGGAAGAGTGAGTTGAGTTTGGGGCAGGGTGGGGTGGAAAAGGCTGGTGGGAGAACCACCACTCAAGGGCAAAGAGAAAACATGAGAGAAAATATTATCTATTTCAAGGCTGGTAGAACTGAAAAGTCACAGAATCTTGGAGGCTAAACTCCTGTGCCTGAGGCCTGACTTTCCTCATCTTTAATATAGACTAATTTGTATTTCTCTGGGTTTTAATAAGGATCAAGTAAAAACAATACACATACAAGAATGTCCTATGTCATGAATCACTTGGTACTTTCGAGTCACAGTCTATAAAAGAAAAGTAGTATCATGGACATCTTTCACCACCTCATTCAGAAAGACTTTTGGGCTGGGCGCGGTGGCTCACGCCTGTAATCCCAGCACTTTGGGAGGCTGAGGCGGGCGGATCACGAGGTCAAGAGATCGACACCACGGTGAAACCCCGTCTCTACTAAAAAAAAAAAAAAAAAAAAATACAAAAAATTAGCCTGGCGTGGTGGCCGGCACCTGTAGTCCCAGCTACTTGGAGAGGCTGAGGCAGGAGAATGGCGGGAACCCGGGAGGCGGAGCTTGCAGTGAGCCGAGATTGCGCCACTGCACTCCAGCCTGGGTGACAGAGCAAGACTCCGTCTCAAAAAAAAAAAAAAAAAAAAAAAGAAAGAAAGAAAGACTTTTGATTTGGTGGGAGAGGGAGACATTGGAATTTTATTCATGTTTGAAACTCATCTCTTTCCCAGTGTTATTTTTTCCTTTCTACACTTTAAAATATTCTTTAAAATAAAGTAATAATTGGAATTGAGAAAGGGAGGGATGGGATTCAAGTTAAGCCACATATTAACTATATTTAAGAATATATATTTTACTTCCTTTTTAAATTTTTCTAGTAAACGTTCAAAATATATACTCTAACCATATAGTTTAGGCTACAGTGGATGTCAGAAACAATTATATATAAAGGATTATAAAGTATGAGGTAGTGAATCTAAAAATCATGAGACACCCCCTGCTTTTGTACTTTCTTGTTCTGTTCAGTCCCTGTTTGTGTGGAGAGCATACGTACTGAACACATATATATTCATAGAACAATGGCAGGTTCCACAAGTGATCACAGGAACAATGAAGGGAAATGGTATTGACAAGAACACAGAGAAAGGAGGGAGATGAGATAAATATGAATCCTAATACTGTTCATGGCCAAAGTGATATTAGAAATTTCGGAAAGTGTTTTCAATGGTTGTGATCCATGATCTGGCACAACTGCAGTGTGTTTTTCTACTCAGGTACTTGTCTTTTTCCTTTTCCCAAAGTGGCAAAATAAGATTATAATTTATTTTGAGATTCCACTCTGAGTCATGATCACAGAACCAAATCCAGACTTGCCAGCACTCACGCCCAGTCTAGTGTGCAGCGTCACTTTTGGGAAAAACAATCCACAGACCCACAAGCAAAATTCCCCGTGTATTTTTTAGGTTAATCCAAAGTCTATTCCCAGAAAGGAGGTTAACCAGACCCAGAATAAGTCCACTATAATTTTATTTCCCCTGGCTTCCAAAAGAATACTAAATTAACAATATGGAGATGTAACAGCTGAATTACTTTATTAAAGGTCACATCTCAACTCACCTTCCTAACTGGATATGAAAAACATAAAAACAGAAAGTCGAATTCTCTAATGTTAGAGTATATATTAGGAGATCCAATGCAGTGTGGCCATAATTTATTTTTTTTAAGTTATCAAACATATTAGAAGTCACAGAACTAAATAACAGAGTTTCTTCTAATCAAATGTTTTTACAGATTTTATTTAAGTGAACTTGTAATTTCACAAAATGTTTTGGAAACTGTCCTAAGTAGAGTCATGGCTTCTCAAAGGTGGCCACATTTTAATTTTCAGAATTTGTGAATATGTTACATTATATGGCAATAAGGGCTTTAGGTAGCTGAAAAACTTAAGGGTTCTACTCATCTGACCTTAAGATAAGGAGATTGTCCTGGATCATCTGAGTGGGCCTAATGTAATCAGAGCAGCTTCAAACATAGAAGCATGAAACAGAAGAGGCAATGTCAAAGTGATATGATGCAAGGAAGACTCAAGTGGCCATTGTTGTCTTTGAAGATGGTGAGTTTAAGAGCCAAGGTATTGGTGGCTTTTAGAATCTGGAAAAGGCAACAAAATGGATTCTCTCTTAGCTACTCTAGAAGTAATGCAGTCCTGCTGACACATTGATTTTAACCCAGTGAAACTCATTTTGGGCTTCTGAACTACAGAATTATACGATAATAAATTTGTGTTGTTTTAAGCCACTACATTTTTGGTAATTTATTGTAGGAGCAATATAATCTAATACAGGAACTCACTTGGGTCTGTTGTCTCCTGCCCTCACTAATCTCCCTGCACTCTGTCTTTGGTTCTGTTACTGCAGAGTCAACCACCCAAGCAGGGTGTCTTAGTCCGTTTTTACGCTGCTATGAAGAACTGCCCAAGATTGGGTAATTTATAAAGGAAAGAGGTTTAATTGCCTCATGGTTCAGCATGGCTGGGGAGGCCTCAGGCAACTTACAATCACGGCAGAACGTGAAGGGGAAATAAGGTACCTTCTTCGCAAGACAGCAGAAAGGAGAACTGCTTAGCAAAGGGGGAATAATCCCTTATAAAACCATCAGATCACATGAGAACTCACTCACTATGATGAGGACAGCAAGGGGAAAACCGCCCCCATGATCCAATTACCTCTACCTTGTCTCTCCCTTGACACGTGGGGATCATGGAAATTATAACTCAAAATGATTTGGGTGGGGACACAAAACCATCACAGGGGTCAGATGGGAGTCAGAGCACCACATTGATGGGTTCATGATTGATCTAAAAGATGAGGGTGCAAGCTCATGAGCTACAATCTGCAGATGCAGGAGTCAATCAGTAATGACACAAAAGGAACAAAAGAACTATCACACAGTTCCCTGTAGCCACTTCTTATCCTAGCCCTCTATCACCAGGAGGATAAGCTAAACTTTCCCACACACAGTTTCCATCTCACAGAAGATCATGGTGAGATTGTTAAAATCCAAAAGATTCAAGTGACTTTATAAGTTAAAGGGACTATTTAATTAGAAATCAACAAAATGCCAATTATAAAAATTCAAAATGCCAATTTCCTACCATCCAGGTTTGAAAGAAGAGAGAACAAATAAAACATGAAAAATAAATATGCTAATTTTATTTGTATGCCTGAATATAGTTTATTAATTTTCAACCAACGTATAATGAATAATTATTGAGTTGATGCAAAAGTAATTGTGGTTTTTGTCATTGAAACGACAAAAAAACCTCCATTGAAATGACAAAAAATGCAATTACTTTTGCACCAACCCAATACTCTGTGGGTAGCTAGCTTTCAGTCTTCTCTGAGGCCATGTCTGAACAAAAGAAATATTGTTGAAGACTCTGAATCTTTTGACATCTTCTTTTCTTAGATTTTTATTACATGTGAACAGAACAGGTAAGCAAGAGTCAGCCCCCACTGAATTCATCTCTCCATCCCCTGTGAGAATTTTCTGTTTAACTCTGAATTTCATCCCTTGTGGTCATACATTTTGTTTTTATTTCAAAGAAAACAATAATAAGGTAAAGACACTGTCTCCAAAAGACAACTGAAAATGCACAGAGGTTATGAGGGGGGCTCTTCAATTGGTGTAGAAAACCATAAGAAATCAGGGATGTGGAATCTGAGACCCTCAAGAGAAGATCGTTTCAATAGTGCAAAGAAGGAAGTTCTTTGTTACTTATTGGCATTAGGCCTCCAAATTTAGGGTAACAGAATCTTCTGCTACACAGAGAGACAGAAATAGAAGGATGAAGATAACTTACCTACACTACTTGATTATTCTAGCCTCTTTGAATGCTTGTCAAAAATATAGATTCCTTGGTCACGCATATGTAATCATGATCTCCAAGGAAAATCTCCTAGGTATCTATATTTTTTAGAGTTATTTGGATGATTTTGATCAACAACCAACTTTGGAAATCATTGACCTATTTCAAAATCTGAATTATGGCCAACTAGAGAAACCAAAAAGTATAACTTTAAAAAAATGGAAATATTTCAACCAACTAATTGTTGTCAAAATTAGTACAGTGTATCACCCATTTTTGTTCTTTGCAAATTTTAGAAGGACTTTTATTGACTCAAGGTAATTCCATTTTTGTGGAAAAGAAGAAATTCAGCCTGGCCTGGAATATAATAGGCTTGGGTGAGTATCCAAAAGTATTTATTCTGCAGAAGAGACACTCAGAAGCATACTAGAGTTTTCAATATTGCAATAATTATCATGAAAATTTCTTTGTGGCTTATGAATAAGTCAGCTACAACTTGCATTTTAAAACCCCAGAGCTATTTTCTGAAATTCCCTTCTGAAGCTTGGGAGAAACCATATAACCCTGGAAAATGTGTATCATCTAAAAGTTTATTAACTACTTAATCCTAAAGTTCACCTATTTCCTTGCAAATATAACCAAGGAAGGATATTTGGAATGATAGGTACATATTAAATTTCAGAATCAAAACTTTCAACACTAAAATGAGGAGTACTTACACCATTTGCTGTTAGAAGTCTATTTGTTTTTAGTGGAATCTATTTTCTAATGAGTCAACATTATGTCACTTTCAAAACATGCCACAGGACATTGGTACTAAAAAACAGACAGTAGGATTATTTAAGTCTTTAAAACTACATTTTTATGAGGATATGCCTATTGGACTCTTACGAAAGTATTCATTTGTTAATAGGTTAAGTTAAAAATATTTTTAATCGCCTGAGCGCAGTGGCTCAGGCCTGTAATCCCAGCATTTTGGGAGCCCAAGAGGAGTGGATCATTTGAGGTCAGGAATTAGAGACCAGCCTGACCAACATAGTGAAACTCCATCTCTTCTAAAAATACAAATAATTATTTGGGCGTGGTGGCGGGTGCCTGTAATCCCAACTACTCGGGAGGCTGAGGCAGGAGAATTGCTTGAAACCTGGGAGGCAGAGGTTATGGTGAGCCGAGATCGCGCCACAGCACTCCAGCCCAGGCAACAAGAGCAAAACTCCGTCTCAAAAAAAAAAAAAAATTTAATCTTACATGTTACTTACACAGTTAAACCTTTGATGAATTTAGCTCCTTGAAAAATGGTGTGTTCTGAGCATTACAAAGTTAATTCAAAGAAAAAGGAATTTACTTCTTTGAATGCCGCTACAGACCTTATTTCATGAATTCTGTCACAGAGAACCTGTCAATTTCCCAAATTCTAGGCTCCTCCATTTACTTGGGCCTTTAAAACTCTCCGTCTGCCTGGAATTGTTTGAACTTTTTCCCCTGGCTAACATCAGCTCATTCTTTACTCTAAATCTTCATCTTGATCTTCACCTCCTTTTTTGAAACCTCCTCCAATAACACAGGGTTGTGCCTAAGGCTGCTGCTCTATGATCTCAACGTATTTTATTCACTTTCCTTGTGTTAGGCCTTTCTTGTGTTGCTATAAAGAAAAAATTGAGAATGGGTAACTCATAAATAAAAGAGGTTTAATTGGCTCACGGTTCTGCAGGTCGTACAGGAATCATGGTGCTGGCATTGGTTTCGTTTCTGGGAAGGCCTCAGGGAGCTTTTACTTATGGTGGAAGGCGAAGGGGGAACAGCAGTTCACATGGCGAGAGTAGCAGCCAGAGAGCAAGTGGTGGGGAGGTGCCACACATTTTGTAAACAACTAGATCTCCTGAGAATTCACTCACTGTCTCCAGGACAGCACCAAGAAGAGGGTTCCTCCCTCACGACCCAAATACCTCCCACCAAACCCCACCTTTAATTCTGGGGATTACAATTCAATATGAGATTTTGAGAAGACATCCAAACTGCATTACTTCATGTTATCATAACTGTATGTTTATTTGCATCTTTTCCAACTAGAGTTTGTGCTTCTTGAGGTCAGGGGTTGTTTTCTAGTGTACCTGAGTCTTCATGGATATTCATGTATGAACTGATGAATAAATGCTTGTTTTTTTCAAGGAGCAAATCAAAAATTTTAAGCTGTTTTACACTGATTGTACAGGTTTGTATTGATTTTAATTAGAGTTGCGCCATTACTTATTTACTAATTCAGTGCATAGGATCTTTAACATTCTTAATTAGGCCCTTACTTAGTGGGAAAGAAAGAGAGATCATCTTATAGCTACTTTAAAAAGGTTTTGATAATTTTTCTGATGTCACCTTTACTTTCTGGAACTCATATCTTCACCAAATAGCTGATTTTAGAATAAAATAATAAATAGAAAAATCGGTTCTAATGAACTGATTAATAGAGGAAAATAAAATATGTATTGAAAACATAGCAAAGATTTTACCATAAAAAATTACACATGTCAAAAGACACTACTTTAAAACAGTACAAAAAAGTAAGGGAAACCCTGAATTACAGAAAAGAAAGTTAAATTTATTTAATGAAAAAACAGAATTAATAAAAATTACCAAATACACACCAAAAAACACAGTAGTACTATGTATTGACTCACAAAAGGGAAAAGCAGTGGTCCGTGACCACTCAAGATGGCTTGCCAGTTAAAGGAAAAAAACAAACAAACCAAACATACACATGTGAATACACACACACACACACACACACACACACGCAAACACAGATGCCAAAACAAAAAAGCCAATATATTTTAAAAGTACAATCAATCAACAGGCCCCTGTGTGTGATGTTCCCCTCCCTGAATCCATGTGTCGGAGGTTGAGGGGCGAGGGGAGGGAGAACATTAGGACAAATACCTAATGCATGCGGGGCTTAAAACCTAGATGATGGGTTGATAGGTGCAGCAAACCACCATGGCACATGTATATCTGTGTAACAGATCTGCACATTCTGCATATTTATCCCAGAACTTAAAGTAAAATAGAAAAAAAAAAATCAATCTACAGCAAATACAAAACTCAGAAGGACATACACAAAGACAGAGAACTTATAAGGGGATATTTTTGTTTTTATCTTGTTCACTGTGTTGGGGCTTAGAAAACAATATCCCAAAATATGATGTCTTGACATGCTGAACTAAATAACAACCTCAAGGTCTCTCTGACCTCTCCCCCACAAGCACAGGGAGGGACTCTCTGGAATTTCCTTATCTGACTAAGGAACCATCTTTCAAAAATAAATGTTAATATGTTAAGACACTTGCCACCCCTGGAAATCTCACCAAATAACTAGAAAAGATTAACCACCAGGGAAGAGAAAAAACTAAAATCAGGGGTCACCAGGCCCAGATTGACTTTTTATCTGTTCTTCAGAGATCATTACTGAAAGATTACCTGGGAGACTATCCACATACTACGACAACCTTGGTTCACAGCGCAGTTATGCTCCTGACCTTCCTGTAACTTGTCAGTCCCATTAAGTTTCTTAAGAGATTCATTTCCAAGAAAATGTCTGCCTGCTGGGTCCATTAATCCTCCCTAAAAATAATTCAGTGCTTCTCAAAATTGCCACATTTCTCTCATCTCTCCTTTACTTATGAAGAAAGGTGTATAAGCAACTGGACCTCGTTGGGTTATCGGGTAATCACTTTCCTGTGGTTTTCATCTATGCACATTAACAAGTTTGTACATCTTTTTCTCCTATTAACCTGCCAATTGTTAATTCACTTCCAGCAAACTTCAGACGGTGGAGTAGAAGCTTTGCCTATTTTTTCATACACCTGATTACATTGCGATTGCGTATTCTAAGATCTATACATCTTTAATGTCACCTCTCTAGTCCAAGCCATTATCTTCATTTCTAGCCTGGACTAATACTGTTGTGTCCCATTTTGACTTCCTGCTTCCTCTTGTGACTCTACTGCTTATAATCACTAGCATCCTAAAACACTTAAAGAAAAATCCAAAATCCATAGCTATAATATGCCCTGAATGACTTCCATGAACTCATTATCATTACATGTCTAATAACAATTTTCCTGCCGCTCAACCACCAAGCTTTTACCATCCGGCCCACATTCAAAATCCTGAAACCTCTACATTGAACATCTTTTCTTCTACTTTCTCACCTTTCCCTATCCAGTTTAAATATGGGTTTATCCTAGCGGGAGGCCTTCTCTGCTTTCTCAACCTTTTATTCTCCCTCACTGCCTGCTCATTACTTTATTTATAACATTTATGATAAGTTGTCATTTTTATTTGGTTTTATACCTTTTTAAGTGTAAATATTAGTATAAATATCAAGCATATATTTATAAATATTAATGTTATTAAATATAATTTATGTAAACATAATTTGTATGTTTCAGCTTACATAAAATAAATCACTATATGCTTACAATGCTTTAAGTGCTTAATGTATCAACTCATTTAATACTCAACACCCACATGATAAAGGTCATTAATTCTATTTTATGAAAGTGGAAAATGAGGTTTAAAGAGTCTATGTACGTGGAGAGCGATAGCTGCAGAGCAGAAAAGGAAAGGCATAGAAGCAAAGATTCTGATCTCGGGGAATTTGTTGCTCCTATACTATGCAACACCATCCTTGTTATTCTCTTTCATACATGCTGAAAATGATGGATCTCTATAACAATAATAATAACTAACGTTTATTGAATGCTTACCTTATGCAAAGGATTATTCAAGGATTTCACATCCAGTAACTCATTTAAACTCACAAAGAAAGCTTTATGAGGTAGGAACATGACCACAATCTACCCTTGGATGTCAAAACACAATATAATAAAGTTGTCGACTTCTTTAAGATAACCTATAAAATCAGTGTGGCTGCATTCAAATACGATTATATTGTTTTTGCTGTAACAAAATTTATATGGAAATTCATCTAAAAATATAGACAAATGAAGAATCACAAGCAATATTCTGGAAAAATATTCTATAATATTTTCCTTCAACAAATATATGTGGAGAGCCTACCTTGTATCAAGCCTAAGGGACAGATCAAGTCCTTATTTTCATGGAAGTGACATACTACGAGGGTCAAAGTTAAAAAATAAATGATTAATAAATATACTAAATATTAATATAATTTCCAAGAGTGGCAAATGATAAGAAATTATAATATATTAAAATGGTAGAGAATAACTGAAGCAGGCTCTAAGACTACTTCAGATTTTGTGGTTCAAAAGCCTGTCTGAGGAAGCAGAGACCTAAGTGAGAAGCAGCCAATGATAAAACAGTCCAGGGCAACAGTTCGCTAAGTGTGTATCATGAACCTTGGGACCCTTTCAGGAAGTCCAAAATGAAAAAATTATTTTTCTGATAATATTAAGATGTTATTTGTACTTTTCACTTTAATTATTTCAGAAGTGAACAATGGGGTTTTCCAAAAACCATGTGACATGTGATGATGTTATTGTTCTGATGGCTGGTAGAATAATTGCTTATGTATTTTTATTTTTTCTAGAATTTTCTGTAGTCACAATTTTGGAATATAAATGTGCTTTTCGTGTTAACTCTGTTTGCTCTCAGTAATATTATGTATTCCTATTTATCTTTGTTTATCTCTGCTATTATTTGTGCAATCTAGTTATTGTCCAATAAATCATTCTTTTGTAATCTTTGCAGGCTTATTTTGTAATACTATTTTTATTTCTTCAAAGTTTGCTAATTCTTTAAATTTTATTTAACATATTTTTATTTTGAATTTAATGTTATATTCAATGATAAAAAATTATAATATATTCTTCTTATATTTAAAAAATGAGGCCAGGCGCAGTGGCTCATGCCTGTAATCCCAGCACTTTGGGAAGCTGAGGCAGGTGGATCACCTGAGGTCAGGAGTTCGAGACCAGCCTGGCCAACATGGCGAAACCCTATCTCTACTAAAATACAAAACAAAAATTAGTCAGGTATGGTAGCAGGTACCTGTAGTCCCAGCTACTGGGGAGGCTGAGGAAGGAGAATTGCTTGAACCCTGGAGGCTGAGGTTGCAGTGAGCAGAGATTGCATCACTGCCCTCCAGCCTGGACAACAGAACAAGACTCCGTCTCAAAAAACAAAACAAAACAAAAAAAAAACACATTATCTTCCAAAAGGGAGATAGAAGACTTTTTTTCTTAACCCATAGCTACACTGCACAAAATCCATATATGAAGGAGTTCTCTCAATTATGGGAAAGAGCACCCTTCTCCAAAGAAAGTAAGTGAAAATTAAAATAGACAACAGAAATATAATGAAAACCAATAAATGATATTAATAATATTATTAATAAATAATGAAATAATATTTACCTTTTAACTGTATATATTAATAATTTGATTTATTTTGTCTTATACAACAAAACATTTTAAATATTTTTAGGGTAACAACTGAATTCTAGCAACATTTTGAGACCAATCATTCAGATTTTAAAGAAAAATGAGCTAAATAGTTAACTGTAGATGTAATGGACTCTAAAAGCCAAAAATTATTTGTTATAGCTTTCAAACTGGAAATTGCAAAGCCACTGACCATTTTACTAGATAAAGCAAATTGCATGGTCTGGGAAATACGCACAAACGCTGAATACTACAAAATCCTTGCTGAATGTCTGCTGGACAAAAAGTCAGCAAAATAAATCACAGCGAGCTACTTTCCAATGATACAGTAATTAGTCAAAATAAAGATTTACTCAAGACATGAAGATTGAATTAATACCATATCTGTGGATTGCACTTTTGCCTTACAAATGGGCAAATCTACAGCTGACTGGTTGAATTAGCCACTTTTTTTCTGGAACCCATTTTTAATTAAAAGTATGGTTTGTCAGATTAGAGTATTTGGTAAATATACTCTCAAAAAAAAGTGTATTTTTCGTTTCAAGAAAAACAACTGACAGTAGTTGGCAAAATTTAAACTTTTGAGCAAAAATTAGAATTTGGAAATAGTAGAAAACCTTCCTTGATGTAATTTTAAATACCACATTGCAACTAGCCTTTGAGAAACTACCACTTGTTGAGTTCTGATTGTTCTGCAAAAAGAAGAGTAGTTGAAAAAAAATAAAAAAATACTATTCCAAAACAAGACTACAAAGACTACAAAATAGTGATTTATTGGACAATAACTAGATTGCAGAAAGAAAAGCAGACATAAACAAAGATAAATAGGAATACAGTAGTGTTACCGAGAACAAACTGAGTCATTGAAAACACATTTATATTTGAAAATCATGACTATAGAAAATTCTAGAAAAAGTCAGAGCACACAAGCAGATATTCTACTAGCCATCAGAACAATGTCATTGTCAGATGTCCTGTGGCTTCTGGTAAAATTCAATGCTTACTTCTGAGATAATTAAATTGAGTTGGAATTTAAATGGAATTAAATTGAGTTGAAATTTACCTAAGAAGGCTATTAATAATGCTTGTTTTCTCAATTAAATATTTATGTAGGGTGAGTTTTTCATTACATTCATCAATCAAAGCAACATATCTTAACAGATTGAACAAGGGAGCAGACATAAAAGTCCAGCTAACTTCCATTCAGACATACATTAAATAGGTGTGCAAATATATAAGGCAATACCATTTTTCTCTTTTTTTTTCTGGAACATGTTAATATTTTCACAAAAATGGTATTTATATTAACATGGCATGGACTAGTTATTTTTATCATAATGAATTACTTAAATACTTTAAAATATTTCTCAGTTTTAATTTTGAATGTGATATACACTGGTAAACGGACTCCACATATCTTTGGGGTCCTCAAAACATCCACAAATTTTAAGTACATAGAGTCCTGTAGGCAAAATGTTTGAGAACTGCTAGTCTGTGGGAAGAGCGTTCCAGTCAAAGAGAACAGCTGGTAAAGGACCTGAAGTAGGAACAGACTTCTCATATATCAGGTCCTGGGGGTAAAGGCCAAAATGGCTAGAGTGTAAGGCAGAAGGGGGAAAGAAAATGGCATCAGGGAGTTTAGCCATGGTCAGATGCTTTAAGGTTTGATAAGCCTACACTTAAGGAATAAAGAAGGGAGACTGGCACTATCAGATATTATTTAAGAAATAAAACTTTAACAATTAAATCATAGATATTTTAAGCTTGATCATATTCAAACTTCATGAATGACTGGTGAAACTGTATTCTCATCTACCATTGATGGGAGTGATAAGCAGAACAACATTTTGGAGGTAATTAGGTAATAATTACAAAATTTTTAAATATGTGTACAAATTCGTGTTCTCCAGAAAGCCCACTTACTTTTGGGCTTTTCCTTAAGCTATCTTGCACAAAACTTGCTCAATACAGCATTGCTTATCATGAGAAAAGAGGAATTTCTCCCAAAAGCAAATTTATGACTGTGCACTTACCTAAGTGAAGAAGTTATCTGAGTTCTGAACTGTCTGAGTTATCTTATAGGCTGCCATAAAAGAGGAAAGGGGAAAGAAATTCTATTGTGTATATAAGACATGTCTGAAACATCTGAATTAATAAAGTCTAAACAACAATTACTTATAGAAAGTGAAATTGGAGAGTTATTTAAGCCAGTATATTTAACCTTATATACTGCTATGCTGGTTAATGTTTTGGTATAGTGTTCCAATTTATATATATTACTCTTATAATGCACATATTAATGAAAAACATATAATAAACCATTTCATTGATAATTCCAAAAATGTACTTGTCATGTAAGATACTAAGAAAAATAAAAGCAATTGTAGAGTAAGTTTAAAAATACATACAGCTATGAGTATAAGTACTATGTAAATAAAAGATAGTTTCATGACTTGTAAGATGCTAAAATTAAGAATGGGAATTAGATTGTTGTGAGAAGAGAAAAAATTCAAATCCACTCTATTGTATGATTTGAAAGCATAATCCATTTACTCAAAATATGTTTTCATTTAAAATGTATCTTTTGAGATAAGCAGAATAGACAAAGCAGGTACAACCAATTTAAAGATTAAAATTCCATTTTATGTGATAGTGCTTTGCAAATTTTAAGAGTAATCAAGTGTTCAATATTAAAAACTAACAACTACATTATGGTATATCCATATAACAGAATTTCATGTAGCAAATAAAAATGATAGTAGAGAATGATATTCAATGATATAGAAAAACATCAATGGTTTACTGTTATATGAAAATGGGTCTGGCACTATAAGCATAATGTTATGATATACGTGAAAGCCAAATTGTCTGTGTGTTTGTGTTTATACACACACATTAAGAAGATATACCAAAAGATAGTTATCTCTGGGATGGAATACTTAATTTATTCTTTTCCCCTCTAAATCCAGGGCTGGGTTCAGAACACGGTGGGTGAAACAGTCATAACATACTTTATCATCCTTGCTGGTCTCAGGTAACAGGGAATCCAGTCCCTGGGCTGAAGAGGGCAACTCCATCTTTTTTTTTTCTTTTTAATTTAAGTTCCGGGATACATGTGCAGAATGTGCAGGTTTGTTGCTAGTTATATATTTGCCATGGTGGTTTGCTGCCCCTATTGACCCATCATCTGGGTTTTAAGCCCCGCATGCATTAGATATCTTTCCTAATGCTCTCCCTCCTCGTGCCCACCAACCCCCGACAGGCCCTGGTGTGTATTGTTCTCCATGTTCTCACTCATAAGTGGGAGGTGAACAATGAGAACTCCCATCATTTTAACCTGTGTTATGATGAAACACATTCAGCCTCCAATGCTCATTATCACCAATGATGTGAATCACCATTGGCCAGGATGGAATGTTTATACGTTACCCCAAAAGTTCTGAGGTGTGGATGTGGCTACGCATGTATGTGTTAGTGTGTAATGTAAAAGGAAAGAAACTATTGCTTAATTAACATTTGACTTTTTAAATAACTATTACCTATTTAATATTTCTGCTTTATCTCAACTGATAGTAACATTGTCTATAAAGTATTTTAAGCTGATTGAGTGAACTACATTGTCTCAGCTCCATCCTGTTCACCCTCTTCCCAATGAGTGAAGATGTTCATGGTTTTATTCTTACATTTACTTGTTAGGTGACTTTTAGCAAATGAATTAGACTTTCTGACTCTCCATTTATACTCCTGAAAATAGAGTAGTAAAACATACCATAGAAATTTTAATGTATGAAATTTAAAGGAAGAAATGTGAAAACTCTGAGTATAAATCATGGACTATATTGGATTCACTATAAATGTCAATTTCATTTCTTTCTAATGGATCCTGAAAATACGCTCTGAAACGCACAAAATTATTCAATTATTGGTTTCACAGAACTGATTTTATTAAAAAGTATATGTTGACAAGACTTTACAATGAGCTAAATCCAATGTAATGCATTTGAGGTCTGTTACAAATACCACAACACATGTATTGCTTTATAAAGAAAAATCTTAAGGAATGGATAGGTGGAATTTTTCTAACAAGAACTCAGATTATAGAATTTGATACACTCAAAATTAATAGTTAGCATTGTTTTAAGAATCCTCTTATAACAAGATCACTTAATTATATTTGATTGATTTATTTGTCTTTTTTTCTTAATTCCTTATAAATTTATTCAGTTACTTTGTTGAAACTGAGGCCTATCAATAATCTTCTTAAAATAATATTAGGAAAAATGTTATGCTTATGAATCATCTTACAATTCCATTAGTTACTTTCAAGAAGATTACTTTTTGTTTTTGAACACTGCTATTACAAAAATAAGGCATTTATTCTAATAGTCTTTTTTCGGGCAAATGCAGTATTAGTCATGAAGTTAATTTTCCACAAGTCTCACTGCTAAAATGTGATATAGTTATTTTTAAAGACAAAAATACAATGTGACAACTTATATTAAAATATATTGTTGTAAAAGTTCTTATAAACATGAGGAAATGAACATTTTAGAAAAAATCTCATAAATATATCTGATAAAATCACAAAATGAAATAGACAAGGATTTAAGTACATCTCTCATTTGCTGAAACCATGGATCAGGAGCTGATAATGAAAGATATATCCAGCCAGGCCTTTGGGAGATTATAACTTTGAATAACTTTTAACTTTGAAAAAAATTACTAGCATGCAATGAGAGAATGAAAGATTATTGCCTTGTGATACTTGTAGTATAAATTTATTTTTTTCTCTGTTCTTTTATGTTTTTTAGCATTAAGCTATACAATGCTCTTCCCAAGTAAGGTTTTGGGTGAATTCCTAAACGAAATCCACAAAATAAGAAACAGGCAAGACTTTGCTGATTGGTTCCAGACCTGAATAACATAAAATGAGTCTCCTTAGCATTAGAAGTAAACTCGAAATGCTGATATTTATCATGTGTATGCAAGTGTATATGAAGCATATTTTATATTTTTAAAACTAATGTAAGTTACCCTCGTGGCCAAAAAATTAAGTTAGTCCACGTAAATCAATATTGATTTCAAAAGTGATAGGCAAAGGGATTCAATTCCTCTGAGTCTGTTCATTTGCGTTTTCCTGAAACTATTTGCCCTGCTTATGATTTATGAGATCTTTAGATAAACATGATAGTTGGCTGAGTGCATTGCACTTAATTGTTGCCACAGCCACAGATGTAAAGAGGCTTGTAAGAAAAATGTTCTCACAGTGAGCTTCCTTATTTGAAGCAGGACTCAATTCTTGGTTAAAAGCTATGGCATTTGAGCTAGTTAAACACGCATCTCTCTCCCATTCCATAGGGAATGAGCTGGGCTGTCCTTCCTCCCCACATTCACCTGCACTTCGTTAGAGAGCAGTGTTCACATGCCACACCACAAGATCCCCACAATGACATAACTCCATTCAGAGACTGGCGTGACTGGGCTGGGTCTCCCCACCCCCCTTCAGCTCTTGTATCACTCAGAATCTGGCAGCCAGTTCCGTCCTGACAGAGTTTACAGCATATATTGGTGGATTCTTGTCCACAGTGCATCTGCTTTAAGAATTAACGAAAGCAGTGTCAAGACAGTAAGGTAAGTGCTGTTTTAACTGTCGCACTGGGGATGCTAACTGTTTGGGACAGCGTTTTTTGTAACAGGAACAGGAAAAATTCCAGAGCAATTTTGCCAATTGCTATTCAACAGCAAATCCACAGTTTTGAGCATTTAGTTTCACATTTTGTTTAATGTTTTCCATGATTTATAGATTTGAGATTTTACACAGTATATGCTATATTGCTTGGCAAGGGAAGTTATAAAAAGTTTCAAGGTTAGAATGAGAAAATAGTTAAGTAGACACAGTGAAAAAACATAGAAATTAATATGTTTGTTATGTATGCTAATTAGTTATATATGTTAGTATTGGACCCTAATACTGGAGCAAAGAAAAGTCATTTTAATCAGCATTCAAAATATCTTTTAATAAGCATATTGCGACAGTTTGTTATAATTTACAATAAACATTCTATGTTATAAAACATGAGCTAAAAGATTTAGAAACTCTTATGGATTATTTATTTCTGTTTTGTTAATTTAAAAAATTTGTTTCTTGGATATATGCCTTAAGGAACAAGTTGTTAAAGAAATTCTGGGAAATGATTTCGTTTTTGAAAACAGCATTTTCTCTATAGCCACAGGTATTTGAAAAAACTGAGGGAAGTACAGTGTGATTTTGCCTCATAGTGGAGTCATTATATGGTTACAAACTCTCATTCAATTCAGCATCCTTGTTTTTACTTTGCCAAAAAATATGGAAGCATTTTTCATTACTATTTAATACTCACATTATAGTTACCATAAATATTTTGGTGTATAGTAAATTTAAAATAGCTTATTAATAAAGCAAGACAAATCTTTACAGTATTTACATTCTATAACATAAATAACTCTGGGAATATGTCATCACGTTCTTTTTAGTGCTATGCAATTATTATTATGGCCAAGTTCTGTCAGCAAAATTAAATGCTCCCATTACAATCTTAGAGATTAATTTACTGAGAATATGGCTACTTGTTACATTATGTCAGCAATCAAACTATTTCTAACAACAGTTTTATAATGTTTCATCTGATCTGAAATAAAGTGCCTTATAATTTCAAATTAAAACAAATAAAAGACATTTTCAGTTTCTAACCCCAAAGATCTTGCTTATCCCAAACTACCTTGATCCAAAAGCTTGTAATCATACTTTCATAGGAAGATATAATATTCTCAGTTATCTATTAGAATGTAGATCTTTCTTCACATTAATGATTTATCTCCCAGGGCTACCAACTTTGCCTCAGCCACAACTGTTCACTCTATAAAAGTCTAACTTCTATATTCTAATTTTCCCATATCTAAATTGCTGCACCTAAGACATTGAAATGTACTTTTTTGAACCTCACCTTAGAAACGTGTTCCTATAAAAAGATAACTGTTACACATTATTTTAAATTCATATTCTCAGTTGAATAATTTACTAGATAGTTCTAATGCCAGTGTTAAATCCAAACTTTAAAAACATCCCACCTCTCTCCCACCTCCATTCTGTGAGGCCACTAAAAGCCGGATATGCCAACCATGGCATCTTCGATTTTGGCATGAAGAAAAAGTAGAGAACTTGTGAGTTATTGAGAGAGACTATAACTCTAATTGAAAACTTGGAAAATACTATCTTTCTCTACCTGTTGAATCTCTTTCCAGAAAGAGAAACCCTTAGAATGTGTGACATTTTCCTGATAAACATTAGTAATTATTAAATATTACTAATATTTTGTTTAGTAAATAGCTAATTTATGAAATATTAGTTTCAGAACACAGTTTTGCAATGTGCTTTAAAAAGTGTAGAATGTTAAGCACAACATGAACTAGTATGCATGCACACCAGCACCAAGAATTCTGTTCTCCTTCCTGAGAACCAACAATAACCAGACACTTTTAAAGGAATGTGCCTTCCATTTCCCTCCCACATACAAGCAAAACCTCAGGTTGCCCATATTCCCGTAAGGATCTTCTTCATGAGTCATTTTAATGATGTCGAAAGATAGGGTAGAGTATACAGTTAAAAACTGTCTTCTCATTCTAGTTTTTTGAGAGATGATCTGAAGCAGTAGTCTAATTCGGTGGTCAATGAACACCACCCAGAAACCTCTTACAGGAAGGCATTTTGTTAAGGAAGAGCCTGAAGAGATTGACGGGAACAATTAGGCCTGGCTCTCCCAGAAGGGGGCGCACGTGTACGCAATCTAACCTGAAACCTGCTCACTCTATAGTTGGAAACATACACCTTTGTCCTCATACCTAAATAAAAATTTAAAAGACGCCATTAGATGCACTAAAAATAGCTATCAAATAACAAAATGCACATTTTCTAATGCATTTAATGTTGCAAATTGAATGTCTTTTTCTTCAAAGTATATACTTTTTAAATTAATAAATGTTTCATCTTTTTTTAGGATTCAAACCATTTGCCAAAAATGAGTCTAAGTGCATTTACTCTCTTCCTGGCATTGATTGGTGGTACCAGTGGCCAGTACTATGATTATGATTTCCCCCTGTCAATTTATGGGCAATCATCACCAAACTGTGCACCAGAATGTAACTGCCCTGAAAGCTACCCAAGTGCCATGTACTGTGATGAGCTGAAATTGAAAAGTGTACCAATGGTGCCTCCAGGAATCAAGTATCTTTACCTTAGGAATAACCAGATTGACCATATTGATGAAAAGGCCTTTGAGAATGTAACTGATCTGCAGTGGCTCATTCTAGATCACAACCTTCTAGAAAACTCCAAGATAAAAGGGAGAGTTTTCTCTAAATTGAAACAACTGAAGAAGCTGCATATAAACCACAACAACCTGACAGAGTCTGTGGGCCCACTTCCCAAATCTCTGGAGGATCTGCAGCTTACTCATAACAAGATCACAAAGCTGGGCTCTTTTGAAGGATTGGTAAACCTGACCTTCATCCATCTCCAACACAATCGGCTGAAAGAAGATGCTGTTTCAGCTGCTTTTAAAGGTCTTAAATCACTCGAATACCTTGACTTGAGCTTCAATCAGATAGCCAGACTGCCTTCTGGTCTCCCTGTCTCTCTTCTAACTCTCTACTTAGACAACAATAAGATTAGCAACATCCCTGACGAGTATTTCAAGCGTTTTAATGCATTGCAGTATCTGCGCTTATCTCACAATGAACTGGCTGATAGTGGAATACCTGGAAATTCTTTCAATGTGTCATCCCTGGTTGAGCTGGATCTGTCCTATAACAAGCTTAAAAACATACCAACTGTCAATGAAAACCTTGAAAACTATTACCTGGAGGTCAATCAACTTGAGAGTAAGTAAAAAGCTGTTCCTGTGTTTGATGTGTCCTCAAGTGTTTAAATACCTGAGCTGCACAACACAGATACTGCATCTGACTCCATTAAAAAATAAAATGTTGGCTGGGCGCAGTGGCTCATGCCTGTAATCCCAACATTTTGGGAGGCCGAAGTGGGCAGATCACCAGGTCAGGAGTTGAGACCAGCCTGGCCAATACGATGAAACCCCATCTCTACCAAAAATACAAAAATTAGCCAGGCGTGGTGGCGCACTCCTGTAATCCCAGCTACTCGGGAGGCTGAGCCAGGAGAATTGCTTGAACCCGGGAGATGGAGGTTGCAATGAGCCGAGATTGTGCCACTGCACTCAAGTCTGGGCTTGAGTGAGAGAGCAAGACTCTGTCTTGGAAAAAAAAAAAAAAGGTCAACAAAATATCCCTCTACTTCAAACAAAGAATAATTCTAGCTCAATCTGTATACAATGTCCAGCCTTTCTTTGGTGTATCCAGATAAGGAACAATTAAGGTCACAGAATTTAATATGTAAGTCTTCAAACTACAAATTCTGGGCCAATTCATCCCGCTGTGTTACCTCCTCCTATCTATCTCTTATTATTTTCTCCTTTATGGCTTAGATTTGTGTCCTACATTTATGTTTTGACAAGATCTAGATGAGGGAGGAAGAAATGAATTCAAAAGTGGCACAGTTGGCAAACTCCATAGCTACAAAGAAGCCCATATAGTCCCTCCCTCCCTCCCTCCCTCCCTCCCTTCCTTCCTTCCTTCTTTTTCCTTTCTTCTTTTTTTTTTTTTGACAGGATCTCACTCTGTCACCCAGACTGGAGTGCAGTGGTGCAGTCTCGGCTCATTGCAACCTCCACCCCTCAGGCTCAGGCGACCCTCCCGTCTCAGGCCACCACCACCACCACGAAGCTAATTTTTGTATTTTAAGTAGAGGCGGGGTTTCTCCATGTTAACCAGGCTGTTCTCAAACTCCTGACCTCAACCGATCCATCCGCCTTGGCCTCCCAAAGTACTGGGATTACAGGCATGAGCCACTGTGCCTGGCCCCATATAGTGTCATGGTCTTCCGTGACATCAACTACTTGGGACTCAACATGTTTCTCTGCTGTCATGATCATCATCTGCCTCTGTTATCTCTGTTATGGTGTGTGGCCGTCACAGTGCTCTGGAGGACTGTGAAGAAGATTAAGGAGAAAGAGAAATATGATGGGAGATTCTAACATCTTTATTTATTTATATATTTATTTATTTTTAGAAAAAAATAGTATTACGGAGCTTTTCTTTCGTAGGTACGATCCTGCCCCTCATTTGGTATTTCCACACTTTCTCTTTCCCCTCTCTTTATTTTTCATTTATCTTCTGGATGAAGTTTGACCTGATGCATTTGGACTGTTTATGCACTTATCTGGTCTTCAGGGACATTCTTCAACTTAAGCAGTATAGATTCCAATGGGAAATTGAAATCCACCATTTCCCACCAGGATAACTCTGCCATTAATCTTTGGCAGAGCTTGGCAGAAGAGAAAAACCATGATTCACTGATAAGGCTTTCTAAATGAAAAAATCAAGCAGGAAACACTGATTCACATATAAAGTAATAATGTCTGCAAAATAATCTATTGAATTTGAATATCTCTACATGATGAAAATTGGTTTTCTGGCCATGCTGAATAAAGGTATTGCTGTCAGAAAATATTACAATATTTTTTATGCATATGATATTTGTTAATTCTGCCAGTTTCATGTAACCCCTAGTAGGGTTAAACGTTTTCATAAAGAAGACCATGCTCGCCAACTCTGAAGCTCCACATGTTCTTTGTTGTTTCTGAAAAGTAGCCAAGGTAACGGTTGGTGCTGTTTGACTGTCACACTATACACAGTCAGGATAACACAGCTAAACCCCTCTTGTTGTTTCCAGTGGAAAATTCACTGTGTGGCCATATATGATTCCTCATTTTAAATGTGTGGTTGGGAGGAAGGATACTCTCTGACAGACCAAAATGCTAAAGGAATTTACGATGCTTGAGGGATGAAGGAATACATTAGATTTGGTGGGTAGAGATCATTTGCAAGAGCAGGGCTACTTCTTTCTCTGAAACAAAGAAGGATACAGATGCAGGCACATTTGAAGGTATACATTGTATGAGTAAAGGATGGGAGAGCTGGTGTGGAAGATGGGAAGAGAGGTCTATGGGAGAAAGGCCAATGGCCTGTCAGTGCCAAACTGAGATAGAAACCACAGTGCCCAGTACATAGTGGTCATTTGAAAAGGTAACATAATAGTTTCCTTTCTTTCCTCCTAATCTTTGTACATTTGGGCAGGTATTCTCGTTGTCTTTTCATGTATCATCTCAGTTTAGGTTATTTTGCCAGATAATAATCGTCTATATCAACATTTCACATTCACTTAATACAGAAAGTTCCCCTTAATGTTTTTTTCTAATAATAGGGAATATATAGCCAAAACAAACTGTTTTCTGTTTCAAACTTGCAACTCTAAGCACTAGCCCAATCAGAGATCTTCCGAATGTAGAGTAATTTGGAAAGACAGCAAAATCAAAAGGATATTAGTCATTATTTAGGACATACTATGTACTAGTATTGTGTGAAGTGCTCTACACACCTTAATTTAATCTTCATGCAACACGGTAAGATAGGTGTGTTATTTCTAACAAGATCAGATAAGTGTTCCAGTGTTGCCCACCTGGGTAAGTGGCAGAGGTAGAATTCCAAGATGGGACTATTCCCATCTTCTTTCCATTTTTCCTCACTTTCTCAAATGTTGGTACCATAGAAAAATCCCTGGAATTGACTGATGAGTTATTTTAAAAAGCATGTGTGTTTGGGGTTCCACTGAAGTCTTTGTTAACTAGAGTTTGAAAATGAAAACAAGATAAAGGACTTGAAAATGTTGATCTAAAATAGACATAGGCAAACATAGTTTCTGTGTATACACAGGTCAGCCAATTCAGTAACACTCTTGGTTTCTGTTACAAAGTAAGTCAGTGTTTCATTTGTGGCAGCTTTTTAACCATGGACAAAAATAAACAAACAAAAACATGGGTTCAGATGGTGGACATGCCATGATTAGGTTTTTGCCTTAGAATTTTGATCATTGTTATGGTGTGTGATTGCTGGAATGATTTGGTTTTTGTCTTGGAATTTTTATCATGGTCATGGTGTGTGGTTGCTAAAAAATTCTTTATAGATCATCTAGTTAACCCTTCTTATTTTTAGATGCAAAACCAAAGAGTACTTATATTGAGATTGTTCATACAACAACAGGATCCATTTATATTTCTTCAGGTTAGACTATTTCAAAAAAGTTGTTAGATAATATGACACACTTACTGAATGCCTTTTTAAAAACAACTTCTAGTAATAAAATAAGTTCTGCTATTTAAAATATTCCACTGAATATCTTGATCTACCATGATTACTCTTTACTAAATGTTGCTGTGCCATTTTGGTAGCCTGAAATATGACTTTAATGATTGCAAATTCAAATATATACTATATTATGACTTTTCTAAATGGGAAGAGGTCCTATTTTATAATATATTAAACATAAATTATTTTTATTGTTTTGAGCCAGTGTACTGAAAAATGATGAACGTTTTCTATTCTTTAATTTTTAGAGTTTGATGTAAAGAGCTTCTGCAAGATCCTGGGGCCATTATCCTACTCCAAGATCAAGCATTTGCGTTTGGATGGCAATCGCATCTCAGAAACCAGTCTTCCACCGGATATGTATGAATGTCTACGTGTTGCAAACGAAATCACTCTTAATTAATATCTGTATCCTGGAACAATATTTTATGATTATGTTTTTCTGTGTGTCAGTTTTCATAGTATCCCTATTTTATTACTGTTTATTACTTCCATGAATTTTAAAATCTGAGGGAAATGTTTTGTAAACATTTATTTTTTTTAAAGAAAAGATGAAAGGCAGGCCTATTTCATCACAAGAACACACACATATACATGAATAGACATCAAACTCAATGCTTTATTTGTAAATTTAGTGTTTATTTCTACTGTCAAATGATGTGCAAAGCCTTTTACTGGTTGCATGGAAATCAGCCAAGTTTTATAATCCTTAAATCTTAATGTGCCCCAAAGCCTGGATTAAATACATATGGATGTTTACTATCTTGCACCAAATTATCTTGATACATTCAAATTTGTCTTGTTAAAAAATAGGTGGTAGATTTTGAGGCCAAGAATATTGCAAAATACATGAAGCCTCATGCACTTAAAGAAGTATTTTTAGTATAAGAATTTGCATACTTACCTAGTGAAACTTTTCTAGAATTATTTTTCACTCTAAGTCATGTATGTTTCTCTTTGATTATTTGCATGTTATGTTTCATAAGCTACTAGCAAAATAAAACATAGCAAATGGCATCACTGTGTTTGACTTCTTGTGAAATTTCTATATTTTGTATATAAAATACCTAAAACAGTAGATTAGAAATCAAAAGATATCTCTGGCCTGCAATATTTTACTGATGTGAACATAGGATTTTCCACTAAATAATTTGTCTACTTCTAGCATTCACTTACAAAGAATTCGTAAAAAACACCTGTAATAGCTACTTAGATTTCACAACTTACTTAGATATTTGTCGTTATTCCCATTCCTAGTGTTTTTACTGATTCATATACAATGGTATTCTATTAGATAAGAAGCTGCTATGTGATCTCAGCACTCACTCCTTGGTTGTCAAGAAATGGTGGATAACTCACAGGATTAAAAATGTTGAATGAATATAAAATTTTCTGAAATAGATATTTAAAGAATCATTTTAGCTTGAAGCCAATATGTCTGGATCATAGGTTTTGAGTTTATAATCCAGTAATAACAGCTTTCAGCTTTCTATGAGTATATACAATTCTATACAATGATAAATACTATGCATATAATTTATAAAAATAACTTCTGTTTTACCTAGTTAACAATAAAGCCTATGTTTGCAGCCAAATGTTATGCAGAAAAAGGTCTACTCATCCCATACCAGTGTATATATAGTCAAATATGTGTCTAATACAAATAAAATGTGTCTCTAAGGCATAAAATGTTTTAACACACCACTTTTAGTGAACTCTATCTTATGGTACAGTGGCCTTTCATCAAAGGATCATAATTGAGACTGAGTTGACTGGCAGATGTGTGTGATGGATATTACATTAGGTGCAATGTGTATTTTTGATTTTCATGAGTTTTCTACATTAAGGTAAATTCCTTAGAGTGTGATAGCAGCCTCAGTTTATTTGTTGGTTTAAACTTAAAATCTACTTTTTCTCGATAAAACTATAATGTAGATGAATTGAAAATGAATTTTCTTTTCCCTGTCTACAAAAGTCACTATCAAGCCTTGGAAACCTATTCTCAAATAGAGGGTAGATAATGTGCCATAAATTCTCTTTTAGAAAGAATGTGATGGAATTAAATGAGCTTTGTCTCTATACTACTTAGGGGAAACATCTCAGCTGACAGTCTGTCTGCATCTTTAAAAGCCTTTGATTTCTCTCTATCCAAAGTCCTATGTTATTCTCATGCCTAAAAAGCAAAACTATGACTTTTAAAACAGCAGTTCCCTTTGTAGTTAATGTTGGTTGACAAAGACCAAGTTAAGCACATAGTGACACTTTGTTGTAGAAGCATCTGGGAAAGGAATATATCCTGTTTAGGAACAACTCCTCTTTTTAGAGGGAAGACCTCATCTTTTCAGGGCAAAGCTAGAGAAGAGAAGATTCCCACTTGCTCCTTCACTCACTGGGCGACCCTCGTGAGGTGCTGAGGGAAGAAAATCTGGCGAAAAACTTTTATCAGGTTTCTCCTCATCTCTCCATCTCCACCCTATTTAGGGTAGTGTTTTTCAAAATGGTAAGTGTATAACCAGCCTGTAAGGGTGTATTTCTACATCCAGGTTACCGGACATGCCCCAGATATACAGACGTAATGAACTGTGCAACATAGGATTTTGCATTTTTAAAGTGCATCCACGGGTGATTCTTATACCAGTGCTCAGTGTTGCATATTTTTCAAAACACCGACTTAGTGTGATACTATGATTAAGTTACTGAAATCACAAATAATTAAAAAGCAGAAAAGTACTCTTTCCTAGGGAGGCAGAATAGAAAGTAGCTTGCTTTTCACAGCATATCTATCTATCATCTATCTATCTATCATCTATTTATCTATCTATCTATGAGAATAAATATTATTTTTCTATATTCTAACTAATATAAACTCTCTAGCGCTCTACTTCTTCATCCATAAGCAAGGAATGCAGATACTGCTTTCATTAAGATAGCATGAGACACTTCTGCCGTAAAACTTGCTTGAGAGTGGCTTTATAACACTTCTTACCTGCCTAAGTTCCTTTTCCCTTCAGAGTTGTCCACCTGGTATTCTATCAAGAGAAATGGCTACCGTTTCACTTTGATGAAATTTTTAAGAAGGTACCCATGGGGAATGTCAACAGCAGGTTGAATTTAAGGCAGGAGATTCTCTCAACTGTCTCACTAACAATAGTGATCTTGATTTTATCTCCTTTTGGATAAAGTGGATAAAGTCCTCCATGAGTGGATTAAAGCAATAATGCATATAAATTCTTTCTTTCCCAAGACAGATGCATTAGAACCTTAACTGTAATCCCTTACTGTGGGGAGAAAATGGAAAAATAAGGAAAGTTCCTTTTTGTTCTCAAGACAAAAATTAGGGCTAACTGGTGCCTTTATGGTGAAGGAGAGCTACAGTGTACTCAGGCTTTGAGGTTTGTGAGGAATTATCATGCCCTAATAAGTACAAAAATACAGATGAATAATAGACCACTAAATGAGCAAGAGGAATGTTGATTTCTCAGTTAAAAGCTCTCCAACTGGTAATAGCTATGTTTTTAGAAATCCTGAAGAGTTTAAAAGGTTGGTTTTCAAAAAGACTATGAGTTTTTTTTTTTCCTTATGATCTTTTAAGTTTGGGTTCCGGTTTTTCTATAGTTGTAATTTTATCGTAATGATAGCCTTAGACTTTTCTTTGGTTGGATTTTGCAACCATCATAAATACTTAACATTTACTCACAAGTAAAAGGAAGTTCTCATTTTATTTAAAGGGAACTGCAAAGTAATTTTACTACCAGAAGTAAAAATATATATAAAAATGGCAATGTTATTAAAAAAAGACTTGTAAATACATGAAATGAATGAAAATGCATTAAAAATGTCTAGCAAATTATATTTAGTTTTTACACATGTATTCAATAGATTTTGTTTCCAGATAAGATATAACAAATTGCACTACAACACATGAATAAAAAATAGAAATGTCAGCAACATAAATAAGTGAGGTCTCATGCATTCATCCTAATCTCACTTTGATAGCCCTAAAATGTCACTTCTTCTAGTAGCTTTAAAGTTTGGATTGGCCCAAAGAGTATCATCTATATTTGTGTCTTGTCCCCTTACAATGTACCTGACGGTCTATTTTTTAAAATGTATGTTCTAAAAATATTGAAGAGCCTTAGTAGTAACTTTACCCTATGGATTGTATTTCAAATAAGCCCCTCTCTAGCCTCACTGCCAAGTCTTTTATTTCAAGACTTCCTGAATTTTCACTTAGATTTCTGAAAATTCTCATGTTTTGCCTAACTTAATCATCAAGTGCATTATTAGAGCAAGTTTTCTGACATATAAACCTGGTCCCATATTATTTATCTGTTTAAAACTGTTCAGTGATGTACTATTGCTTTCAGGATGTGATCCAGGCTCCTCAGAGCAGCACAAAAGGCATTCCAGGACACCAAAGGTCCTTTGCAGTTTGCAAAGGTCCTTTACAATTTGGTCCTTAGTTACTTCTCTAGACTCATCTCTTACCAGGTTTTGTCAGACCTCATCATGCACTACATTAAGTTGCTTGAACTGTTTCAACCATACTTAATAATTTGCAGCTGCATTTGCTCTGGTGTCTATGAAAACGCCTTTCTTCCTGAAATCCCCTCATGCCCCTTTCACTTGGAAACACAAAAACATCTTTTAAGACTTGTCTTAAGCTACTCTAACCCTTCAGCAGAATACCTCCTCTGAACTTTCTCAAGTAGAATTAATATCCTTTATTATAAAACAAACATCTATTAAAAAATAAAAATCATTTATCAAAGTTTTTTTTTAACAACTCCCTTCATTCATTGTGCATCCATCTGTACCTTTTCCATTAATTCATTCAACTTTTTAAAAAATAAAGCTTCTACTATACTCCAGAAATGGCTTAGGTGCTGGAGACACTGTAGTGAACAAGACTGGCAAATCTTTATCCTAACAAAGTTGACATTTATAGGGGATTCAATCAGCAGATAAACACAGAGTCTATGACATGATGACAGTAGTGATAAGTGCTATGAAGAAATAAATGACCTGAAAGACTATGAAGAAATGGAGTGAGTGGTGATTTTTTTGGGTGATAAGGAAAGACTTCTGGGGAGCAGACCAAATTGTAATTATAACATATATTTGGACATTAATTTAAACTTTACGATACATTAGATAATTCAAGGAATGTTCTTTATGTATTATTTTAGCTCAAATCATAGGTATAAGGTACATTTCTACTTAGGCAGGGAGAAAAACCTGGATGTAGGATCAGACGTGATTTGAAGTGTTGTAACTCTCATTTGAGACCAGATCTCTGTTCTCAGAGTGTATATTATAACTCAGTAATCTCCCATGGCATTAAGGGGGGCTTAGATGTGTTTACATGTGTGTTTGTAAATTTCCTCATCTTAGCCCTGACAAAACACAGAGCCTGGCAGTAAGTTTTCCAGACGTGGTTGCTGAGTAGCATTAACGGAATGAAGCTGTGGTTGGAAGGAACAAGTTACAAAGGTCAGTCATGAGGCGGGCCTCTCCTGGTGAGCTCCAGTACAATTGCTTCTGCTTTACACCCTTTAACATTACACAAAACATTGCAATTTACTTTAATCCATGGAATTATCTACAAACATCTATCTATTAAATATATTTTTTCATTAAAGTGTACTTGACAAATAAAAATTGTATATATTTACAGTGGACAATGTGATGCTTTGATATGTGTATCCGCTGTGAAATGGTTAAATAAAGCTAATTAACAAGCACATTACCTCACATTCCTATAATTTTCTGTTGTGAGAACATTTAAGATCTGCTTTAATTAGCAACTTTCAAGTGTACAATACACTATTATTAACTGCAGTTACCATATACCACAGATCTCCTATGCTTATTTATCCTGTCTAATTGAAACTTCGTACCCTTTAACCAACATTTTCCTATCTACCCAGCCTTCACCCTCAGCTCCTGGCAGCCACCATTCTACTCTTTCTGCTTCTATGAGTTTGACTTGTTTTAGATTCCACATATAAGTGACATCATGCAGTATATTTCTCTTTGTGCTTGGTTTATTTCACTTAGCAGAATGTTCTCCAGTTTCATCTATGTTATTCCAAAAAGAGGGCTTCCTTTTTTTTATGGTTAAATGGTAACCTACTGTATATGCAGATGCTCCTTGACTTACGATGGTGTTATGTCCCAGTTAACCTGTCATGAGTTGAAAATATCATATGTCAAAAATATGTTGAATACATCTAACCTATGGAACATCATATCTAGCACAACTTATCTTAAATATGCTCAGAGCACTCACATTAGCTACAGTTAGACAAAAATCTTCTAACATAAAGCCTATTTTATAACAAAGTATTGAATATCTCATGTAATTTATTGAATAATGTACTGAAAGTTAAAAATTGTGTGATTGTATACTCAAAATATGGTTTCTGCTGAATGTGTTATCCCTTTTGCACCATCATAAAGTCAAAAAATCATAAACTGAACTATTAGAAGTTGAGGACCATCTGTATATACATCACATTTGTATCCATTTATAAATGAAGGAACATTTACATTGATTCCGTATCTTGGCTATTTTGAGTAGTGCTGCAATGAACAGGGGAGTGCAGATAACTCTGTGACATACTAATTTCAATTCCTTTGGTATATACCCAGAAGTGCTATTGCTGGATCATATGGTAGTTCTACTTTTAATTTTTTGAGAAGCCTCTTACTGTTCTCTGTCATGGCTGTGGTAACTTACATTCTCACCAACAGTGTGTAAGGGTTCCCTTTTCTCCACATCTTTGCAAACACTTATCTTTCAAATTTTCGATAATAGCCATTGTAACAGACATGAGGCAATATCTCATTGTGGTTTTACTTTACAATCCTCTGATGATTAGTGATGTTAAGCATTTTTTAATATACCTGCTGGTCATTTGTATGTCTTTGTTTCAGAAATGTCTGTTCAGATTCTTTGCCCATTTTTTAATTGGGTTATGTGTTTCCTTGCTATTGTATTGTACATTATATTTTGGATAACTCCTTATAAGATGTATGGTTTGGACATCTTTTCTCCCATTTCATAGGTTGTCTCTTCACACTGTTGATTGTTACTTTTGCTGGGCTGAAGGTTTTTAATTTGATGTAATATCTATTGCCTATTTTTGCTTTTATTGCCAGTGCTTTTAAGTTCATATCCCAAAAATATTCGCTGAGACCAACGTCAAGGAGCTTTTCAATCCTGTGTGTGCTTCTAGTAGGTTTATAATTTCAGGTCTTATGTTTAAATCTTCAATCCACTCTGAGTTGATTTTTGTATATGGTATGAACTAAGGATCCAATCTCATTCTTCTATATGTGAATATCCAGTTTTCTCAACACTGTTTATTAAGAAGAGTCTTCTTTCCCCATTTTGTGTTCATGGCAACTTTGTTGAAAATTAATTGACCATAAAATCATGGATTTACTTTGGGGCTCTCTATTCAGCTTCCTTGCCCTATGTGTATATTTTTATGCCAGTACCATTTTCTTTTGGTTGCTGTAGATTTAAAGTGAAATAGTGTGAGACCTCTAACTTTTTGCTCAACATTGCTTTGGATATTTGGGATCTTGATTAGTTCTATGCAAATTTTAGAAATTATTTCCTATTTCTGTAAAAAATGTTATTGTAATTTTCATATGGATTGTGTTGAATTTTTTTTGGATAGTACTATGGCTTAAGTGCATCCCTCAAATTTTATATGTTGAAAACTTAACCCCAAATCCAATAATGTTGGGAGATGGGACCTAATAAGAGTAGATTCGGTCATGAGGGCTCTGCCCAAATAAATGAATTAATGTCATTGGAAGAAATAGTTTTGTTATAAAAGTGAATTTGGCTTATTTTGCACATGTGCCTGTGTTCTCCTGCCCTTCCAACATGAGATGACACAGCAAGAAGGCCCTCGCCAGATGTGAGCTCCTTAACTTTGTACTTTCCAGTCTTCAGGACTGTAAGAAATAAAATTGACATACTTATTTTAATTTATAATTATATTTTAATAAAGTTATTCATTTTTGGTAATAAATAAATCATTATAAATAAAATTTATAAATACATAAAATACATAAATAAATATATATAAATTGTTATAATTACACAGTTTCAAGTATTTTGTTATAGCAGCACAAAACAAGACTAAAACAGGTGGTACCGACATTTTAACAACATTACATTTTTTCCCTACGAACACAGGATATCTGTCAATATATTTGTGTCTTAATTTTGTTCACTAATGTTTTATAGCTTTCAATGTACAGATCTTTCTCTTCTTTTGTTAAATTAATTGCTAAGATTTTTTTTGTTTTTTGTTTGTTTGTTTTGTTTTTTTTGAGACGAAGTCTTGGCCTATTGCCGGGCTGGAGTGCTGTGGCGCAATCTTGGCTCACTGCAACCTCTGTTTCCTGGGTTCAAGTGATTCTCCTGCCTCAGCCTCCCGAGCAGCTGGAACTACTGGTGTGCACCACCACGCCCAGCATATTTTTTTTGTATTTTTAGTAGAGACGGGGTTTCACCATTTTGGCCAGGATGGTCTTGATCTCCTGATCCCGTGATCTGCCAGCCTTGGCCTCCCAAAGTGCTGGGATTACAGGCATGAGCCACCATACCCAGTCAGTTGCTAAGTATTTTTGAAGCTATTATAGATGGTACTGATACCTTTTTTGGATCATTCGTTGTTAGTGTATAGAAGTGCTACTAATTTTTGTGTGTTGATTTTGCATCCTGCAACTTTATTGAATTTGTTTATTAATTCTAACACTTATTTTAGTGGAATATTTAGGGTTTTCTGTATAAAACATCATCTATAAACAGAGACAATGTTACTTCCTTTGCCCCAATTTGGATGCCTTTTATCCTTTTTCTTGTCTAATTGCTCTGGCTAGGACTTCCAGTACTACACTGAACAGAACTGGTGAGAGTGGGCATGCTTATCTTGTCTGTTATCTTAGAAGAAAAGCTTTCAGCTTTTAACCATTAACTGTGATGTTAGCTGTCAGTATTCTATCTTTTTTTCAGAGAGTGTTGTCTACCCTCGTAACTTGGGATACTGAATAGAGACATATTAATTCATATGAATTGATTTGTTCATATTTAATCTATTGTCTCAGCCCAATTTTGTGCTGCTCTAACAGAATACCAGAGACTGGGTAACTATAATAAGCAGACCTTTATTGGCTCACAGTTCTGGAAGCTGGGACTTCCAAGATTGAGGGGCTGGAATTTTTCAAGGACATTTTTTGCTTGTTTGTTTTGTATCATCCCATAGTAGAGGGGGAAAGAGAGGGAGAGAGAAACAAAAGGAGACCAAACTCATTCTTTTATAAGGAAACCACTCCTGAAACAACAGCATTAATTCCTTCAAGAGGGAGATGACCTCATGACCCACACACTTCCTACTGGGCCCCACTTCTTAACACCTTCATATTTGAGATCAAATTTTCAACACAAGAACTTTGGGAGACACATTCAAACCATAGTATTCATCAACAAGTTTTTGGGCTGTATCTTAAAAATATGTCACAAATCGTACTGCTTACCACTACTGGTCAAATCTACCATTACCTCTATTCTGTATTAATATAGTAGCCTCCAAATTTATTTCAGAAAATATTCAAGCATGGAATCTTACAGTTAATTTTCAAACAAAAGTCAGGGTGAGGCTTGAAAAATACAAATCAGCTCATGCCCTGTCTCATCTTAAATACCTGAAACGTCTTCTAATCAAACTTAAAAACCTTTAACATAACCTCCAAGGTCATGTTCCCTTATCACACTTCTTGACCACACCTCCCCCAAAACACTGATCTCCTTGTTGTTTTGAAAATTCCAAATAAATATCATTGTTCCAGATTTTATGCATTTGTCTCTGCCTGTTCCCCAGCTAGTGATACAGTTCATTTCCTCACATAATTATGATCTCTTTTCAAAATAGAGTTATTTGCTAATCACTTCATGTTAAAAAGCACCCCATGTTGATCTCTACCCTTTACCCTGCTTTAGTTTTGTTTCTTTGTTTGTTGTAGTATTCATTAGAATCTGACATTGTTTTGTGCACAGTATGTGTGTGTGTATATTATTCATATTGTCACAATCCAAAGAAAATTCCACACAAGTAAAGCACATGCTTTTCCTCCCCACAAGATCAATCCACAGTGCTCAGAAGTATGCCTGCACACAGTAGGTTCTCAAAACTTTTTTGTTGGTTAAAAAATTAATCTTCCGTTTATGTGGCACTTTATACTTTGTGGAACAGTTTCACCTATATGTGTGTTCATTTAATCTTTCACGATCCAGTATGAATCATCACAACTTTAAAATTGAAACTGTGGATTGAAAATAATCTGCTAACATGATGTAACCATTGAGATGCAGAAATGAAGCTCACATACACAGAATTAAGGAAAAAAACACATGATATTCTTAATAGATGCAGAAAAGGCATTTGATAAAATTTAGTATCACTTCATGAAAAAAATCCTCAAAAATTTAGACAGAGAAGGAACATAATTCCAAATATTCAATGTATTTTAAATCACCAAGTATTAGTAGCAAGAGCACTGCTTTTATTTAGAAACCCTAACAACAATAAAAGAGTTAAGAGTGAGCTTCATTTCTGAATGTAATCTTAGGAGATTTACATACTCTGGCCCCAGGATCCCCGTTAAGGCAGGAGATCTGTCCATACATATTCCTAAGAAGGGGGCTGAATCCAGGGAGCCAAGCAGCATCATTCTGCAGGCACCACTTCCACAGCAGCTCACAAGTTACAACTTAATGACTTGGAATTCCAGCCAGCCAACAGCAACAGGCTGGAGTCCGTCTGAGGCAGGACTGAGTTCCTGGGGGTAGCGGCAGCTGCCGTCTCTGCAGTTCGGTTGACTCAGCCATTCCAGCCTGCCAGCTTTGGATAATCCAAATTGCCCAAACAAGGAAGGGTTCCCCACAATGCAGCACAGCTGCTTTGCCAGATAGTGGTCAAACTGATTCTTTAAGTTTGACCCCCATCCATTCCTTCTCACTGGGTGGGACCTCCCTGCATGGGCTTCAGCCACTCCACCCAGGGTTATATGGACAGTGTTCTTATCTTTCCCTGGGATGGAGCTCCCAGTGAGGAAGGGGCATCTGCTATCTCTGTGGTTTGGTCGAATCAGCCATTCCAGCCTGCTAGCTTTGGAGATTCCAAATGGTCCAGAAAAGAAAGAGTCCCTCACAAAGCAGCACAGCTGCTCTACCAATAAACAGCCAGAGTGCTTCTTTAACTGGGTCCCTGATCCTGTTCTTTATTACAGGGTGAGACCTCCAAACAAGGGTCTCCATTCACCTCTTTTTATCTTTTTATCTTTTATCCACCTCAAGTAAGCCTGGCAGAGATACAACAACAACAACAACAAAAAACTTCAGGCCCATATCCCTGATGAACATTGATGCAAAAATCCTCAATGAAATACTAGTGACTGAATCCAGGAGCACATCAAAAAGCTTGTCCACCACAATCAAGTTGGCTTCATTCCTGGGTTTCATGGTTGGTTTAACATACACAAATCAATATATGTGATTCATCACATGAACAAAACTAAGGACAAAAAACACATGATTATCTCAATAGATGCAGAATATGCCTTTGATAAAATCTAACATCCCTTCATGTTAAAAACTCTCAATAAACTAGGTGTTAAAGGAACATACCTCAAAATAATAAGAGCCATATATGACAAACCCACAGCCAATATCATGCTGGATGGGCTTAAAGACTGAAAGCATTCTCGTTGAAAACTGGCACAACACAAGACGCCCTGTCTCACCACTCCTATTCAATGTAATGTTGGAATTTCTGGCTAGGGCATTCAGGCAAGAGAAATAAATAAACGGTCTTTGATATTGTTTGACTGTGTGTGCACCCAAATCTCAGTTTGAATTGTAGTTCCCACAGTCCTCATGTGTCATAGGAGGGACCAGGTAGAAGTAATTGAATCATGGGGGCAGTTGTTCCCAAGCTGTTCTTGTGATATTGAGTGATCTCACAAGATCTGATGGTTTTATAAGCAGCTGGTCTTTCCACTGCTTTCAGCCATTCTATTTCTTGCCACTCTGTGAAGAGGTCCCTTCTGCCATGATTGTAAGTTTCTTGAGCCCTTCCTAGCCATGCAGAGTCGGGAGTCAATTAAACTTCTTTCCTTCATAAATTACCCCATCTCAGGTATTTCTTCATAGCAGCATGAGAACGGAATAATAAACTATTCAAATAGGAAGAGAGGAAGTCAAATTATCTTTGTTTGCAGATGACATCATTCTATAACAAGAAAACCCTATCATCTTAGCCCAAAAACTTCTTAAGTTTATAAGCAACCTGAGCAAAGTCTTAGGACACAAAATCAACGTGCAAAAATCACTAGAATTTTTATACACCAACAACAGGCAAGCAGAAAGCCAAGTCATAAATGAACTCCCTTTCATAATTGCTACAAACAAAATAAAACACCTAGAAATACAGCTAACAAGGGAAGTGAATGACCTCTTCAAGGAGAACTACAAACCACTGCTCAAATAAATCAGACAGAACACAAACAAATGGAAAAACATTCCATGCTCACGGATAGGAAGAATCAGTTTCATGAAAATGGCCATACTTCCCAAAGTAATTTATAGATTCAATACTATTCCCATTAAACAACCATTGATATTCTTCAGAGAATTAGAAAAAAATACTATTTTAAAATTTATATGAAACCAAAAAGAGCCTAAATAGCCAAGACAATCATAAACAAAATGAACAAAGCCAGTGGCATCACACTACCCGACTTTGAACTAAACCACAAGGTTACAGTAACCAAAATGGCATGGTACTGGTTCAGGAACAGACACATAGACCAATGAAGCAGAATAGAAAACTCAGAAATAAGACCACACACCTACAACCATCTGATCTTCAACAAACCTGAAAAAAAAAAAAAAAGGCAATGGAGAAAGAACTCCTTATTTAATACGTTGTGTTGGGAGAGCTGGCTAGCCATATGCAGAAAACTGAAACTGGACCCCTTCCTTATACCATACACAAAAATTAACTCAAGATAGTTTAAAGCCTTCAATGTAAAACTCCAAACTATAAAAACCCTAGAAGAAAATCTAGGCAATACCATTCAAAGCATAGACACGGGCAAAGATTTCATAACAAAAACCCCAAAAGCAATTACAACAAAAGCAAAAATTGACAAATGGCATCTAATTAAACTAAAGAGCTTCAGCACAGTAAAAGAAACTATCATCAGCCAACCGCGGTGGCTCACGCCTGTAATCCCAGCACTTTGGGAGGCCTAGGTGGGTGGATCATGAGGTCAAGAGTTCAAGACCAGTCTGGCCAATATGGTGAAACCCCACCTCTACTAAAAACACAAAAAATTAGCCAGGCATGGTGGCGCATGCCTGTAATCCCAGCTACTTGGGAGGCTGAGGCAGGAGAATCACTTGAACCCAGGAGGCAGAGGTTGCAGTGAGCAGGTATCATGCCACTGCACTCCAGCCTGGATGACAGAGCAAGACTCTGTCTCAAAAAAAAGAAAAGGAAAGAAAAAAGAAACTATCATCAGAGTGAACAGAACCTACAGAATGGGAGAACATTTTTGCATTCTAGTCATCTGACAAAGGTCTAATATTCAGCATCTATAAGGAACTGAGACAAATTTACAAGAAAAAAATAACTCCATTAAAAAGTGGGCAAAGGACATGAACACAACTTCTTGAAAGAAGACTTATATGTGGCCATCATACTTACGGAAAAAAAGCTCAACATCAATAATCATTAGAAAAATACAAATTAAAACCACAATGAGGTGTCATCTCACACCAGTCAGAATTGCTATTATTAAAAAGTCAAAAAACAACAGATGCTGGTGAGGTTGTGAAGATAAAGGAATGCTTTTAAACTGTTGGTGGGAGTGTTCAGCCATTGTGGAAGGACAGTGTGGTGATTCCTCAAAGACCTAGAAGCAGGAACACCACTTGACCCGGCAATCCCATTACTTATTATATACCCAAAGGAATATAAATTATTCTATTATGAAGATACATGCACATGTATGTTCATTGCAGCACTGTTCACAGTAGAAAAGTTATGGAATCAACCTAAATTCCCATCAATGATAAACTGGATAAAGAAAATGTAGTACTTATACAACATGGGATACTATGCAGCCATAAAAAGGAACGAGATCATGTCCTTTGCAGAAACATGGATAGAGTTGGAAGCCATTATCTTCAGCAAACTAAAATAAGAACAGAAAATCAAACACCGCATGTTCTCACTTGTAAGTAGGAGCTGAATGATGACAACACATGGACACATGGTGGGGAGCAAGACACACTGGGGCCTGTCAGTGTTAGGGGTCCTGGGAAGGAGAGCATCAGAAAGAATAGCTAATGGATGCTGGGCTTAATACCTAGGCGATGGAATGACCAGTGTAGCAAAACACTAAGACACACATTTACCTATGTAACAAAACTGCAAATACTGTACATGTACCCGGAACTTAAAAGTTGAAGAAAAAAAAATTGAAGACAATAAAGAAGAAACAAAAAAGAAAATAGGACAGTAGAAATCAAAAGGTAAGATAATAGAATAGAGTTTCAGCATATCAGCATTCACAATAAAACCAAATTTATCAGCTGAAAAACATAATTTGTCGTAATCAAAGAAAGAAGTCAAATTTAAAAGGGTGAAAAAATACGTATTGGGTAAATAATAGCAAAATGTCTGGTGTAGCTCTAATCGTATCAGACAAAATACACTTGAAGACAACATACATCATTAGCAACAAGAAACTTCATAATGGCACAACACAAAGTTTAATATACCAGAAAAACATACCATAATTTAAAATACATTTGCAACTGAGATAATATCAAAATATATAGAGAAAAATAATATAATTATAGGATGAAAAACTTAATAGCATTTTGGTACATTTCTAAGCAGACCTTTAAATCATTAATATTCAGACAAAAAATTAGCAAAAATATAAAATGTTAGAGCTACAAAATTTCCAACCTGCGTTTAATGAATAGTTTACATTCAAAAATGAAATAATTTACAGCCTTGTTAAATTCAAATAGAGCATTTGTAAGAATTTTATACTAGGCCACAAAACCAAATTTGTCTTAACAAATTTCAAACAATAGATAGCATATAGATCCCATTTTCCATCCACAAAATAAACCAGAATATGACCAAAAAATATAAAGAATGTTCACATATTTTTCAAAATTCATATGACAATTTAAAAACACTTATGGGTCAAGGAAGAAATCAGAATAGAGACTTTAAAAATATGATAAAAAGAATAGTAAAAACATTGTATATAAAATTAATTTGATTCTGTGAAAGTAGTAATTCAAGTATGATATATAGCCTTAAGTCTGCTTATTGCATTGGGAATTAATGCAGTGTACATTCAATTTAAATTAGAATTATTTAACTTAAAATATGAAATAAAGAAAAGATATTCACTATCACCACTTCTATTCAATGGTTTATTGGTGAAATTTGGCAACACAATTTGAAAAAAAAATGCATTCATGCATTGCTTAGATAGGAATACGTTTTGAGAAATGTCATTAGACAACTTTGTGGTTTTGTGAACATCATAGAGTGTACTTACATTAACCTAGTTGTCACATATTTTTATTTATGTGTATTATATATATATATATTCAAATGGTAAACCAAATGTCTCAGCATCATTACTGAATATCAGTCATTTTCCCTACTTTCCTCCTGCTCTGCAATGTTAATATCAAGTGCCATTTATTAAGCTTCTATACACATTCTATTAGTCTCATGGGACCAATGTATATGCAGTCTGCTGTTGACATCATGACGGATGACTGTAAATGGACTGCATGGACCAAACACCCCATGTTCTCACTCATAGGTGGGAGTTGAACAATGAGAACACTTGGACACAGGGCAGGGAACATCACACACTGGGGCCTGTCATGGGGTGGGGGGAGAGGGGAGGGATGGCATTAAGTGAAATACCTATTGTAAATGAAGAGTTAATGTGTGCAGCACACCAACATGGCACATGTATAGATATGTAACAAACCTTTATGTTGTGCACATGTACCCTAGAACTTAAACTATAATAAAAATAAATAAATAAATAAATAAAATAAAGAATTAAAAGAAAAGAATTATTGCAAATGTTGCCAATTTTATGATTGTCCACATAAACAACACAATGGACTCTATAAAAGCATTATTAGAAATAATAAATGAGTGCCATTTACATATCTATAGAATCTCAGATTAAAATCTGTATGTATCTTTATATTCTATGACGTTGGACACGGAACTTTGCAAACTATTATTCCTAGAAGCCTTTGCCTGCAGGAGTATGTCAGGGAAGACATTACATGAAAATTAAAAGATAAAAGAAGAAAAAGGACTGGGAAGATACTACATGAAAATTGAAATATAAAAGAAGAAAAGGGACTTTCAGTGTTAGTTACTTGGTTTGCAACTAATTCTAAAATGTATGTGGAAAGCAATAGGCCAAAAATATCCAAAACACTCCTGATGAGAAATTATGGAGAACTCGTCCTACTGTAAGATTTAATTAGTATTATGGCCATTAAGATAAAGTGATACTGTCAAAGAATAAAAACGTTAACCAATTGGATAGAATAGAAAGTCTATAACCATATTCACACATATATGGAAATTTGCATATCATCAGAGACATGTCATTGCACATCACTAGGGAATATAGGAGCTAGTCAATAAAAATAACTAGAGAAATTGGTAATCCAAAAGAAAAAAATGATGAATTTGGATTCTTTATCTTACTCACAAAAATCTGTTCCCAATAAAGACTAAAATATCAAGAATAAAACTTTAAAATATTTGGAAAAAATCGATATGTGACTATATTTCCAATATGGAGCAAGGAATGATTTCTTAACAAAGATAGAACATCAAGGAAGAGATTAATTAATTGGACTGCAGTGCTATTAAGACCTTCCATTCATCAAATAATATTACAAAGCAGATGAAAAGACATAAACTAAGAGATTATAGTTACAATAAATATAGCCTACAGATAATTAAAAACAAGAATCCAAACCAATAAGAAACAGGGAAACATCTCAATTTTAAAATGAACAAAGAGAAAGCACACATGACCAAAAGGAACAGAGATGTTCAACTCATTAGAAATTAAAGAAATGCAAAGGAACAACTACAAAATTATATTATTTTTACCTATTCAGTTACCAAAAATTAAGAAGTATGGCAATTTAAAGACTGAAGGAGGTATAAACAATTTTATCTGGTATAAATTAGTAAAACTACCCAGGTAAGCAATCTTACCTGGTATAAATTGGTACAACTCCCTAGGTATTATCTGGTAAAGTTTAAAGTTCATGTATCATATAATCCAGCAGTTCCCTTCCTACAATGCTTCTCAAACTTTAATGCGCATATTAATTGACCAAGGATCTTGCTAAATTGCAAACTCTCAGGTGTGAGCTGAGGTTACATAATTTTAGCAAGCTCCCAGGTGATGCCTATGCAGCCTGTCAATCCACACTCTGAGTAGCAAGATAAACCCAAGACAAACTTTGCATTTGGGCAATAGGAGATGTGAGATGTATACAAAACACCCTTACAAATGGCAAAAGGCTGCCAATAATCCAAATGTTTGTTAATAGAATAGATTACAAATTGCATCATCCAATGGAATATTATACTGCCGTAAAAATGAATGTACTGTGACTAAACACAATAACATGCATGAATCTTGGTAACAGAACATTGAATGAATAAACAATCCTGAGAATACCATGATATATTTTTACAAAGTTCAACATTAAACAAATTAAGACATATTTATTTATGCATAAGTATAGGTATGATGAGGTTCCGGACAATATAGCATCTTGGCACCTTAGCATCTGAGAAAACAGCACAATCAGGAAGGTCACCCTTCTTCCCTGAAGCAGGTCATAAAATCCAGGAAGAATTTTCTGATCTTCAGCTGAAGTAAGCAATAAGACAGTTATTCAAGAGATGCTCTCCCTATACCTGAAGGAAAAGAGCTAAAGACATACAGATGCCATAAGGAACCTGAACAAATAGGCCTTTATAAGTTTCCTCAGTTTATTACCATTAGATCCTACACTTTTGTCCTCTAATAATATATCTCCAGTACTTTCTACTTTTCCTCAAACCTAGCACACAAAAAAAATACACAGGTTTATCTGTTTCTTCAGGTCTTCATTTCCTAATGAAGGTTCCTTTGTCATGTAAAATTTATATTAAATAAATTTGTATGCTTTTCTCTTGTTAATCTGTCTTTTACTATAGAAGCACCTTTCATGAACCTAAAACGAGAAAGAAATTTTGTTTCCTTTACTGAGGATACAATTATGAAAACAAAACCAAAAGCACGATAAACACTAAATTAAGATAATATTTTCATAATGATGATTGACAGCAGGGTGATGCCATAAGGAGAAGGAAATAGGCAGATGGAAGTTACTTGCAATGTTCTGTTTCCTGAATTGAATGTTGAACCCATGAGTGTTATTATATTTTTTAAAAATAATGAATTTATATTATGCATCATAAATTAATAGAAAACAATACCTAATACAAATATGTATTTTACTACTTTATACATACATTAGCAGATTTAATTCTCATATCCCTATGCATTATATATGCTGTTATCAGCAAGTTACAAACTAGGATTTGGGAACAAAGAGGTGAGGTAACTTGTCTAGAGTTGCACAGCTAATACATGGCATTCAATAGTTGCTGAAAACAAAAAACTAGCAGGCATCCTTGCTTCTTCTCTTTCTCTCATACCTCACATCCATTTCATTAGCAATTCCTAACGAATGTGTCGCCAAAATAGATCCCAAGTTTATCTATTTATTTCTCCCCATCTCCATTGTTACCTCCTGATATGGTTTGGCTTTGTGTCCCTACCCAAATCTCATCTTGAATTGTAATCCCCAGGTGTTGAGGGAAAGACCTGGTGGAAAGTGATTGGATTATGGGGGTGATATCCTCCATATTATTCTTGTAATATTGAATGAGTTCTCAGGAGATCTGATGGTTTTATAAGGGGCTCTTCTTCCTTCACTTCCATCACACATGTAAGACATGCCTGCTTCCCCTTTTGCCATGGCCTCCCCAGCCATGCAGAACTGTGAGTCAATTAAATCTCTTTTCTTTATAAATTACCCAACTACTCAAGCAGTTATTTATAACAGTGTGAGAATAGGCTAACGTACCTTTCCAATGCAACCTTCAGTTAATCTGACATGAATGACCTCAACGTTTTCAAAGTCTTTTTGCTTCCTCCCTTCCTCCATATTATGAGTTGAATTATGTCCCCATATATTCATATGTTGAAGTCCTGACTCCCAGAACCTCAGAATGACTTTATTTGGAGGTCTCTGTAATGACAGGGTCCAGAACCTATATTCTCAACCACTTGTACACTGTCCTTATCAGTTTCCCAGAGTTAGTTCTGTTCTTTAACAAGATCTTGGGTGAGTTGTTTTATTTCATGGGCCAACACTTAGCAATACTGACATATTTGGGTTGGGCCCTACCTAAGGAACCTTTCGTTCTAAAGTCCGTCATAGACCAACAGAGCCCTGGCTTGAAATGACCAGATCATGAGGCATTTCACTCTCCTTTAGGTGGCATGTAAATTCCTGCTCTACATCAGTTTGGTCTTAAATATTGCTGTAAGAAGATGATTGGGAGGACTGAAGAGATCATTTGTTTTGCTAATTACATTTGACCAGTGTTATTCTATTGAGTAGTTTTACTCTTTCAGACAAGTACACAGACAGAAAACCTGGCCCATTCTTACGGAACCTGAGCATTTTGTTGATAGGAACATGTCTTATTTTCTCTTAGATTAGGTCAGACTGAATTTTGCAGTTACTTTTCAGATTTATCAACTCATTGGCATAAAACAAATACAAATAAAAATTCCATATGTCATCCCATTTTTATTCCTTGGAAATTTCCCAGAAAAAATCTGGGATAAAAATTTTATTTCAGGCCGGGCGCGGTGGCTCACGCTTGTAATCCCAGCACTTTGGGAGGCCGAGGCGGGCGGATCACGAGGTCAGGAGATCGAGACCATGGTGAAACCCTCTCTACTAAAAAACAAAAAAATTACCGGCTGGTGGCGGGCCTGTATCCCACTACGGAGAGGCTGACCAGGAGAAGGCTGAACCGGAGGTGGACTTGCATGACCAAATTGCCCACTGCACTCACCTGGTGACAGACGGACCACCCAAAAAAAAAAAAAAAATATATATATATATATTCATATTTTAAGGCTTGAACTGATAAAAACTTAAACTAATTTATTATTAAATTCTATCTTTATTTGTCAAAGGTGGAAACCACAGGAACTATGACTTCATGGCTACTGGGATGTATGAAGCGGTGTTCAGATGCCTATTCTTGAAATGTCAAGGTGTTGCCTAAATTCTTGGCCAAGACTTGCTTATAAAGGATTTTTTAAATTAAAAAAAAAAAAACAGGAAATCAAATGCCATTTACTAGACTTATTAGTCATGGTTTAGATACCATAAATCAGATCATTTGAGTGAGGGACATTGCCCAGTAAATACACATTTTAAATTTAACAGTAAAGACTGTCATAGATACAAATACATCACTACACTCTCAGAAACTTACATACCCATTTGAAATATTTTCTAGATATATATCTGAAAAGAGTCTTGCAGGAGAGTTTCTTAAAGACTGCATTCTTGAAAATTACCTCTTTCTCCCAATACAAGACCATTTTCATTGATGTTTCAGCTCTTGCTAAGGCCAAACTTTTATTTTTTTTTTCATGGTATATTCCTCTTTTTATTTAGACTTTTAAACATTTCATTATTTTATACTTGTCTATGTAATATTTTATAAGTAATATTTTATACTTGTCCATGTAGAAGTCTTACATACTTTTTGTTAGATATATTCCTAGGTACCTAATATTTATTCTTTTCCTAAATTTTTTTGAGTGTGTAGTCTTTTATCCCTCAGCTCCCTCCCACTCTTCCCCCTCCCTCTCCTGCCTCACCCAGTCCCCAAAGTCCATTATATTATTTTTATGTAAGGCCGGATATTTCTGAACTATTGCTAGCCTTCTTTTAGCTATTTCTTGGTTGTATTTTCCCTCCAAAAAACAAAACAAAAGAAAACACATCAAAAAGCACACTTACTGTGTTTTTTTCTATTAACCTCATTTCATTATTTGAGTTATTAAGCTAAAAGGTAATCACATTGAAAAGTACCTAAAAATAAGACTAACACATGCCAGAAAATAAATTGAGAGCATTAGCTTACCTTTATGCAACAGATATATTTTGAAGTATTCTCAATTTCAAACAAGACAACCATTTTGAGTTTGCCTTTATCTCTAGTCTCTTTATCTTTCCCCAGAAATAAGAAACAAGCGGAATTAGATTTCACTGAGACCTTGAAAAAGCTATTGGAGATACACTTCAGTGCTATTTGTAACCATGATAGATTCTTCTACATTCGGCTCCAGAGAAGTCTTTCATTTTTGAATTTTTTTTTCCTAAACTGTATCTAATTCTTACTTCAGAGATGAAATATCAAGTAGCAGTCTGTCAGGTTCCAAATAATTCTTTTACTGTAGAAGTTAAATGCTTTCTTTGTTTCCCAAGTAAACCCATTTAGCACCTGCTGAGCTGATAAGCAAATTCCAGTTGTCCGAGTCCAGGTCTCCCTCCTGAGAAGATGAGAATGTTTAGCTTAAGATAGAAAAATGCTCTTTCATTCATACCTTTCCCATCTCAAGTTCAGAGTGAGGACAAAGCTTAAAGGTTTGCTTGTTTATCTAAAGTGTGAGCTTTGGTGGTGATGGCTGCTTCTTCACTGTATTCTTATTCTCCTCTTCCTCCTTTTCCTCCTCTTTCTCTCCCTTCTTCTCCTCCTCCTCCTTTTCTTCCTGTCCTTTTTCCTCATCTTCATCTTTGCCTTCATCTTTATCAAGGACTGCATAAGATATGACAATAAACATAAACAATATTAACAAAGCAAATAATTCAATTTATACCAAACAACCCAAACAAGTTGTTTTTTCAACCATTAACATTTTTCCTCAAAACCTTCATAGGATTATTTCCTGTAATAATCACACAAGTTTTATGAGATAGATCTCATCTTCACTTTACAAACCAGAATTCTGAGGCTCAGAAGAGTTAAATCCGTCAAATTTCACACAGATGGTAAGTTTTGCAGCTGACACTTAAACCCAGCTCAGTCTCATCCAAAAGACTACGAACTGTTCCACAGACATTAGTAAACATTTTTTGAAACAAAATAAAATGAAGCAGGGTTTCCTGGCTTAGCAGATGATTTCATAGAGTGGCAATAAGATTAAGTGAGGAATAAAGAGAACTGGATTATAGTCACAGTTTTGCCACTATCTTCATGACTGATTACCTCTGTGAACTTTGGTTTTCGCATCCATAAGTTAAAAAGATTGGACTAGATCCTACAGTCCTTTAGGCTCTAAGATTCTATGCTCTTTAGTGTATTCTAGGCTACAGAGTCAGATATTGAGATCACCAGATATCTTGATTGTCTGTCTTTCTCCACTGATACGCAGGAAATAGAGATGGAGGTAACCCAGGCAATTGCAGAACAGTGCTAGACTCCTGACTTCCTTTTTACTTGCCATGGGTGTCTCCGTTTTACTGTCTCTGTATATAGCTTCCAGACTTGTCTGCTCAAACTCTAGTAAGTTTATCCTTCCTACCTGAAGGCTGCTTAGAGATACCAAGAAAGACACCCTGTGCAGAAAATAACCCTCTTCTCCTCTCTCCATTTTTTGAAGAAGAAACACGTAACTCAGTGTTGCAGGTACAAATTGGTTTCTATCCTTCCTTATTTCAGTGGCCTAGTTTACATTACCTACCCTTTTTCAGTGACCTCATCCCTGCAGAAACTCCTCACCCCAATAAAAGACTTTCTATGTCTTTCTTGGTTATATTTGATTTTCTTATGACCTGAAATGAGTCAGTAATAGTCTCGCTTCCAAAAATATAAAAACCCCATAGAAGACACAGCGCTGAAAGCTATTCCAAAGCAGCAAACTAAGTCCAGCAATTCTCGGGGTAGAAGTCTGCAGATGTCTCTTTGGTGGTTTCTTCTACAACTGTGAACATTTGTTGTTTAATTGTTTAATTTTTGTTTGTTTCTTACATGTTTGCTTTTTTGATTTATCTTCCTTAGTTATGCAAGTGACCTCAGTATCTTCCTAATAAACCTTCTTCTATGTTTAGAGTTGATTTTGGTAGTATCCCCCCCAAAACTTAAATTGATTCGATGATTTGCCTCATTCATATAATTACAAAATATCACTCTAATTGGACTCCTTTAATTAAATTTTAAACCCCTTCACACCCTGTCTCACTGCCCTGCACTTGTCACCATCTAACATAAACATTTTACTTACTTATATTCTCTTATTATTGCACTACTCCTAACAGAATGTAAGTCCTACGGAAGCAGAAATTTTAGTCTGTTATTCCCAATGCTATATCTTCAGGGTCTAGAATAGTTTCTGGCACTCACTTAGGAGTTATTTGTTAGATTTGTAGACATTTATGTTACTAAAGGTACTGGGATATGATTTATATCTTTTAGGATTTCTAATCTCTTGAGGAACTCTTTCTCCTCTCCTCTCCTCTCCTCTCCTGTCCTCTCCTGTCCCCTCATCCTCCCCTTCTGGCCTCCTCCTCTCTCCTCTCTCATCCTCCTCTTCCTTTCTCCTACTTTTCCCTCCCTTCTCCTTCTCTTCCTCTTCTCCCTGCACTTCCCTTCCCTCCTCTCCTCATCATCTTTCTTCTCTGTCTCCTGCCTTTCCCTTTCTCTTTCTCACAAAAGCTACATTTGCTTATTAGTTTGCCTTGTTATAAGTCGACAACTCAGTGGGATGGCACAGGGTGAAATTTTCCCTTCCAGACCTTTGTCTACGGCTCACCATTTTCACCTTTATAATAATATAAAATAGAAAATTAACATTTAGGTATGGTCTTTGGGAAAAGTTAAGGCTGCCTTTAGTGTTATTGGCTTCTGATGCCCGCCTGTAGCCTAGGAACAGGTTGCCTTCTCTGTAGGTCAACATTGTTACTGAGGAACACTGGGGAAAAAAAAAGTCTCAGAAATGTGTATTTGTATGATCTTGACTTCTGTGCATTTATTCTCCAAATTCCTGGAGTGGAGAAGAGGAGTGGAATGCAGGACAGAATAAAGACAGGATGATCCCTTGGTTGTGGCCATCATTCAATATCTTTTTCTTCTTGGATACAGGAAATTGAAAACTTAAAAGGAAAAAGAAATGTTAAAAATCTACAATAAACAGAAATAATTTGATAGAGGCCAGATTCCTTATTCCATGTGTTTTCCTGCATTATTGAAAAAGTATGCAAAGAAGTGCCATCAAAAGAAATAAAATAAAATAAATAAAATAAATACAATTTATTTGTGCATAAATTAAATGTGCACAAACTCTAGAAAATGACACAAGACTTTTGTTTATTTGGGGAGAACCTATGCAATTTTTTTTCTTCTTACGGGAACTACAATAGTATCAATAAGTTGTGATATTTAAGACAATTTTACCAAGGTATGTATTCTTTTCCTAGAAGCTGAAACACCCCTAGAAGAGAGGGAAAATGTAATACCTGCAAGACTTTTTAAAAAATCTTTCGTTTTTTTTAGAGATGAACTTGGCCTGCTTTTTGTGTTTCTGAGTAGAAAGTAAAGAAAACTTTTCCCTTGGTCTCTTAAATGATTAGGTAGGTGAAATAAGAGGAGTTTATCTTTTATAACAAAACTCTCAAGGTGCTTGGTGCACACTCTTTTGTTTTGTTTTAAATACTCTCTTGCTCCCTTCAGCCCAATAAAGCCTTTTCCATGCCCTAGAGAACCTCTACTTGACTAAATACTGATTAACCAAATGCAGGATCTGGTGAGGTGTTTATTAGCAATAATTCTAACTATACTCCTTTAAAGACCCAGTCTGAACATTCATCACTTTTAATATTTCCCACATTCCCAGGCCCTTGTACCAACACTTTAGGGTCACTTTCCATGCCACTTTTTTCATAAAGTCACTATTGCCTCCCATTATGAAATCAAATGACCTTCTCTTGCCCTGAATTTCTTCTCTTTTCATTCCGTTCTTTTCCTTTCCCTTCCCTTCCCTCCCTTTTCCTGCCCTCTCCTCTCTCTCTTTCTTTTATCTGAACTCTACGATATTTACTCCTGCTTCATGCCACATTCCCCTTTGTACCTTATGTTAAGTTTGTTTACACATCTCTTATTCACCCATTTAGAATATGAGTTTCATGGAAGTGGTGTTTATCTCCCATTTATTCAAATGATCATTGAGGAGAAGACTTTTGCCAAAAGTGTGCAGACCTAGCAAAGTGGTTTTCCACCTGCAATTCAAGTCCACTAAATGTGCTAAGGCATCTGTTATGTTAGACCAGTTGGGAGAAGAGTAAAGTTTCCTTTCTCTATGCCCTGGGAATAAGCTCATGTTAACAAATAAATGAGCATAACAAATTAATAGTAAAGGTAATTAATAGCTTTTGCAACAGTGGTTACAAGTTTTCCAAGAGAGAAATGCAACTCCCAGAAATAAGGATCCTGTCAACACTGGAGCTGACAGTTTGTCTACGACTCACCCCACCCACTTTTAGGGGCTTTTCTAAAAAATTGATTGTTACGATAGAGTCCATCTGGTGAAAATGGCAAGAAAAGGACACAGGTTTTTCATCACCGTCCTCACATTGGCATAGCAGCCAATTGGCAGCAGAGTAAACTTGGAGTTTCTTTATTTTTTCTCTCCCATCTCATAGGCTATGGAAAGTTCTAAATTTTAAAGGACAACAAGGCTATATTTCAGAGATGACAGAGTGAAATTCTATGCCCTGCCTTCCACTTCAAGCTCAAGTAACTCCTTACTAACGTATTGTAATATAGCAGAAAGAACAGTTTTGAATACTTCTGCCCTAGGATCTGCTCTCCCAAGAAGCAGTAGGAAAAATAGTTGAGATCAGAAATCATAATTTAGTAAAAAATGTAGAGCAGATTTGCTCAGTGTTATGCTTGGCCAATTTGGATCTGCAACACCCTGGAGCCAGGATAAAAGTGCAAATTTCTAGGCTCCCTCACAATCCTAAGGCAGAACCTCTGAAGTTAGGGCTCAGCAACATGAAATTTTGACAAGCTGTCAGGATGATTCTAAATTGTAACAATTCCTTAGGTAAGGGTAGTGAAAGGATATTAAAATATTCTAGACGAACCCTCATTTAAAAATTGGCTTATTTTTATTTTTTTTGTGGGGATTATTAATAGAAGACATTGTTTTTGAAATCCGAGTTTAGATTATTGTTCTTGTCTTCTAGGAATTCAGAAAATGGGAAAGAATATGGTAAAAATTACTTTGGGGCACTATCTTCAACATTAAGAGAGTGAATATGTTAAAGGTAATGCAATTAGTTGGCTATTAAATGACTTAAAAAGCGAAAGAATTCAAATAGTCTTGCATAAAGTTTATAGAGTTGAGCAGAAATCCTAGAAATGAGTGTAGAGAGTGAGTTTTCAATTTATGAAGCCAACAGGTTAAGGCCATTTTCAGCAGTTGAAAATAAATTTAACAGTGAAGATATTTATTGCCGTTTGGCTGAAAACAATGTTTAGAATTAAGTTGCTGGCTTTGGAGAAATCTGTAAAATGTATAGTAGATTACGTGGCCAGTTCTTTCTTTCAAATACCTGAAATAAAATCTGCAGTTTTCTACACGAGGGAGACAAGTACTTAGTGGTACATATTCCTGGCCAAGTCACTTTAGAATCCAACAGCTTTACTTTACAAGAATTCTTTTCTATAAAATGTGCATTCTTGTTCAATTTCCCTCCCTTCATTTTCCTTCTATAACTTAATAATCTTTAGTCAAATTTTAAGCAGATATAACAATAACTTCAACTATAATAGAAAATATACGAGGTGAAAATAAAGGTTGTGTCATTTTGGATACAGACCTCTGTAAACAAAATGTTTGAGCTCACTACAAAATTTCAACTGATATGAAGAAAGTATTTTGTGGTATTTGGAAGCAAGAAAGCATATCTTTTAAAAACTGTCTCTAGCACTCCTTTAGTTAAGGTGTTGTGGTTTATTTCATTGTGCAAAACATATTTCAAAGAGCTTCAGATGGTCATTTGATACTGTGCAATCTCATGCGCCTAGTGGATCATGTTTCCCTAGACAGAATTATAGTGTAAACTTGCATAAAATTTTAATTTGATACTGGTTTTTTCCTTCTTGTTCAGTAAGAGAAACCTATTTTTAGTAATAGCAATATCATATACACACAAAGACTGCAATGTTAAGTATTCTAGAAATAAGATCTTCAGAATTAATAGACACAGTTAAAATGATGTGATAGATAAAATTCCATCGAATCTTCATAGTATAAAAGTTAAGTGTTAAAAAATCCAAATGTTTGAACTACATTTGGGGGAAGTTTTGATTGTATGACATTTTGAGGTTATAAAATGTAAGAATAGTCTCATATAAGATTTATTCTAAGTTCATCTAATATACAAGCACACAGTTTGTACTAATGCATGTAACTATTTCATCATAGCCTTAAATGCAAATTATGGCACAGAGATTTAACTGAGCTTATTACAATAAATTATTTTTGAGAGATCAAATCAATTGACAAATGGATGGAGGAGTAATTTGACACCTAATTGAATTTTTTTTTTTTTTTTTTTTGAGACATAGTCTCGCTCTGTCACCCAGGCTGGAGTGCAGTGGCGCGATCTTGGCTCACTGCAAGCTCCGCCTCCCAGGTTCACGCCATTCTCCTGCTTCAGCCTCCCGAGTAGAGTAGCTGGGATTACAGGCGCCCACCACTACGCCAGGCTAATTTTTTGTATTTTTAGTAGAGACGGGGTTTCACCATGTTAGCCAGGATGGTCTCGATCTCCTGACCTCGTGATCCACCCGCCTGGGCCTCCCAAAGTGCTGGGATTACAGGCGTGAGCCACCGCGCCCGACACCTAATTGAATTTTTAAGAACTCTATAGTAGAGCATCTCTTCTATATGACTACCTTTTACAGCACTTACTAAGGTATATCATAACTTTGTAAATGATTATTGTCTTCAGTTCATATTGATCTAAAACTAAAATATTGTCAAATTTGCCTGCTTAAAAACATGCTCCAGGCCAGGAGTGGTGGCTCACGCCTGTAATCCCAGAACTTTGGGAGGCCAAGGAGGGTGGATCACCTGAGATCAGGAGTTCGAGACCAGCCTGGCCAACATAGAGAAATCCCGTCTCTACTAAAAATATAAAAAAATTAGCCGGGCGTGGTACTGGGCGCCTGTAATCCCAGCTACTCAGGAAGCTGAGGCAGGAGAATTGCTTGAATCCAGGAGATGGAGGTTGCAGTGAGCCAACATGATCCCACTGCACTCCAGCCTGCGTGACAGAGTGAGACTCCGTCTCAAAAAAAAAAAAAAAATGCTCCAGTTATCCACATAATAAAAAATAAC
>NW_026652287.1:90664499-90843838 GCF_009828535.3 Hylobates moloch | reverse complement strand
TGCTCCAGTTATCCACATAATAAAAAATAACAAAAAAAATCCCTGCAAATTTCTTACTATTTAAATTACCATAATCCTTCACATTGTTTTTCTCTGCCAAATAACAATTTTGAGTCCATCACTTACCATCAAGTGATAAATTACTTACAGGCAAAGTAAACAACCAATGACAATGACTATTTCAAGGTTGTTATTCTCCTTGAACTTTCTGAAGCGTTAAGCACAGATAGGTACCTGTATTGAAAAGTATTTTTTTTTCTTGTATGCCTGAATCACACAGTTTTTTTCCTGGTTTTATTCTTTTATTCATTTATATACTAATTTGTATTTTCACCAGAAAAAAAATTACACTATATATAAGATTTTAGAAATTAGTTTCATCCTAAGAGCAGTAAATATTAGTAATGAGATAATTTAAGTGAACAAAACTAGCTGATAACTTTTCCTTCATTCTACTAGCAAATGTCTTTTAAAAAATTGTATACAGAACAAAAGGCATCAGGTTCAGGTGTTTACAATATAATTGTAATCACTTTATTTCTGCTTCCCTAAGTTAGGAGATAGAGGGTGAAGAAAACTTGGCTGTGTTACCATCAGTGCAGTTTATTTCTTCAGATTCAACAAATGAAATTCACAGTGGTTTCTGGAATATCCATTACTATCCACTGGCACCAACCACAGAATAACAAACACATACTTTTTTTGGTTCTATTCAAGAATTACACACTAGAAAAGTAGGTTTGTGTTATATACTTCTTCAGCATCTTTAGTTATTGTGGTAATACAACAGCACCAGACATTTTTTCTTTATAGTTTTTTAGATGACATCTTTCTTAATGCCTCAGTTAAGAAGGGTATCTATCCCTTTAATAGAAAAAGAAATCACGTCTTATCCAGAATTATGAATATGGAAAATATGGATGTGATCTTTAGCCAGCAACATGAATGACTATTCCAACAAGAAACTGAAAAGAAAATTATTATACAACATACTAGCTATTTCTCAGATACCTCCATGAAAAATCAGGTTCTCAATTAGAGGTCATGGACCAGATGGACACATTGCAAGGCTGAAACATAAAAATTAATTCTGGTTGAAAACAAAACCAATGAGATATAAACAATATTTACATAAATTTAAAATATACAAATTTTTGTATATTTTTAAAAATAAGCATTTTACAGGAACCTATATAAACAAAAAGATGTATTTAAATATACTAAAAGTATTGTGCATGAGGAGAGGCATAAAATAAAAAAGGAATGGTTAAAAATACAAAACATCATTAAAACAAAAAAAGAGCTTTGTATGGAAAATTATCACAATCATCTATGCCTGAGTTATGGCTAGATAAACGAGTGTGAAATCCTGCTTTCATTAAGATATGTTTTAATGGATGTATCTTGAGACAAACTCTCATTACAACTCCAGTTAGAGGTTTTTCTTTCCCTAGCAATCTGCTTTCTTATTCCTTCTGAGAGTAGTAATAATAAAAGCTAACCTTTGATGATTGTCTATGTTCTAAACGTGTTAAATGTTGAATTATACCTAATTTTAAAAATGATCCAATGATGTAAGTGTCATCATTGTCCTTATTTTACTAATGAAGAAGATTAGGTGAATTATCCAAGGTCACAAGCTTATTACCCATCTGATTCTGGATACCTGCTTTAACCTTTAGACTTCAGCTCCCACTGAAATTCTGTGTATAGCTGAAGTCGGTGTTAAATATTCAGTTGTATAGTATCTTTAGCTAGCTGTCTTTTAAAAAAATTTTAACTATCTTATCTATGAGTGAGGAAACTAGTATATCAATATTTTTATTTAAAACAATTTTGCCCAAATATATTTTAAATTATTGAGGTAAATACAAAAAGTCCCTATTCAGAGGTGAGGTCTGTGTTAAAATTTTTAAGAAAGAAGAAATAGATATACTTAGCCAAAAAAAATAAAGAAAACCTAATTATAGAGAAGAAATTAATTAGAATATTCAGCTTCAAAGAGTAGTTGTAATCGGTGGAACTGCAAATTCCTATTAAAATAAAGAATAAATATGCTAAATGTTGATAATATTAAATAATTTTATTTTTTATATCCAATTCTCACAATAGAGGAAAAAGTTAGAAACTAGATACTTAAAATTCAAGAGGACAGGTAGCTTATTTTGTTGGGGGAAGGTAAATGTTGACTAGGGCTATGTGTTATTACCAAATTTAATTCTTCTTCCTCATTACATAAGCATCTATGATAGGGCAGCACAGAGCTAGTCACTGAAAAAAAAAAAAAGTAAAAAAAAAAAAAAAAATTCCTGGCTTTAAGTAGCTTGCAATCTAAGAGATATATGTGGAAAGAACTGCAAATTGTTTTAGTTGGAATTATTTTAGTCTACAGTAGTTTCTGAAAGGAGTATGGGCTTATTTCTATAAGTGAGGGACAGAAAATATTGGAAACCTCCATGGCGAAAGTATTGCTATATCAAATAGGTGTTTTGTGGGCAGATGGGTGGTAAGAGAATCTCTGGCAGAAATTTCATTGCAGCCAAGGCTTAGGGCCGAGGACATACCAGTAAATTCAGAAAACTGCAAAAAATTTGATAAGGTTGTAGCAGGAGACCTGTAGTTGTGAGTAGGAAAGAGTCCTGGAGGGGCAAACAAGGGGAAGATTCCTGTGCACAAAAAAAAGAAGTCTAGTTTATTATTATTATTTTTAATCAGGTCTTTATATATTTCTGGGTAGAAGACAATCACTTCTTTACCTGTCTCAACTTCAAACTCTTCCTATGCATACTGAACTGACCTTGCTTGTAGTCTTATTGGGACTCAGTAGCCCACAAGTATTTCTCCTGTGTTTATCTCTGTAAACCCAGGGTGAAACCTTGTGGCAGATGCTTGTTTTTGGTTTAGGATTCATTTGAAGTGGCCTCCAGTGAAGACTGTGTCAGTGGGAGCTTCTAGTCTCAGTTATGTTTAGTAGTGAAGACTGGCTGCCTGGTCAGATTATCTCTCTTTGTCAAGAGCCTCTTTGTCATCTGCCTGGTTTCCAAATACAGTCTTCCAGCCAGAAGACTGTATTTGGAAAGACTTTCATTTGGAAAGAAAGACTGTATCTGGAAAGACTGTATTTGGAAAGACTTTCACTTACTCAATTCCACCTATCTCCTTCAAAGAAATTCGTTTTTTGCTGAAAACATTGAGTTACCCTCTGGTGTTCATATTCTAGAAGCCTGTTTAACAAGGATACCATTAACACAAATTGATTATTGACATCTGATATGATTTGAATCTGTGTCCCCAGGAAACCTCAGTTTAAACTGTAATCTCAAATCATGAGTGAACTCCCATTCACAATTGCTTCAAAGAGAACAAAACACCTAGGAATCCAACTTACAAGGGATGTGAAGGACCTCTTCAAGGAGAACTACAAACCACTGCTCAATGAAATAAAAGAGGATACAAACAAATGGAAGAACATTCCATGCTCATGGGTTGGAAGAATCAATATCGTGAAAATGGCCATACTGCCCAAGGTAATTTATAGATTCAATGCCATCCCCATCAAGCTACCAATGACTTGCTTCACAGAATTGGAAAAAACTACTTTAAAGTTCATATGGAACCAAAAAAGAGCCCACATCGCCAAGTCAATCCTAAGCCAAAGGAACAAAGCTGGAGGCATCACGCTACCTGACTTCAAACTATACTACAAGGCTACAGTAACCAAAACAGCATGATACTGGTACCACAACAGAGACATAGATCAATGGAACAGAACAGAGCCCTCAGAAATAATGCTGCATATCTACAACTATCTGATCTTTGACAAACCTGACAAAAACAAGCAATGGGGAAAGGATTCCCTATTTAATAAATGGTGCTGGGAAAACTGGCTAGCCATATGTAGAAAGCTGAAACTGGATCCTTTCCTTACACCTTATATAAAAATTAATTCAAGATGGATTAAAGACTTACATGTTATACCTAAAACCATAAAAACCCTAGAAGAAAGCCTAGGCAATACCATTCGGGACATAGGCATGGGAAAGGACTTCATGTCTAAAACACCAAAAGCAATGGCAACAAAAGCCAAAATTGACAAATGGGATCTCATTAAACTAAAGAGCTTCTGCACAGCAAAAGAAACTACCATCAGAGTGAACAGGCAACCTACAGAATGGGAGAAAATTTTTGCAACCTACTCATCTGACAAAGGGCTAATATCCAGAATCTACAATGAACTCAAACAAATTTACAAGAAAAAAACAAACAACCCCATCAAAAAGTGGGCAAAGGACATGAACAGACACTTCTCAAAAGAAGATATTTATGCAGCCAAAAAACACATGAAAAAATGCTCGTCATCACTGGCCATCAGAGAAATGCGAATGAAAACCACAATGAGATACCATCTCACACCAGTTAGAATGGCCATCATTAAAAAGTCAGGAAACAACAGGTGCTGGAGAGGATGTGGAGAAATAGGAACACTTTTACACTGTTGGTGGGACTGTAAACTAGTTCAACCATTGTGGAAGTCAGTGTGGCAATTCCTCAGGGATCTAGAACTAGAAATACCATTTGACCCAGCCATCCCATTACTGGGTATATACCCAAAGGACTATAAATCATGCTGCTATAAAGACACATGCACACGTATGTTTGTTGCAGCACTATTCACAATAGCAAAGACTTGGAACCAACCCAAACGTCCAACAACGATAGACTGGATTAAGAAAATGTGGCACGTATACACCATGGAATACCATGCAGCCATAAAAAATGATGAGTTCATGTCCTTTGTAGGGACATGGATGAAACTGGAAAACATCATTCTCAGTAAACTATCACAAGGACAAAAAACCAAACACCGCATGTTCTCACTCATAGGTGGGAATTGAACAATGAGAACTCATGGACACAGGAAGGGGAACATCACACTCCGGGGACTGTTGTGGGGTTGGGGGAGGGGGGAGGGACAGCATTAGGAGACATACCTAATGCTAAATGACGAGTTAATGGGTGCAGCAAACCAACACAGCACATGGATACACATGTAACAAACCTCCACATTGTGCACATGTACCCTAAAACCTAAAGTATAATAAAAGATAAATAAATAAATAAACTGTAATCTCCTATGTTGAAGGTGGGGCCTGGTGGGAGGTGATTAGATTATGGGGGAGGATCCCTCATGACTTAGTGCTGTGTTTATGATGGTGATTTCTTGTGAGATCTGGTTGTTTTGTGTGTGGCACCTCTTCCCACCACCTCTCTCTCTCGTTCCTTCTTTTGCCATGTGATGTGCAAGATTCTGATTCACCTTCCACCTTAAGAACCATCAGCCAATTAAACCTCCTATAAATTACCCTGTTCCAGGTATGTCTTTATAGCAATACAAGAATAGCCTAATACATTGGATTGTTGGCCAATGTAGGGACTTCAACATTGGTTATCTGCATAGCTTGCATAAAAGATAGTTAAAACCCTGAAATTATTCAGAATGAAAGTCTGGAAGACAGTGATTCATAAAATTGGAACATATAGCCTGTATTTACCTGAAAGGCACAACTCCTAAAGGTAAGGCTTTGAGGAACAATGTATCTATGGTCACAGAAAAAGATGAAGGGCATGAAATAATTAATAGGTAGAGTAGCTGCTTAAAGGCCCATGGAACAGCTGGAAAAAAGAGAATGGGAAACTCAGATACCTATGTTCTCAGCTCAAGTTCAGAAAATGGCAAAACGTTTTACAAGGTTGTAGCAGTGAATTTGTAAGTAAGGGTAGAGAGGAAGTTCTGGAAGAGCTTTATCTAAGGGTTTTATAAATCTAGGGGGTTATAAAATTACTTTAAAACTGTAAAGGCTTTATTTTTAGCCATTGCAGGACAAAAGAGCTAAAATCAAAAAGCCTATTTTGAATTGCAACGAATGCACTATTCAACTTGTCTCTTTATAAAAAGTTAGAGCATTGATCTGGAAACAGAGCCTCCCTCCCAAGAAATGGAATAGGGATTATACAATAAGATTCAGATGCATTGGTGTGCCAAGGATTCCCCAATCCTCACTGAAGCTCCTTTGCTTGCTGAAAAGCCCTACTCTTCTTGAGTGGTAAAGCAATTTCTACTTGTTCAGAGAGTGTTTCCTCAACTCAGGCATTCATTTGCTTTAGGGGAAACATAATTCTTGTCATGCCCCGTCCCCTTAATCTTCAATATGAGAGGCAGCAACAGGGTATCAATTAAGAAGTAAAATCTAGGGTTGAAAACATTATTCTAAATGAACTATAAGAATTTTCTAATCTATACTAGCTACACATTAGGAAAGATAGATCTTTTACTCAACAAAGGAGGGAGAGCAATAAAAATAGAGCAGACTAGCTTTAGTTATAAGAGCATACTTTTAGGTTCTGGTTCCGGATTTATTACATTGGAGGTTCTAGATTTATTTTACTAGTTTAAGTAGGTGGGAGTCTGATAGTTTTGTGGACCACTTATCACAAAATGGAGCTCAATGGAATCATACATTAAGTGAAGTTGATCCTTTGGTAGATCACAAAGGCATAAAATCAGAACTTTCTCAAAATGAGATTTTGTAGTGGATTTATTATACCTTCACCAAGCATTGAGACAGATATTAGGGATGGGAGTCCCAGAATCTTTTAAAAGATTTTAGTGATATCCATGGGTTGCTGGTTGTCTTAGTTCATTTGAGATGCTATGACAAAGTACTATACACAGGGTGACTTATAAACCATAGAAATGTATTTTCTTTGTAGCTCTGGAGGCTGAAAAGTCCAAAGTAAAGGTGCTGACAGATTTAGTGTCAGGCAGGAGCTTCTTTCTTATTTATAGTCGGTGGTTTCTTGCCATGTCCTCACATGGTGGAAGAGATGGGGGACCTCTCAGGCCTCTTTTTATAAGGGTCTAATCCAATTTATCTGTTGTCATGCCCTAAGTACCTCCCAAAGGCCCCAACTCATAGTAACATCAGTTTGGAGGTTAAGAGTTCAACATATGAATTTCCAAGGCACACAAAAATTCAGACTATAGTGCAGGTAGAAGGCAGAGCCATGAAAATTGATCCCCTTATTTCAGTGAAGAAGAGCACATCTGGAGTGGAAGAGATCAAGTAGTGTCACTTGACTGCCAATAAGCAAAATGACTATATTTTTTATTTATAGGTATTAGGATCAGCATGAAATCAGAATTACCTGTCACAAAGAGAACTTAATAATGGCCAATTGCAAATTAGATTTCTAGCAATGAAGGAGAAGTGAAATTCACCATCTTGTTATTTGATTTGTAAAACTCCAGAACTGCTCATCAGAGCCCTTAATTGAGTCATTATAATATATGAGGCAGACTTTCTGCCCTTCATTGAATTTTTAAACCTCAGTCAAATCGTGGACCTAGAAATGCCAGAATTAAGGATAGAGCATTTTGTCTTAAATACATATTTTGTAATGATATCACAAGTGTTTGCTACTATATATATTTTTAAACCCAGTCCCTGTAGAGGAAAATACAGCTTTGAGGCAAAACTAATTCCTGGGGTCATCATTCATTTCATAAGGGTTGTTTGGTGTTAAGATGGGACAAGTGAATAATTTATCTTGTTCTAGGTTATACCCTTTTCATATTTATATTTCCCAAGTAATTCTATGTATAATTAAAATAAATGAGCTTTGAAAGTGATAGATTTCTCATACTGACTCTGTAAGCCATAAATGAAGGACCATTCCGATTGAAAAAAAAGTCAAATATTTCAGAGCTCCCCATTTCTATAAAAATATTGGATTAATAGCAAGGTCATGTCAGTAAAAAAACAGACATATCAGTGCCACCTTCAAAGACTTAAAAATGCAGAATTAATGATTCCCAGCAGATTTCCATTTAAACTAGTGCCTGGCAGTACAGCAGACAAATAGTCTTAGAGGATAAAAATGAATTTTCCAAAGTTTAATTACATGGCAACTCCTGTTGCAACTGCTGTGCCATATGTGGTCTAAATCATTACAGCTCTTAGTGCCTTGTATGAAGCAAATGATCTGAGGAATGTCTGTTCCTTCTATTCCAATAAACAAAATGACCAGAAGCAGTATGCTTTCTTTTACCAGACAAGAACAGCAATATAATTTTGCTATACTATTTCTGAATTGTGTTAATTCTTTGACTTTGAGCCATATTTTAGTCTGCAGAAATACTGTCTTACAGGACATGTCTTACAGGACATCGTGTGATACAATCAAGAGGGTAAACTGTATTAGCTACTTTGGTAAGACACTTGAATGTCGGAAATGTTGGAGATAAATAAAATAGAAGGCTATAAGTGGCCAACTCATTGATTTATTACAGAGGTTTAGGGTCTAGGGCAAGTTGAGACGTCCCTTCACAATGGAGACATTCTGTTGAACCCTACATTCATTACCGCTAGAAACATAGAGAGTCTCTTTGAATTGTGGAGGCCACATACAACCACATGTGAGTCCACTACTGAGAAAGAATAAGCTTTCAGTTTGTCCCATGTCAAGAAGTGGTTCTCCAGAGAGATGTGGTCACAGTGATCTCACTGGTTATCACCCATCTGATTAAACAATATTCAAAGAATATATGGCAGCTAGATCCAGCCAGTGGTAAGCCTTAATAGGAGGATTCACCCTCCGGCTTTCCAAAATAAAAGCATGCTATCTTTAGTAAGTAATTATTATCCTTTTGAGAAACTGGACCTTAGGAGAGACTGAACAATAATTTGAAGTTAACTGCCCATAAACTCAGTATTGTCTGGTCTATCTAGCCTAATCTGAATTGCCCGGTAGTGCTGATTCAGCAAGTACATGATATAAATGGAAATGAGACCAAATGGATTCTAGTCCTATGGCACTGCTGCCTTTCTGATAAATCACACTTATGACCTCATAGAGGCTTTCTCTACAACCTGAAAGAGTATAAATAACATCAGATGATAGTTGACATGATATATAATATGCAGGAACTGATTGCAAAAATATAGCTCTGATTTTGGATGGCCTGGAAGGGCAGTTTTATAAGATGTTAAGGATAACAAGGGTAAGGATATACAAGAATGCATCTGGGATTCAGTGAAATCTCAACATTATTGGAGATATTATGAATCTAACAGTATTATTTTTTTCAGCATTCTGAAGACATTGTGTCTTGTAAGAGAGCTCATCTGAAGCGCTTTGGAGATGAGCTTTAAACTGATCGGTGTCTAAGCTGTTAGCCTCCTGTGGTAATATCTCCTGAAGTCCAATGGTGCTAAGTCTAACTTGGTAAAAATGGAGAGAACTTGAGAAGCAGGAAGAAAATGATTCTAGATAAGAGTGATCTTGGTAGCTGGTAACAGAGCTCTCCCCAAAATCACAAGGCTATATTTATTTTTGTTGTTTAATTAGCTAATGAAAGCCTTCCTGTGGAGTCCTGAAGCGACTGGTACAAAAGAATTATAAACATACCAGTTGAATCAAAATATAACTAGCTTAGAAGTGGCAAAGTTTATAACTAGTTTAATATTAGTTTTGGAATCAGCATAGCCACAGGATGGTTTAGACACAAAGACTAAGCTGTAAACAGAAGGTTATTTGCTATTTATTCATAATGACAGAAAAATTTCTTATTACCAGTATTAATAAAAAATCATAGTGATACAAAGTGCACTGAAAGGCAAAGTATTGACATTTCTTTGTCAATTTATACTCAGTATATGCAGACCCCCACATGCATATATGTGTGTACAATTGCACAGTGTATGTGTGTATGTATGTAAATAAGCATGTATATACATTTTGTGTGTGTGTGTGTGTGTAGAGAGAGAGAAGAACATTTTTCTGGAGAAATTGAATAGTCACAAAAAAAAAGACATATAGATATTGAGCTGCGGACTGGTTCACCCCAATAAAATGGCAAAGTCCACACCTATTCATTCTAGAGTAAAGCTGATAGGTGCTATCAATTCTCACAGATATTTTAACAAGGACTTTCTTTTTAAATATGAATCTATGTTCAGCAAAGCACTAACAGACATATGAGGAAAGACTCTAATATAAAAGATCTCTGGAGGTTAAGTAAAACCAAGAAAAAAGTCAAAGAAAACAAAATTATTGCAAGAAGACGAAAAACCTCACACAGCCAGCAAAACTCTTTAAAATCCTAAGTGAGGTAACAGAGATAGTAATAACATGAAACAAAAGTATGCTTTAGTAAAAAAAATCAGAGAACAAGTTGATGTATACTGAGTAAATGTATATGATATAGAAAATTTTAAAAATCAGAAGATGAAATCTGTCAAAAATCATAAGCAATTTTGAGAAAGGAATTAGAAAAGACTAGATAGAATTAGTCAATCTAACCAGATTTACTTTAAGCCTTAGAAAAAGAGAATAGAAAAAAATGGATTGACTATATGAACATCAACTTCCAGGTTGGAAGAATTCTTTGAATGCCCCATAAGTGAGTAAAATACACCCTCTCAAAGCATAGTACTATAAAATTACAGAAAGTGAAGATTTAAAAAAATCCTAAGGGTTTTCAGAGAGGGAAACGCGTCACATTTTGAAGACTCCGGTCATCATTTTATCAACGTTTTCAGTCTCAACTCCAAAAGTTCCAAGACAATCGCTTCTTCAAATATCATCAAACTTTTGAAGGAACACCATTTTAAATTAAAATTCTATTTAGTTAAAATACCATGTAGGAGGGTAGGCTGAATAAGTACATTTTAAAACGTGAATTCTCAAAAAAAAAAAAAAAAAAAAGGAAAAACATATCCCAGATAACAGGAAGTGAAGCGATTAGAGGATAGACTCTGCCAATATTGTTGTGTTAACCAAGAAAACACAAGATGGTGGAAGCAACAAGGAATCCAACAGAGGAGCTGGGTGAAGGGAAGCCCAGGACCATAACCGTCCCCGACAGATCCAGAAAGCGGGGTTTATAATATCCATACATTCACTTTAAAAGGCAGTAATTCAAGAGAAACAGTGTGATTTATTTTTGTGTTAATTTTAATTTATACCTAGGGAAGCTTACTTAACATTGGAAGAAACCTTATAATCAAGACCTACTACATGAATTCTTTTAATGCCTGCTGCAAGTAAATGTCTATTACATTAGATACAATTGGCTTGCACTTACTTTTATCAAAACACCTCCACGTAGGTTGTAAGAGAGGATTCTTGTAGCCTTTGATAACTATAAGGAAACTGAAATGTCACATAAAGAACCTAATAACTGTGATCTATCAAATTAGCTTAGGTTGCTTTTCAACAGCAAGGAAATTACACTGAAGTAGGAAGTTATGACATCCCAGGAGAAATACTATCTCCCAGGAGAAAAAAAATGAATCTAATATGTCTGTTTTTTAAATCAACACTTGTAAAATGTTCTAAGTCCTTTCAAAATATTGACTCATTTAATCTTCACCACAACTTTATGAGGTACACATTATTATCATTGTTATTATTATTGTTAAAGATGAGGAGACCAAGGCAGAGAAAACTAGAAATATAATTGTCTAAGGTCTCACAGCTACTAAATGGCAGAGGTGTATTCAAACACAAGCAGGTCTGACTTTAACCACCATGCCATTTGCCTCTATTCACTGAGTGGAAACAATTTTTTCAAATGATTTTACAATTCTGTTTGAGATTTTGGAAAATATGAATGAAATATTTTTATATGTAATGTATTATGTACAGTTACATATACAGAGAGAAAGCAAATAAATGTGTTACAATAAAGAATCTATAGTACTTTTGCAATGTTTTAGTAGTAGACAATGTTTATATTGTATAAAAAAGTATGCACTAGACCGGGCACGGTGGCTCACGCTTGTAATCCTAGCACTTTGGGAGGCCGAGGCGGGCAGATCACGAGGTCAGGAGATCGAGACCACAGTGAAACCCCGTCTCTACCAAAAAATACAAAAAATTAGCCGGGAGTGGTGGCGGGCACCTGTAGTCCCAGCTACTCGGAGAGGCTGCGGCAGGAGAATGGCGTGAACCCGAGGGGCGGAGCTTGCAGTGAGCCGAGATTGCGCCACTGCACTCCAGCCTGGGCAACAGAGCGAGATTCCGTCTCAAAAAAAAAAAAAAAAAAAAGTATGCACTAAATATTTATTTAATAAAAGCTTGTGATATGCATATATGGGACTGAGCAAGCGTGTTAAATGTTAATTTAATTAAAAAGGTTAAATTGATAAATTAAAAATAATATAAGCTGGAATATTAAAGCAAATACTAAAAAAAAGCTTTAGAATAAAGTTAAAAATAATGGCCTCTTGGGAGCAGGACTTACACTGAAGTGGATGGGGTTGGTAATTGTTACCTTCATTATGAGTTTTGTGGTAGTCTTGACTTTTAAATGTATCATTACAGTATTTTAAATGTCTTACTTTGACATTTTAAACTTTTATTTATGTGTGTGTGTATATGTGTGTTGGATATATATTTTAGTGGATTCCTTTTATATTTAAAAAATTATATAACAAAGTTTAGTCAAACAAAGCTGAAATTGATTTATTAAGAGAAAATTCTTTTTAGCATAAGTTCAATCAATTCTAAATAAATAAAGCTCCCAGGAGCACCTATGGAGTCCATCCAACCATCACCGAAAACAGATGTGTCAGACACAAGTGCCAGCAAATTTGAAATTTCATGTCTTTTATCCACTTATGCATTGTCTTCTCTTTTAAATGTCAATAATCTTCAAGAATGTGACAAGCTGAATTCCTCAGTGAAAGACAGTTAAGCAAAGTATTTTCCTTTTTAGTAGGAAGAAGTAGAAGCAACATAAGTAAATTTAAAACAAAAAATGCTAAAAAAAAAAAAAAGAAAGGAGGGAAGTTACAAAAAATACAACAACAACAACAGCTTTATTTCCTATCAAATTTCTGAAAGGATTTATCTCTGGAAGGCGAAATTATCGACTATCACATTCTCTTCTGAAATAAATTTCTAGCATCATTTCCTCATATGTGAAAGGAAAGAGTACGCAGAAATGATTTGTAAGATCCCCTGGAACTTTGAATTTTTCACTATGAAAATTGTCTATACTTATCCAACATGTTCACCTTCATTATCTCATTTGATCTTAAGATGACCTAGAGCACTTCTCAGGGCAAGTACATTATGGGGAGCCTTAGGCTCATGCTAGTTAAATGGTCTATGCAAAGCCAAGCAACTACTAAGTTGCCAAAGGAAAATTCAAACTCACATTTTTAAAACATCAAATATCTAAGGCTTTCCATTATGTTCCTACTTACACAACTATGCTGATCAAAAACTCATGGCTATAAAAGTGATACAAGTGCCTTATATGTTTATTTGCTCATTTATTCCTTTAGTAAACATATGTTGACAACTTGCTATGTGCAAAGCCTCACAGACTTTTAAAATATCAAACTGTCACTAGATAGGTAGTGCCATAGCCACTTTATTAAACTTTAGGATTCCTTTCTACCTTTTTGAAATATCAGATAGGACTAGCCAGAATCTTTTATTAATTTTTATATCAGTTCATATGACTCAGACATTCTTACTAACTTCTGAAATTTATTCAACTTAAACAGTTCCGGAGAAGAGTTAAAGTACCCATTCTTCAAGAAGCAACAATCAAAGAAAAGTAGATTAGAATGTTATAGGAGAAAATCAAGACACAGATAGTGATTACCCTGACAGTGGAAATAATTCTGTGTTTTTAGTCTGGAAACAATGATATTCAAACTCGGCAAGCATTGTAGATGATCATTTTTATTTGTATCATGTCTCCCAAAGTCCTTAAAATGTGATTATTATCATATGTGCACAGAATGGAAGAGAAGAGTTAAGAATGATTTCCAGATTTGTGGTTTGGGAGACTAAATATGACAAAAGTCTCAAAAGTATAAAACGACAGGAGCAGTTAGAAGTAAAAGGAGACAGAGAATTTCATTTTACATATACGCCCTTGAGACATGCAACAGGAGATGTCTAGAAAGCAGATATACACACACATTGGAAAGCAGGTCTTCTTCTAGAGGCTGGGTTGCAGATACAGACTCAGGAGTTACCATGATGGAGGAGATGGAACCATAGAATCATGCAGGAAGTGTATATAGAGCAAGAAGAGCACAAAGCAGAGGACAGAATCTTAAAGGGTTCCAAATGCTAGAAATGCTCTTAAATAATGTTATAAAGAGGAAATAGAGCTTTGGGATATAGACAGAGAAAAGTCACCAGAAAAGGGGAGGAAAAACTAGGAAAGAGTGACGTCAGAACAACTAAAACAAACATTTAATAAAAGGGGGTGGGTCAGTATTGTCAAAGGCCAACTATGCTTAACACTAAAAGACTTCAACAGATTAGTAAATGTGAAGATCACTGCTGATTTTCTGTCAGAACCATTTTAGGGAAGCAGAATTAGAAGTCATATTTTGGTTGGCAGATCATGAGTGGAATGGTGAGGAGGAAATAGATTGGAGGCAGCCAGTATACTACTCTAATTTTCCTACAATGAACATGTAGCAACATTTGTGTAAGAAAATTATAAAATGAATAAAATCAGTTTGGCTAAAAAAATTAACAGTAAGACAATAGCTGGAAGAGGGCCATGCAGATTTGAAGATCATCAGTTGTTTAAATCTTGAGGGTTTAGGAAAAGAAGAGAGAGGGAGAAAAAATGCAACAGAGAGAGGAGACAATTGTTGTGACAAAGCAAATAACACTTGGTTGTTTTCTTAAAATGTGATGTGAGTACACCTACATACCTATAGGACTAGTAAAAAATCATGTCAGAATAGGATCTTAATCTATAAAAGCCCTTAAATATAAATGCATTTTCCAGTTGAGAGTGTAGGGCTAATTCCAAATAAGGCTATTATTTCTGTAATTGTTTATAGCAAACTAGACCTAACCCTGTGAAGCAATCCATTACTATTTTGTAGATGACAAAACTGAACTCTAATTGACCCTCCTATGGTTAGGAGAGAGGAAAGAGGTGGTTCACAAAAGGTCCTCTGAATCCAATGCTTACTCCTCTTCACGGTGCTCTTTGACAATACTCCTGTGAGCTGTTAAATGAGTCATATAGCATTCACTGAAGCTAGAATAAGAGTTTGCAAAACAAAAGCATAACAATCAATCCACATAATAACACCTAAATGAAATATTTTTTGTTCGCATCTTTTCTAAAGAAGCATAATATTTTTTTCATCAAATATCAGAAGTGGAGGACACACTAGTTTAGATATATGTTAAAGAAAAAAGCAGTGTAACAGAATGTCTCATAAGGGACTATATGCAAAACATGTGTTATATTATAATGAATAACAAATTATCCCACCTTAGCAGGTACTTGGAATAAATTGTTAAAAGAAATATAATAGGAAATAGGGATACAAAAATTATTTCTCTGAAACAAAGCATAATACCAAGATTAGCACCAAAATCAGGTACTTCTTTCCAGATATCACATTGACATTTTTTCAAATACATATATTTATTTATTTTTCCCTTAGTAAAACACATTACAGCATCTATTTTATATCAGAAACAGATAACATATGTCCATATAAACAGAAGACATTGGCTTTTAATTATTTGTATTCAATTTTTAAGAAATGGTCATCTAGGGAAAATGTTTTAAAATCTTTTAAAATATCTTTTTGTTATACTTTAAAACTGCCTTCAGCTGCCTGTTGGTAAATAAGGTCTAGATATCAGTACATGACAACATGTACTAATGAATTGAACTGTGAATTAGGAATGAAAATTGCCTAGAAATTTTTTTATGGGTTCTTAGGATTAAAGTAAGAATTTCCTTTGCTGGGCTGTGTAGGCACTAAGATTACGTGGTTGTTGGAGGGGTTAAATTTGGATCTACTAGTGCATATATATTACGGAGGATTCATAAAAACACGACAGTGGAGCCTGGGTCAATCCATTACCATGTACAAGCAGTGACCAATAGAAAAGGAAGAAGAAGATCCAAGAAGGCTGAGGTAAGCAGTCTTCTGAAGCCCTGTCAAAGTGGAAACAATAGATCAAAGGTGTTCATGGTAACTGGGACGAGTAGGTTTCACTGTTTTTCATAGGAGGCTTGACAGCTTAAAGTAAAAACAAATTATTTTCGTCAAAGATTTTTTTTTTCTCTTAACTGATTTTTAGCAAACCTCAGACTCAGACACAGGACTCAACGGTGTATTCCTGGAAGGCAAGGTAAACTATTTTGCACTTTTAAAAACTCTTAAAGTTAAGCATGCAAAGTACTTATTCAACAGACGCAGGGTTACAACTTCAATAACTAAACCAAAACCCTATTCTGAAAAAGAAAAAGAAAAAAAAATATTTCTTTGTTGGAACATGGCCAGAGCAGCTTTCTGCAGTCCTAGAAAATGTGACAGCTTGCAGAAGCAACTCTGCACTTGTTTTCTGCAATTTAATGGCAAAATTGAAAGATCAGCATTTCATAAATGAAGTTGACTTTATCTTTTCCTAAGGAATCAGTAAAATTTATTTTGTCCTATTATCAATCAGTTCAATAAATGTACATTGATCAGAATGTTACTGATATATATATAAATATATATGTAACTAACATATGTATGCTATAACTGATTAAAATATATATGTATATTTCCTGTTAAAATAATTATTTGTACCAATAATCTTTGATAATCAGTGGGGAGGGTTTATGTGTTTTAAATGTATCAACTATTAGTAAATGCTAACCTACTTTCTATTATCCACACTGATAATATGAATATAAAGAAATTCTCTACCTGTATCCTAAATATGTTTTTTGGTTGTTTTTGTTTCTTATCAACCATAATAATGGCATAGTTGAATACAATACTCATGTACTTGTGCTATACATCACAATGTATTCAACTCTATATAATAAACTCTATCTCTATATATACATATATACATATATATAGAGAGATAGAATATACACATTCTCTGAGAGAGAGGGGGAGAGAGAGAGAGAATTGATAATTCAGTAGCTTGGCTGAACAACTTAATTGTGTGCTTAAAATTATAGACATCTTCCCCCACCCTCAAAAAACTTACCTGAGAAGTTGAGCTAGAGAATAACAGATTAATCACATTTTTATTCAGATCCTAGAACCTTCCTTCACCATAAAGTGCTAAAATGTTCTTTGATCTCTTCATTCCTTTGGTTCAAGGGCCAAAAGGCCTAGGAAATCTCATCCAGATGTTCTGCTCATTTAAGAGTAAAAGTAAAAGCATATGCCTTCCTCTCAGGAACAACACAGATTCCCAGTTTGAGTTTTTAAAAGATCACTTTTTTGTACTCTCGTATTCAACTACTGGTTTCAGTTCAGTTCTTTAAATTAAATAGCTTGAAATGGAAAAACACTTAGAGCTGCTGAAATTTCCTTTCCATTTCTCAGCTTTTATTGTGTTTGGGTTACAACCAGAAAGCTACAAGTTGGTGAATTATTCTCAATGTTTGCAAAATGCTTTGCATATGGTGCCTACTAACTAATGTATATTAAGATCTGTGTATGAAATGTTGACATATTTTCACCTCTTCCCTGAAGAAGCAATGTTTACTGATCATTTTGATGTATAAAATTATCTAAAGGTCAGGATCTTCAAACATCTAACAGTTGTGTTCCTTTTCCTGTAGGTGCTATAATGGCAGGCAAAATCTGTTTCATCATGTGGGTGTTATTCATAACAGACACTGTGTGGTCTAGAAGTGTGAGGCAGGTCTATGAAGTACACGATTCAGATGATTGGACTATTCATGACTTCGAGTGTCCCATGGAATGTTTCTGCCCACCCAGTTTTCCTACTGCTTTATATTGTGAAAATAGAGGTCTCAAAGAAATTCCTGCTATTCCTTCAAGAATTTGGTATCTTTATCTTCAAAACAACCTGATAGAAACCATTCCTGAAAAGCCATTCGAGAATGCCACCCAGCTAAGATGGATAAATCTAAACAAGAACAAAATAACCAACTATGGAATTGAAAAAGGAGCCCTAAGCCAGCTGAAGAAGTTGCTCTTCTTATTTCTGGAAGATAATGAGCTAGAGGAGGTACCTTCTCCATTGCCAAGAAGTTTAGAACAATTACAATTAGCTAGAAATAAGGTGTCCAGAATTCCTCAAGGAACCTTTAGCAATCTGGAGAACCTGACCCTTCTTGACCTACAGAACAACAAATTAGTGGACAACGCCTTTCAAAGAGACACTTTTAAAGGACTCAAGAACCTCATGCAGCTAAACATGGCAAAGAATGCCCTGAGGAATATGCCTCCAAGATTACCAGCCAATACAATGCAATTGTTTTTAGACAACAATTCCATTGAAGGAATACCAGAAAATTATTTTAATGTGATTCCTAAAGTGGCCTTTTTGAGACTAAATCACAACAAATTATCAGATGAGGGTCTCCCATCAAGAGGATTTGATGTATCATCAATTCTAGATCTTCAGCTGTCGCACAATCAACTCACAAAGGTTCCCCGAATCAGTGCTCATCTGCAGCACCTTCACCTTGATCATAACAAAATTAAAAGTAAGTAACCTGCAGAGTATGTCTTTGACTAAAGGGCTCATGGTCATTAAATGTATCTTTATTTTCATTAAAAAGAGCAAATGTGTTGCCCCCTCCCCCACTAATGTTCCTTTAGATTTTTAGTGTGTTTTCAATTTTCAGTATTAAATTTTGTCTATACACAGACAGTCTTAATGAACCAAGAAGTCCAAATCTTCAAACTGAAGACTAAAAAGTGGACTTGAGTCATCTACAGAGGACTATTATCCATTAGAGAAACTAAATGCCTCTATCTTCTTTTACTCCAGGAGATTCCAATATTTCTGCCCCATTGGGTAGGCTTATTTAAGAAACCATACCAGGCACAAACAACCTCACGACTAGTAATAAAGAAAATATGATTTAAGAGGCATTAGGAAGGCATCTCTGTCCTAAACACTATATGACAGCTGATGCCTGAAACCCTCCTAATTGGAGTCTCTAATTAAACTCCCCTAATTACAGTGGGAGTCTCAAACAATGCGTAAAGGCTGGTGACTCCACCCCCAGAATTTCTGATTCAGTAGATGTGGAGTGAGACTTGAGAATTTTCATCTCTAACAGCCTTCCAGTTGATGTTCTGGGAACTACACATTGAGAACCACTACTATAGTTTAAGGCTTTATTAATTAAAATGGAAAGAAATTTCCCTGGTAGCTGGCAACTCCTTGGGAATTACAGGCAATGGTCAGGTAGAATACTCTCTCCTTTCCTGAAAAGAGCTTTTCATAAAGGAGTGAGAGATGAATTCAAAGTTTTTGGAGGCAGAGGCATCAAGAGAAGAAGTGATTATCGAAAGCAGATGTTGGACACATTAGAGACAAACTTGGCTTCTTCACAATTATGCATGAGACCAGGCTGGACTTGGTGTAAAAATGGGTCCAGCCACAGGGATACGATACCTAGCCTGGAATTTATCTATGCATCTTCAACCTCAGAGTAGACCCTTTAAAAATAACTTTGGGGAGATTTCTCCAGGACAACCTAAGAAAATGCATTCCAAAAGTAGTATTCAGTCAGGATAGTTTGTAAGAGAATAACAAAGATAATTTGTCAAAAGGTTGTGCTGCCTGGGTATTACTCACTAAAGCTTTTTAAGCAAATAATCACATAAACATATCATTTATAGGAACAGACTATTTTTCCACTGGGTACTGCTCAGTTATTTAAGACTTTTTTGTTTTTTTTTGGTGGGGGGAGTTAAATAACAGTGTACTTGAGCCCACAATACAGGAATTAAATGGCAGCCTGCCATCACAGCGGTTATTTTTCCATGGTGATGAAATGTATTGTTTAATCCTGTAGTCAAAAACAAAAGATGCAACAGAAAAAAAATGTTAAGAGATGAATCTGTTTAGCTGAATCAAATAGAACAACAACAATATTGACCTAAACATATAACTTTTCCTGACGAGTGTTCTGTGCTTCTACAGGTATATTACAGGTACATTCCTTAAAAGCCCCACAGACAATTGATGTGGGAAGTAAACTTCAAGTGACTCCACATAGAGCCCTTGCTTACGAATTAGGCATTTCATCCTGAGCATTTGTGAATTAGGGTGGTTAGGAGTGAGGTAGCAATATTTAAAACACAGTTGAGAAGTATAAGACTTTAGCTTATAGAGTGTTATGTGTGTAGTATAGACCCACATTTTAGAGTTTTATCAAAGTGTTTTCTCATGGATTCCTAATTTTCTATCGTTTTCAAATCTTAGTGTGCATCAGAATCACCTGGAGATCTTGTAAACCCAGGCTGCTGTTTCCCACCCCCAGAATTTCTGACTTGCTAGGTCAGAGGTTGAGCCTCACAGTTTAGTCCCCGGGTATTAATAGTATTGATGTTGCTGGCTCACGATTTGAGAACTACTATTTAATCCTTGCAAGAAACTTGTGTGACATTATTAGGAATTTCTGAAGAAAGAGAAACTGAAGATCAGCTAGGGGAGGATATTTGCCCAAGGACAAAGGGTAAATGCAATAGCCAAGAGCTGAGTCTAAAGTGTTTTTTTCACTCATACAGTATAATAACAATACTTTCCTTCATTGTCACGAATACAAATTTTTAAAAAAATTCCATCAGTAGAACAGCAACAAAGAGAAACGTAGTCATTTACTTTTTAATGTAGATATCAAATTTTGTCATCTCAATATTTAAGAAAATAAATATAAGAGTTTCCCTGGAGAGAATTATTGACATAATAATATCACACTGTGTCAAAACTGTTTAAGTACTTGCTTCTTCTTGCCACGTAATCTACTCTAGTTGTAACAAAGTGGTCTCTAAGAAACATCCCTCTTCTATGAAAAGCCATCAAAATTTACAAGACAGTGAACTTGTCTTAAGCAATATGATGGAAATATTTATTTTTCTGAAAACTTTCAGGGATTTAAGATAAGGCAAAAATGTTATTTACTCAACTACATTACTTTCTGGTGTTCCCTGAGAAACACTGTAATTTATGAAAATGTAATTAAATTTAGAATACTTCTTTTTTATATTCATTTATTCAGACATACATTGATTATGCGACATGAGCTTGATGAGGATAAGGGGATTGCACATTGAAAGGGACATATTCTCTTGGGCAAGAGACCTATTGTAGAAATAGAAAGAATAGGCCAGGTCTCAGCTCTGCCACTTACTTGCTGAAATACATTGTGTGCATTTGCTTATTTCTCTGAACCAGAATTCCCACAAATGCCCAGGTAGGGAGAATAATAATATTGCCTGATAAAGCCTGTGAGATAATCAGGTGATACTTGAATGTATGTAAAAAAAGAGAACCTGATTTTATAACAACTAAACTGCTATTCAAATGAGTTGTTATTTTTATTAAATTCAGTTTACAAAATGGCATAAATTCAAAGCAAAGCAACCTTGCTGGAAACATAAAATTATTCACTACAATATGAATCTGTATAAAACAATAGGCCACAGAGGAGGGGCATTGCCCAAGTTCAGTGGGTCTAATCAGGGAAGATCTCTTGTTTGGAATGGTTTTGAAAAGGAATTTAAAGGTAATATATGGATTCATGGTTAAAATCAGCTGTTACACAGAGTTCTCTGAATTTTGCTAGTTTAACTGGGCTTCTCTCCTGCATGTTCCTAAATCTCAGCATAGTCATTGGTGCCAAGAGCTTTGATCCAAGGCAGGTGCACAATTACTCCCATCCTAACCATATGAAAAGGCTGCTGGGATATTTTCTGGCTTGAGTTCTTTGTCATTCAATTCTTGGCAAAATTTTAGTTTCCAATTAAATAAATTTAAAGATGAAGATTCAAGATTGTTTTCCGTATTGCTTATGTAAATTTATGTTAATTGTACTTTTAAAATCATGTTATGTACACTATTTTGCATCTTTTAAGGTAATTTTCAAGCATTTTCTTTTATATTAGATTGATTTTCTACTTACCCATCCAGGATCCATCCATCCATCCATCCACTCTTGTACTTACCCATTCGTTCAGTCCCAAATCTGAACTGTTGTCTCCACATCTGATGCCCTAAATCCTCCCTACAGCAATCTAAATGTGCTTTATCTTATCTTCAAGTTTAGAAAACAAGTGATGTCTTATTCACCTTTGTTTCTATCACAGATCTTAACAGTATTTCCCTACTAGTGCTCTATACTAAGTAGCAGAACATGGACTGAGATGACTGTAAGTTTGCTGAACGTTTGTTTGGGGAAAACAGGCACAATCTCTCACTGACACAAATGTTTTGTATAACCACCATTTTCATATATTAGGCCACTAAGCCCTCCATAGGACCGCGGCATTAGTTTTTTGGTCTTCCCACTGTTAGTTTCTCTTGTGTTCCAATTCATCCATCTATTCTCTTTGTCTCTGTAGGTGTGAATGTCTCTGTAATATGTCCCAGCCCATCAATGCTGCCTGCAGAACGAGATTCCTTCAGTTATGGACCTCATCTTCGCTACCTCCGTCTGGATGGAAATGAAATCAAACCACCAATCCCAATGGCTTTAATGACCTGCTTCAGACTTCTGCAGGCTGTCATTATTTAAACACATTCTCACCAAATCTAAAATTAGTTTAATGAGCTAATGTGTCTGACATGAAATGTGGTTACCATTAATAGGCTTAGGACACAAGTCATATTCCCCATTGCTCTCGGCCACCATTTTCATTTGTGCAGTGTATTTTTTCTATTCAAAGATGCTTTTGCCAGTTACATGCAGCACAGCCTGAATTAATTTGCTTTTCTTTTAATTAATAAAACAGACACAGAGTTAATATAGTTTATCAACTCAAAGATAGTTTTATTTTGGTCTCTTCCATAGATTATTAACACTAAATAACACAATTATATTCTTATACAATAAAAAGGACCTATTTGTGTATGTTTAAAATTACTTATGCAGATACCATAATTTACAGTATAAATGTAATAATCAAATAGGAGGAGAATGACCTGAAGAAAATGAGAAAATAAGATATTTCTTAATTGTAATCATAATAAAATGCAGATTGCTAAGTAGCTGTTGGTAGTACAAGTTTGATATTTAGCTTGAGAATGGGTATGGAATGAATCAAATACTTCATCACTAAAGAATTCTTGTTATTTAATATCAAATAATGAAACAGCAGTCATTTCTAGTTCATTACCATTTCTTGTAGCTGTTGTTTTTAGATATAGTCCACTGTATTCTTATAAGTTCTAAATTTTATGTTTATTATAATGCATTTCTTGTGGAATCTTAGTGTTTTAATATTTGAAATCCACTCAAATTGCAAATTATTCTTTATATTTGATTGTGTTTTTTGGATTTCTAAATAGAAGTATTGAATGCTTCCTAACAAAACAGAATATTTCAAAGAAATTAGCAAGCTTCATTGAAGAACACGTTTTAATAAAAATGTGTTATAGTAAAAATTATTTTCATTTTTCTGGCATAAATATATTCAAATATGTTTACTCCTACCTTCATTTTCCTTTTCTTCCAGAAAACACAAAAAATTTGTATTCTAATCACTTGACATAATATTTCTGATTTTTGTGAATTTAAAAAAAGAATTTCATTAAGTAACAAAGTACTGTGTACTTTACATTAGCCTTCTGACTTTACAAGCATGTGCTATAAGCAATCTGTGTTCCATAAAGATCAATGGATGCCTTTATATACATTTTCCCAACAGTATTCTTAAAAATCCTACAAATCTGGCACATTTCCACAGAAAAATGATTATATATATTTGTAAAATACTAGGTTAAAAATGTCCAATAGTTTACTTCAAAGCCTCTCAGAAATTTAATATGCTATTTTATAATGTAAATTTCCAAGAAAATAATAGAATGTGCAACTATGTTTTTACACCAAACTTATTTGAGGGTGAAGAAGAACCAATCCTTACTATGACCTTATACCAAACTTACTACTTATTTTTACACCAAAACTTATTTGAGATTGAGGAAGGAGAACCAATCAACAAACTTTGAACATAGTTTTTAAAATGCTGGCTGAAAGTAATAAATCAAATCAGTTGACATTAACAAAAAGAAAAGTGTTTTAAATGATCTCAAAGCACACCAATAAAATTATAAAAATTATGTCATAAAAATAGAAGTAATCAGATATCATTAGACTGAAAAAAATATGTGAAGGGGAACATAACTTTAAATATTTGAAAACATGCCATTTGAAAAGGGCACAAAACATATGCCAGGAAGCCCCAGAATGAAGAGTAGAACATATGGTTAAAATTGATAAGAAGTCATATTTTGGCTCTAGTTAAGAAAGAATTTTCTAATTGTTGTTCCAAGTCACCCGGCAATGGAAGTAACTTTTCTTGAGGTAGAGTTACCCACCTCTGGACTTCAAACAGTGAGTGATAATTCAAGAGGAAGAGTATAAAATGGAGTCCTATGTGGAAACAACATTGTCGTGAAATGTTTCTCCAAGAACTTTTCAACTCTAAGAATTTTCTACCTTCCCTCCTTCTTTTAAGTATTTCTTGAGTGCCATATATATGACTGTACTACACACAGATGAAATCATATTGTTTATGGTTTATTCTACAGTGAGACACAAATTAACTGAAAATCACAAAAATATATACAATTTCATATGTGATAAATATTATTAACAGAGAGCTACATGCTGCAAAGGAATTAATAATAGTGATTTGAGAGAAGGATTCCCTAAAGAAATAATGATTAAGGAAACATATAAAAGATTAAAAGTATTTAGCAGCGCAAGGTAGAAGGGAAGAATATTCCACGCAGAATTTAAAGATTATAAGTCCTTAGGAATAATTTGAAAGTCATTGAAGAGTTTTAAATCATAAGGGATTATTTTCACTGTAGAGTAACATCATGCAGTGGTAAAGAACACTAACATTGAAGCTAAAGTTGCTGAGTTCAAATCCCAGCTTCGCCATTTACTGGCTTCATATCCTGGGCAGAACCTTTAAATTATGTATGCCTCAGTGTTCTCTTATCTGTAAAATGGAGACAGGTAATGGCACCTACCATATGGTGAGGATTAAATGAGTTGGAATATGTAAAGTCCCTTGAACAGCACTTGACCCATGGTAAATACTAAGTAACTGTTATTTATTATTATTATTGTGTGCATGTGTATGTTTCTCCTTGGCACTGTGAGTAAAACAGTTTGGAGGGAACCAAAAGTAAATGTTCAGAGATCGATTAGAACTTCAGTCTTACAGTACAAGCTAGAAAAAAAAAGGAAGTTTGGATTATAAGGTTGTAGTGGAATTAGAGGTAAATGGACAAATGTGAGAGTATTAGGAGGTAAAATTGTCAAGACTTGGTGGCAGATCATATAAACAGGAGTGAGAGGAACGAGGGTATTAAAGTTTCTGGCTTGCATGACAGAATAGATGGCAGTATATTTTCTAACAGAGATACATTTAGAAAGAATCATGAGTTTGTTTTTACACATAGTTTGAACTTGTTCAAACTATGATTCATCCAGAAGAAGATGTCATATAAGTTATTGAATGAGGTCTGGATGAATATATAAACACATAGGTACGATTTTCTAGATTTTGTTAATCTATTCAATAATTTGGAAGAATTTTGCACTTAAACATTCATACTCCCATGAGGTAAGACTGGTCAGGGACAGGGGACAGACTGGGAGAATACAGACATCATTCAGAGTATTGACATGTGAAGCTAAGAGTAATGGAATCACTTTCTTCATACAATTTTTTGACATATGTACAAAGCTACTATAGGTTCCCTGAAGCTTTCAAATGATATGCTGTTCTCTTTCTTGATGTTACGTACAATGTGACTATCATTCTTAAAACTCAGGGGTAATAACTAGGAGATAAGTTCAAGCCATTTTGTAAATTATGGCTCTTATAAATGTTCAATCCATCATTTAATGGACCTACTTAAAATACAATACAAAACAAAACAAAATAATATTATCTATAATCTTTCCATGTAAATATCATAAATTTAATTCATAAGCAAGAAAAAAGGGCAAAAACCAAAGAAAAGAAATACACAAGGATAGACTGAGCAATTTATTTGCAAATGATGTTTTAAAAAATTAAGATAGATTTTTGGTGGTTAAAAATATTGCAGCAGAATTATTTTATTTAACTTCTCCAAATACCCTTAAAAAAAAAACCTAGATAGGACGAATGGTATGGTGGAAAAAAATTCCAGATGACATATTTGATAAGACTTGTGTCAAAGAATTCAGCAAATCATCAAAATAATTGAGTGTAAAAATGTGTGTGTGTGTGTGTGTGTGTAAGAAGTGGGAAGAAATAAGTGTTTTTCCTACTCTCACACATTCAACAAACACTTTACCTCTGGTCACCAAAATGTGAGGGAATTTCTCCCCACCCACCAAAAACTAATTCTATGGCAGACAGAAGCTGGGTATTTCATAATTCAATTCAATTCTGGAACTACCTACCTGGAGACAGTGTCAGGTCTCACAGGTTAAGAGTTTAGTCCCACAAAACTGCCCCAGGCCCCAACTTCAGATGTCAAAGGCAAATAGTAGATTTTCACCTACATGTCCGACCAACCAGCTATAAATTGGAGTTTCCACAAGCCCCTCATCAGGTCTGATTAATTTGCTAAGGTAGCTCACAGACTAAGGGAAACACTTTACTTACATTTATAGGTTTATTATAAAAGATATTACAAAGGATACAGATGAATAGCCAGATGGAAGAAATGCATAGGGTAAGTATATAAAAAGGGGCATGGAGCCTCATGACACCTCCAGGTGCTCAGCAGACTGGAAGCTCTGGGACTGCGTGCTTAAGGGTTTTTATGGAGGCTTCGTTATGTTGGCATAATTGATTGCATCACTGGCCATTGGTGGTCAACTCAACCTTAAGCCTCTCTTTCCTCACCGACAGTCGTGGCAGATGAAAGTTTAAACCCTTGCAAGCCAGTTGTTTCCTGGGCAACTAGCCTCCATCCAGAGGCTATCAAGGATTTGCCTCATTAGAACAAAAGATGCTTCAATCACCCAGGATATATCAAAGGATTTAGGAGCTCTGCATCAGGTGTTCCTATCATTCAGAAAATTACAGAGATCTTAAGAGCTGTGTCAATAACTGGGATCAAAAACCAAATATTAGAACAAAAGATTATCCTATTGCCCCCATCTACAAGAGTTTTAGAAGCTCTATATCTGGAAGCCAAGGGCCAAGACATTAATCTCTCTCTCTCTCTCTACGTGCATATATATATATATATATATATAAAATACAATTATATATAATATGATATTATATATATATAATGAATTGGAATATGTAATGCCTTGAACAGCACCTAACACATGGTAAGTACTAAGTGTTATTTATTATTATTGTGTGCATGTGTATGTGTATATATATATATGTGTGTGTATATACATGCACAAACACACAAACATATACACATACATGCACTAATATTTCTTATAATATGGGTATTTGATAGATTGATGAGTAGGTAAAGATACTTAAAATTTACAGTGCTCTAAGAATTGTGCATTGCCTAGGAGGAGTGTAAAGTTTATTGGTTACAGTTAGGTTGTATGTCATAAAGAATGGATGCATTTTTTGTTCAAAGTTAACCACAGCATATAGGTAGAGAATGTACAACTGTCAAACTAATACAATGGAAAAAAAAGAGTGAAAAGTTATTTACAGAATCCAAAAGAAGGGAAGAACAGAAAGTTAAAAAAACAAATAGAAAGAATATTGTAAAATTGTACATTTCAACCTACACATATTGGTAATTATATGTACAGTGGTTAAAAACTTGTGCTATGGAGAGAAAAGATCAAGTTTCAAATCCACCCTGTGCTGTTACTAACTCTTTAATCTTTGGTAAATGTCTTAACATTTCTAAGCACTGGATCCTTATCTGTAAAATAAAGAACAATATCATCTATCTTACACAGTTACTGTGAGAATTAAGAGAGAACAGATGTAAGACTTTTTATCATCTGACACATAGAAAATACCCAATAAATGATAGGTTGGAATTTTATTATTAGGAGGGACTCTGATACACACAATTGAATAGACTTTCTCCACCAGATCAGACCATTTTATGAATAAAAAACTGAGAAAAATAAATGGTGACCTCATCCACGTCAAAGGTTTTAAATTTTTATGCAATGCATGGGCAAACAGACAAGGGAAGTTGAGGGTGACAGAATGGGGCTAGTGAACTATGAAGTTGAAGTTGGATAGTGAACAAAATAATGAGGTCAGGAGGGGACAGACAACTGGGAGAAAAATACTGAAGGCTCAGTAGGTTGAAGTACAGGTATGAGAGGCGTTAGGGCATATATAAGCTGGAAGAAAAGGAGTAACCTGAGCCTGGGAGCCTACAGCTTAGGATATCTTAAGAGGCTCAATGTTGAGAGATGAAAAGATTCTGGGTGTGGTCATAGGATGGGACTCCAAAAATTAAGAGGAAATAAGTCACAAAGTCAAAAGATCAAGGAACTCGGATTTGGTAGGAATCTCTGATGCAAGTGATCATTATTTACTTTAGAATCCAGGAAAGAAGAGAGCATAAAATGATGAAAATTTTGAACTATTGAAAACAAATAGTTTGAATGTCTTGTTCAGTGTCACATAGCTGCTGAAAGGCAGATACAGGATTCATACCTAAGCAGTCTGGCTTCAGAGGCCCTGCTTTTGACCACTATGTTATACTAATTCTAATGATAAAATATGTCATTATAACTGAAAAATAGTTAAAGGATTATTAGAGGATAATACATATAAATACATAGAAATTGATTATTAAAACACTTGTTTAAAAATTATTTGTCCCATTGAATGAAAGTTTGCACAACATCTGCAGCACTGCATATAACGAAGGTGATTTATGACTTAGCAAAACAGTGAAATGTCATATTTACCAAAAATTCTAAAAAATTTATGTTCCTTATGCAGCTGTGACAGATCTCAGGACATTTTGCCAAGAATATTTCTATTCTGGGAAAAGAAAGCAAATAATATATGAGCACATTGTAGAAAAAACTGTGAAGCAAATATAACATGATTCAGCAAATCACAGAATTATTATCTTTATATTTGTATTTATTTTTATAACTCTCAAAAATATTACTTTCTTTGTAACATTCAGCTGAGCAAACAAAATTCAAGTGTAGTAAAAGATTCATTGTCTTGAGTTCTTAACGGTTTCTTAAGACAAGTTAAAGTTGTCCTGGAAAAAGATCAGAACCGTAAAATGACTAGCAGAACTGTGTTTTGCAAAAGTCATCTGAAAAGCTATCCATTGTGTATATTATGGTGCCAGGATTTGTTTCCAATAGGGCTAGAGTTCTGCCATACATTCAATTTTCTGGCCTCTCACTTACATTAAAAATGACATAAAAAAGCTGTTGGTTAATGGGAGTATAAACCAAGCACATGACTCAGGTTCAAAGGTAGAGACTCTGCCTTCAGAGAAATGGAAACAGACATGGAACAAAGAAGATTTCTACACAAGATAAGCTACTTCTGAATAATAAGATCATATAGAAGGTCTTTATATGGTTAAGAGGAAAGAGACAAAATGTTTTGAATTACTTAGTACACCAATGTATCAAAAAGCAAGGATGGTGAGGTATATTACGAAGAGCATAGAGACTGTTGACTCAGATACAAATGAGTTTGAATTCTCTATCTGCTAAATGAACTGAGCAAGTTAATTAAATGCTTGCAACACTGGTTCTTTAATTACAGTAGGCAAAGAATAATATGCTTTGCCTGAGAGTCCTCTTAGAGTAATAGTGTAGTTAACATGCCTAAATATACTAGGTGCTGATGAACAAGATTATAATCATTAATATTACTGGTATTATTAACATTTGAATTTCTTAAACAAAGATGCACCGAAGAGATTTTAGATGGCCGTATATCTGGAACAAATGTGATAGAGTTAAATAGTTGAATGCTAATATTGGAGTCTAGGTGCTTGGTATATAGGTATTCACTGTAAAATTCTTTCAAGTTTGTTGTCTCAAAAGTTTTATCATAAAAGTTTGGCAAAAAATATATAGAGGGAGAAAAAGACTTGATAATGTATTAGTTATTTTCCCTTATAATGTACTAGTGGTTTGTACAGGTTTCCAAATACTGATCACAATATTGTACTTACCTAAAATCTTTAAATGCAAATTTCTTTATTTTAATGAAGCTGTCCAGTGTTTACTCAGACCATATTTCTCTCTTTCAGGACACATAGTGGAATTAAACTTTCTCATCTTCGTGAAAGAAAACAAAGAAACCATAAGAATATTTCTGGTCACTCTGTAGTAACTGGAAGTGACAGATATTACTTCTGGGTCAAAGAATTGCATTGCTCAGGTGCAACTCTCTTTTCCTTTCCATTGTTGTGGAGAGCGGGAAAGTCAGCACGTTTCAGGTGACAGATGGCAGAAGGTCTGCCATTCTATTAGTCTGGATGCCTGAGAGATTACATAAGGCAGACCTGCTCTGCTGACTGATTCAAGAACGTGTACCACATGAGAGAAATTAACTTTTGTTGGAGGGGGGGTATCAAGCCACTGAATTTTGTAGTATATGTCATTACATCCTAACAGTCTATCATGAATAATTCATTCATATTTTGCATGTCTTTTTAGTGACAGGAATTGATAAATTATGAAAACCTAATGCTATGAAATTAGTACAGCATTTCCAATTTAAGGTTAAATTTGTCTCTAAATGATGCATGAGCTTTGTAAAGTCCAATAGCTAAGCTTCTAGTGAGAACAGTAATTTACTGCCCTACATTTTCTATCCCAGTCCTACTCCCTAGAAATAACAGTTCTTAGTATTTACTGTTTTTGTGAAGTTATCTACATACTGCTAATAACGTTTTCATCTTTCTTGATTTGGCAGCTTTAAGCAACCTGTATTGATTCTGTTATGGAAGATCATTTAGCACACGTATACTTATCTACTCCCTTCTTCCTATATTTTGATAGCTGTGTTAATACTTGAATTTCTTAACTTAGTTAATAAACTTTGGGAGGAAAAGAAACTCTTATACTTCTATTTCCAGTTGCAACAACTCTACAAGGCCATCTCAGTTGTTCTCTTTGTGAGAGGAGGTAATTTTCTAACCATCTTCTCTACTTTGACATCACCTTTTTTCAGATATACCTTTATTTTCATGGTCAAAGTTGTTCAAACTTGTACTAAAGCATCAACTAGGCTTGCAATACATTTCCTATAAACTGATTCTAAAACGTGAAAGATTAAAAAAAGGACAGTCACAGTATGAGTATCTAAATATTGTTTTTTTTTTTCTCCTGGGTTCCAATAGGAGATTGAATCCCTTTTCTGTGTTCATCCCTGAGCAGACATTAAACTGAAGCCTTGTCCTCTCTAATTAACCAATTAACACATTTCCACCTTGTTTCCATTATCATCCAAAGAGATGTTGAAATCTGTCTTCCACAGTTGATCTCCCCTTCAATTCTCTTTGCAGTAATGGATTTATTCCTCATAAAAATTCTGCACAATGACTTCGGTGAGGTTCTAGGAGGAATATGAGGCAAATATGTTTAGACAGCATCTTCTCTGTTTTTTATTACCTTGATTAAAGACTTAATATCATGCAGGCGTTTGAGACCTCCCACTTGAAATATCTTCATGAGTCCTGGGAAAAGGAAGGAGAAGTGTTTGTGAAAGTGTTAAAAGTAGAGAGTTAAAGGTAAAGGTGCATGGAGTAAAGCATCAAAAGAGAGCTACAGACAGAAGGGAAAGTGATTGTGTATGGTACCATGAGTCGCTTAACTGAGCTAACTAAACCTAAATGAATTCTGACTACATTTGGACTTGCATATGTAGAGGTAGATATTAATTTCACTTTTGAGAGGTAAGTAACTTTCAACGAATATTATTTTTATGCTTTTAGAAATGTCTCATTTCTCCACTTGGTCTACATAAGAAACTTTGCTCAATTGTCCCACTGATAATCCAACAACCACCCCCACACCTCCTTTCCCTATACTTTCACTCTCTAATGCCTAATAGTAATAAGATTCCTCTTTCCTCTAATTGCGAGATTCTTTTTTTCAGTTAAATATTGAAACTACTTTGAGTTGCTTTCCATTTTTCCTTCAAATCTATGGAACTCCAAACAACTGCTTTCCAAATGTATTGTTTACTGTGTTTCTTTCTTCTCAAAACACTAGAATTCATAGATTTCTTCAACATGGTAGGTGTGTTGGCTTTCTAGGGCGGCCATAACAAAATATCACAGATTTGGTGACTTAAATAATAGAAATGTATTTTTTCACAGTTCTGGAAATTTAGGATCTAGAAATTTAGGATCTAGAAAATTTAGGATCAAGTTTGATTTCTCCTGAGTCCTCGCTCCTTGGATTGCAAATGGTTGTCTTTTCTTTGTGTCTCATAGGGTCTTTTTTCTGTATGTGCACATCCCTGGGGGTTCTCAGCATGTTCAAATTTCCTCTGCTTGTAAGCACAAGAGTCAAACTGGACCCACTCTAAAGACCTTTATGAGGCGATTAAGCCATGAGAGCTCTTCCTTTGTGATTGGTGTTAAGATCCTTATAAAAGGAACATCAAGCAGTGTTTGTTCTCTTGCTCTTCTGACTTTCAACATGTGAGGGCACAACATTCCCCACTCTGGAGAATGCAGCAACAAGAAGCCATCTTGGAAGTGGAAAGACCAGGCCTTCAGTGGCTGATCCCTTAATCTCGGACTCCCAGCCTCCAGAACTGTGAGAAATAAGTTTCTGTTCTTTGTAAATTACCCACTCTCAAGTATTGTTATAATAGCTCAGAAGGACTAAGACAGCATCTGAAAATGTGATGTTTCCTTTACTTACTAATTTAAACATTTTGAGTAACTAACAAAGGTACATAAAGTTAGATTACATGTGTGTATTACCCATATTTTGGCAGATCAATTATTACTACTATACGCAAGAATTCATGCTAGAAGTTTTAGTGCTTACAGGACAATCAGACAACATTAAGTTGCTGTAGTTTGAAGATTGATACAATTGTTTTGTTTTTTTCAAAAGGTTAAAGGCAAGACATCCCAGAAAAAGGAAAACACATCAGTCACTTCTAGATTCAACCTCAGTTATCAATCCTTCAAAATATGTCAAACTTTAAATATAGGCATACATAATTTCTGATCGAAATAAAACTAATTAATAAAGTGAGTAAAACCAATCCATTGCTTATGAAAATTGAAGCTTTTTACCCTCACAATCTAAGCAAACAAACTTTTAAAAAAATGATCAGTGTAAATTTTCAACACTAATGATCAAGATATTTCAATAATTTCTAAGTTATCTGACAGAATATTTTGGTCCTAAGGAATAATTCCAAATGTTTGGTGAAAGATCTCAACAGAATAAAATGAGAATTGCCACATCAAAGCTTCTGTGTTTATAAAAGAAACAGCTGTGACTAAGGAGCCCGAGGGCAATGAATTAATATTCAAGGTTTTCCTTCTCAAACAGAGTTATGAATTTGAACATGTTCGCAAGAAAATATAATAAGCTCACAGTCATTTGAAATGATCTTTACAGATGCCGTGTAAATATATACCAATCAGCTTTGCAATTAAATACCATATAATTAGTTCAGGGGCTTCATGCCAAAAGTATGTTGTAATTTTACTAAATTTAAATTGTGCACAGTGGTAAATGAGAATGAATGTTCCAAAATGATAGCCCATTTTGCGTATTTTACTGCACACACACGCATGCACATACACACATATACAACAAAATCAAACCAATGCAAATCTGGAAAGAATTGTATGATCTCCATTACTGGCAACTGTAAAGGAAAATTTCACAAGAAAAATTAGTTTTACATTTAATTTCTCATATTTTATGTACCTCCAAAAACAGTGTTGGCAAACAAAATTTGTTTTAATGTATGATTTGTTAAAATCAGAAGAATACTTATTCTACAATCATATTGTAAAAATGCCCTAATATTCCTTCTGTATCTACTTTATTAAATGGCAAGTATTTTGATTCCAGATGGTACATATTACACAATGTCATTTATCCAAATTGTATTTATTCCATGCACATAAAACTCTTTAAAAAATAACTTCTCTGGGCCGTGCGCGGTGGCTCACGCCTGTAATCCCAGCACTTCGGGAGGCCAAGGCGGGCGGATCACGAGGTAAGAAGATCGAGACCATCCTGGCTAACACGGTGAAACCCCGTCTCTACTATAAAAACAAAAAAATTAGCCGGGTGTGGTGGCAGGAGCCTGTAGTCCCAGCCACTCGGGAGGCTGAAGCAGGAGAATGGTGTGAACCCGGGAGGCGGGGCTTGCAGTGAGCCGAGACCGCGCTACTGCACTCGAGACTGGGCGACAGAGCAAGACCCCATCTCAAAAAAAAATTCTCTGAATTGTTCCTTTTTAAAATTCTATTTTTCCCCCTGTTTTTGTGGTGGTGGCGGTGACGCTAATTTCTGATAGGGTGACATCTAATGGTATATTTGAAAAGAAATAAATATTCAGAGACCAGTATTCTTTTTCTCTAAGTAGAAAGTCAGCCTCTACTCACAATTCTTTTAATAAGCATTTGTTGAGCTACATACTTTGTCTAGGGGAGTGTGACAAGCTATGTAATACAGTGGCCACAAAAATCATCAATATGCCAGAAATAGCAAAGAAAATAATTAGTCTAATGTGAACAGAAGATAATTTGTCAAAAATATTATGCTATGCCTATATGACATTTAAAAAAATCAGAAACTAGAACTCCTACCAGAGTCTTAGGTCCTAGTAGAATAAATTTCCTATAATCAGTTCGGCCCTTGTCTAAGAGGGTAGTATAGTCATTGAGTTTATAGCTGAGATTAAAATGAAAAACAAATTTAAAGAAAAAATGCTGTTTTTAATCACCAAAAGTAAACTGGAAAGTGTATAGATAACTTTGTAAGTATACATGGATCTAACTCATGTTGCCCATGAATAGTAAATAGTAATAGAACCTTTAACTACGTAAATAAGCCAGTAAAATTATTATAAATAAGAAATCAAAAATGTTAATTCTCAGTCTTCAAAGTAGAGAAAATAAATTGTAGAATCAAATAAGACAAAAGAAATTCGGTCCACTTCTATTTCTAGTTTATTTTAGCCACAGGGAATGTGTTCTCACATCCTGTAATTGTTGACAAGTAAATAATAGATTATATTTGTCAGTCACAGCACTAACTCACTTCTTGTCTGATTTCAGACTCCTTATAACATATCTAGACTATAATGCTTTCATTAGTTAAGTGTGATTAATAACAGATGCTATAGTAAAAATAGTCGATTGGCTACCAAAATCCATTCCCAGATCCCATTTTCTATTTCCCATTTCTCTACAGAGACTGGAAAGGATAAATTACTTACTTCCCAATTCTCCCTTTGTCCTAATTTTATATATCCATAAATTAGATTCTGAGACAAGGATTTAGGTGTGGACAGCTAATGTAAGTTATCCCTGGAGTAAATTAAGGGGTAATTGAGGCAGAAAAGCAAGAAAAATTAATGAAGAATGTGGTAATGTATGTACCACGTTCGACAACTGAGGATGAAACACAGTGGGGGCTGTCTGAGAGACTGTAGGACATCTCTTGGAAATATCCACTGTGGGGTGGGGAAGCTATGGACTTTATATAATTACTCCCATTGTTACCAATTCAATTTCTCTCCTCTATAAAATGGGCAGTTGAACATGACTGCATCAAGAGTAATTGGAGGTGAAGACATACTTTGAAAAATGTCATGCTAAAATATGTGCTTTAATGTGTATATAGCATTGCAAATTTGTCCTGGTAGTAGATACAGTACAGAATTTAATAGGGTACCTGAGTTTTAACTCATTCTGGCCTTGCCACTTGCTGATAGCAAAATGGAATAGTCTTTCTGTCTGGGCCTTAGAATTTTTTTTATTGAAAGAATGGTGAGCTTGAAGCACTGATGAAACTAACTGCTCTTCTAGTTCCAAGTTCCAAGGGTATTTGATTAAATACATTTTTAGGAGGTTTACGATAATTCTACTCTTTCTTGTTTGGGCCCCAAAATCTTCATGTCCACATTTACCTTTTTTCATTAAATAGAAAACAGAATGTCTTTCCAATGTCAGGAAACCATCTGTAAAGTGAATAAATTATCACTGCTAAAACAAAATCTCTCCACAGGAGAAGACAAATCATCTGTTAAAGTAATTGGATAAGCTCACAAATGTTCATTATAGTTCATGTAGTACAAGCAATATTACCTCAAGGTTTGGAAAAAAGTTACTCAATGTTTAATTTTGAATTTTAAAAAGAAAGAAAGAAAAGGAATGATAGCATGTCTAAGTAATAAAAAAAAATCCCAAACAAACCCAGATCCTCAAGAAAGCCTTATGATTAAAATTGTTTCCCAAAATACCATATTATTGATGCCAGATGTTAATCATGAAAGCAGATAATAAAGAACTCATGGAGAGAGAAAGCTGCATTTTAAACAGTAGGAAGTTAACTTATGAAAATAAAGAACCAGAGCAAGTCTGGTTAGGCAATAAGCCTTCTGTAACATATTAAAACATTTTTTCCATTGACAACCATAGTTTATATAGTCAAAATCTTTTTTGCTGGATGAAATACATAAATTTTGGATAGAGTTTTAGGCTGCCAGAGGTTAGCAGCCATGTGATTAAAGCTAAAAGAAAGTTACTTTTAAGAGATTTCTAAGAGCTTTTCTTTTCTGTGCTCTTTATTTTCCTGTAATGAGATTAGTCTCAATTATCACCACTAGCTATATCTCTAAATTCTGCCTTTCTCTTATAATTTAAATCCACATTTCAGAGCTTTTGTAACATCTTGACGTGATTGCCACTTAAGCACTACCAATTTGGTATGCCCAAACTTAGCTTCTTTTCCCTAAAAGTTCTTTATTCTTGCTAATTTCCCTTTTAATCAATGATGCATATTTTCATTCAATCGTGTTTTCCTTCAGTTAATCATCTCTTTAGTCATTGAACATTTAGTGTCTTCCAGGAAGTAGATATATTTGTAAAAGCTACAGCATGTACACAGAACAATGAAATTATAGTGCCTGCTCTCAAGAAGTCTAGCAGAGGATTGTCATATGCGGTAGTTACAACACAATGGAATAAGTATATCATTGGTGTTAATGAGTCTACAACACTTGTTTACTCTAAAAATTCTCAGGAAGGTACATTGGATAGAGTCACATGACTTGAAAGTTGAATGACTTTCTCACAGACTACAAAGAGAAGCAGTGATACAGTATAAAACAATCAAAGAGATGGGGGAAGTGAAGTGTAGCATGTCTAAACTCTAGATTCCTGCTTCAGAGGGTATCGTTCCAGTTATCCCCATTTTTTTGTGTGTTGTTATCACATATATTACATCTACATGTGTTATAATTCCCATAGAAGAGCATTATAATTTTTGCTTTAGGGTCATATATAATTATTTTAAATAAATAGAATAAAATATTGTTGCATGCGTATGTATATATTTTTCATTATGATGTTCCACATTTCTTCCTCCAGCTTCAAACTTTCCTTTCAGCCTGAAAAAAAGTATTAGCACTTCTTCTAGAAGTACTAAACACTGCCGACCTACTCTTTTTGAAAATTTATTGAAAATGCCTTTATTTTCCTTTTATTTTACATTTATTTTTAATTATTGTGGGTATATGATGGTTACATATATGTATAAAGTACGTGTGATATTTTGTGTATTGATAAAATCAGGGTAATTATCACATTAGGTATTTAGCTCTTCTTTTTGTTAGGAACATTCCAATTTCACTCTTTCAGTTATTTTAAAATATATAATAAATTACTGCTAACTGTAGTCACGGTATTGTGCTACCAAATCCAGGATCTTATTCATTCTATCAAACTGTATTTTTGTACTCATTAACTATCCTCATTTTATCCCTGTCTCCCCATGACCCTTCCCAGCCTCTGGTGACCATCATTCTACTCTCTATCTTTGTGAGTTTGATTTTTTTTTTAGCTCCCACATATGAGTGAGAACATGTGATATTTGTGTTTTTCTGCCTGGCTTACTTCCCTCATTTTTGGATAATTATTTTTTTCTGTATATTAACTTCATGGTAGACATCATTTCAGCACTTAAAGATGTCACTCCACTATCAGCTGACCTCTATTGTTTTTTATCAGAAGTCCGTTGTTATTTGTATTGTTAATCCCCTATAGATAATATATCAAATCTGACATATTTTCCTCTGTCTACTTTTAGAATATTCTCTTTATTTTTTTATTTTTAACAGTTTATCACTTAATAAAACTAGGTGTGTGTGTGTGTGTGTTTGTATTTATCTTGCTCTGGGTTTGCTGAGAATCTTCGATATGATGGTAGCTGTTTGTCACCACCTTTAGAAAAAATTTCAGGCATCTTTCCTCTGTTATGGACTAATTTATATTCTCCCCAGATGTATATGTTAAAGCCCTAACTTCCAATATAACTATATTGGGGCACAGGCACTATAAGGAGGTAATAAAGATTAAATAATGTCATAGTGTGGGACCTTAATTCAGTAAGACTGATGGCCTGGGAAAAAAAAAAAAGAGAGAGAGAGAGAGGCAACACAGATCTCTCTCTCTCTCTCTTTCCTCTCATATGCATAGGGAAGAGGCCATATGTGAGAACACAGCAAGAAAATGGCCATCTACAAGTCAGGAAGAGAAGCCTCAACAGAAACCTACCCTCACCTGACAGCACCTTGATCTTGTACTTCTAGTCTCTAAAATTGTGAGAAAATAAATTTCTGTTGCTTAAACTACCCAACCTGTGGTATTGTGTCCCGAGAACACTAATATGTCCTCTAAACATCTCCCCAACTGGTTATTTCTCTCCTTTCCTTCTCGGATTTCAGTTACGTATATCTTAGACCCCTTGGTATAATCTCAAAAATCACTGAGACTACTGTTTTATTTCCAACTTCTCCTCTGTCTTTGCTATTCGAATCTGATATATTTTTAAAATTCACATATTCTCAAACTTAGTAACCATTTATTCTGCCATATATAGGAACATTTTTAATACTACATATTGTTTTGCTCATTTAGAAAATTTCCATTGGGCTATTTTCTAGAGTGTCTTTTTTTTTTTTTGGAGATCCCTTATCTACCTATTTATTATGACCATATTTTACTCAAGTTCTCAAACTTTTTTATCTATAATTATTTAAGTTTTTGTAATTTAATTTTAATATTCAAAGTAGTTTACCATTGGTTTCTGTTAACTGCTTTTTCTCTTAAATATGGGTTGCAATTAATTTTTTCCATTGCCTACTACCTTTTCATTGCATTGTGAATATTGTTAATGATACATTGTAGAGACTGCAGTTTACATTTTTTTAAAAGATTTTTTTTATTCTAGTAGAATAAATTATTAACTTGCTTGACTCAATCTCAAAATTCTGATTTTCTAGAAGTGGGCATCAGTTGAAACTATGCATTTATCTCAGTCTTCCAGCTGTTGCTTTTCACTAAGTTCTCTGAAGTTTCCCCTGCATGTGTGCAGTTCAGTAGTTAGAAAATAATTTTGGTGGAATACATGTATAGATGTGGGGCTCTTTACTCTGTTATTCCTTCTTTCGGGATCTCCTTTCTTACTCTTCCCAACTCAGCAAAATTCCAGCTTGTATTATATATCAACTTAAGAGTGCCTTGGACACATCAAATTTTTTCACTTTTTTCTTTTCTCTTTTTTTGTGGTCTTTAGTAAGTTGTATGTTGTAAGTACTTGTTTATTTCACATCATTTTTTAAAATGTATTTGTATATATTCTGAGCCTTTGGTTGTACTCTTGAGTGATATATCCTACAGAGTTTGGTGCATGGCCTGCCTCTAGACTCTGAGTTGTGATTTATGTAATATTACCTTAGCAGTCATAAATTTGAGTCAAATTGAAAATTTTGTTTGTCTCATAGCATTTTGACTAAAGAATATGTAATCAAAAATGCTGATATAAATTAAGTTGCTAAGATTCAGAATTTTTATATAAAATTTATTGTTTATAGATTGCCATCAAATAAAATTTTTCAGAAAAAATGACAATTTCTCTGTTTGAAATGTTTGTATAACTGACACCAATTCATAGTATGGAAATTTTGAGTATTTTATTAAAAATTTTGAAATAATTTATCTTAATTTATCCCTTGTAGATGCAAGTAAAATATAATTTTTCAAGTTAGCTGCAAACAGTAGGGTCAGGGGTAGCTTATTACAAGGATCCAATGGGGAATATATTGTTAGGAAATACGAAACTAAGGCACACAACCTTAGAATAAGAAAAATCATAGTTGTACAAGGCATCACAAAGACGGAAGCTAGATTCTAAGAAGATCTAGATAATTCAGTACTGGTTAGCCTTTAATTTATTGCTACTATCTCTAAACATCTGTTCTTCATTCTCTCCCCAAAACCAACTTATTTCCTGAATTGCTTTTGCTTCCTCCTAACTTTGCACTTCTTATGATTTCTCATGTTTCTGTGCCTTTTAAGCTTCAGTTCACTTTGCCTATGAATAAAGGTTCTGCATTAATTGAGATACATGCAGTTACAGTTAATAGAAACCCAGAGCAAATTAGCATTATCAGAAACCACAATTTATTGGTGTACAGAACTGATATGTAAAAGTTTATTATTGAAGTCTGGAATAGTTGTAACAGGGGCTTAAATAATCTCTTTCTCTGTCTCAAACAAGCTTGTTCCACGTAATGGACTAGATTGACACTACCAGTTCTAGAACTGCATTTCATATAGTGACCTAGATGGAAGAGAATGTATATTCCAATTGCTTCAACATAATATCCTCAAGGAGGATTTTGATGGACTCTAATTGACATAACATTATGAGCCCATCTCTGAACCAATCTTTGTGTCATACCTGTAGTAGTGGGGGCAGGACCAGTTTCAGGCCCTCCTGAACCATATTCAACAGGTTTCTCATAAGTAAGATTGTTCTATATCTAGAAAAAATCTGGAAATAATTATTAGACATTAACAAAAAGAAAAGAAAGCAACCATACACCGTAGTACCTAACTCAGATTCTGACAATGATTATATTGCTGTTCAGAGCATTTTCCACGGAGCACCCTCATAGTCTCTCGTGGATATACTTTTCTTGGCTGCAACATTCAGTCATAGTCTGGTAGTAAGTGCTTGTGAGTGGTGTCACACTGTACAAAACTAGGCATTGCTTATGAGTGGTGTCCCACAGTATAAAACTTGGCATAGGCTTTCACTGTCATAAAAGCCCTGAGTGAACCTGCTTCCCTTACAAGTGGTTCTGGGCTTGGCCAATATCCTTACTGTCATATCTAGTTGAATAAATATTATTTTAGATAAAGTCAGTTGGTTATATTTCTATTACAAATGCCAAATGTATCATTACTCTTTTCAAATTTCTGTTTAATATGTTTATACATCAGTGTCTTAATACTTATTACAACTACAGCTATAACATATTGACATTTTATAAATATGATAATATGGCATGTAGCTCTACTTGATTAGGGTTAATAATTAGGTGGACTGGAGAGGTAAGATAATTGTATCCAACAAATTGTCTCTTTAAAATGAACATTTTGGACTCCTGGATTGACTGTGATTCATTCCATAAAATTAAACAATTCCAGAATTATAAATTTTTATTGAAACAAAGGCAACCCTTATGCAAAAATGACCACTAAAACACAGGAAGAGATAGAATAAATTTCATACAGAATAACTATATTACTATTTTTTACTAAACTCCAATGTGCATTAAACTTCTTAATGACCTTATAACTTCAAATGTTAGTGTTCGATAAAGATATGTCAATATTTAAATTAAATAAGCTAATATTTATTGGACTCATAAACATCTTGAGCATAATGCTGAGTATTGTTGCACAGGAGAAGAATAATGCATAGAAAAATAAAGAGTAAAACACAAAATATTTAATTAGTTGGTTTTAATACAAAATAGGATACCAACTGGGTAAAATTATCCTTCTTATCTTTAAGTATTTTCAGCAAAACAATTGGGGTATCACGATTTGAATGCCAAGTCATAGAAAAAGTATTACATTCAAAAAACAGAACACAAAACAAAACAAATGTTTCCTTCTTTTCTGTCTTTAAATCTAGAAAAGGCTTAACTTGGAAATCTAAGTTATGAATTAAATATTCAATAATTCTGAATTTCTCAGTAAAATTAAAAGGAAATTATTTTTCCTCAACTAAATATTCTTCATGCATTCCTTACAATAAAAGACATGGTTGGATTTACCTACTAATCATAAACACTTGTCTAAACACAGTTTTTTCAGAAAGTTCATAAAAAGTTCACCCTACTTCCCAATCCTAGTCCACATGTTTGAAATGTTCCACAGCCCTTACCTTCAGTGGGAAACAGCAACAGAAGACTCCAACTGTCACTATCAACTTCCCCCAATTTTTAAAAATTTGCCACTTTCAATACAAATCTTTTAAAACAGCAGCAGTGCCACATCATCATTTCATTTCTTAGGCATAATATTTACAAAATATTCATGTAGGGATCACATATTCCCTTCTACAAATGAGAAATAAAAAGTGATTCCCCGATAGACCACATGGTTCCAAGTCAACAAGCAGCCCAGAGGCCACTGCTGTATTAATATTCTCAAAGATAACATTTTTGGTAAATTGTTTTTTGTATAAGTCATGATCTCTATTTCATTTCATGAGATACTTTCCCTAATTTTGCAATTAAATAGAAAATTTTGCAACCGAAGTCAGAAATGTCTATGCATATATACATTTGTGTTCATATTAATGTTCATATTTGAGAATATATAAACATATTTTGAGATTTTGGAACAAATTTTAATTCAAAACATTATAAACTTAAAATGAATAAAAGTGAAACATTGTATGTCTATATAATTGTGTGGTGCTTAAAGCTCATCCAGTACTTCAGATTTTCTTTAGTTACTCTTTCCTTTAGAGCAAAATTTCATGAAAATTTTGTCCTTCCATGCTTTTAACACTTCTTCACTTCTCTTTACCCTTCTTTTAACCCCAGTAACTCTAATTTGGCTGCTAATCCTACCGTATTACTGGAACTGTTTATCACCAGGGACATCCATGTTGCTAACTTCTATCTTTAACTTGAAGTGTGGCTTTTAATATTCTTTCCAATATCTATTCTTTCCTTCTGTACAAAGAGAATTGCAATTTTCTTTGGTGTGACAATGTTCTATCCAATACCCGCCACCTGCTACATTTCCTGGTTTTCAATGCAGTAGTGTTTCCTCGCGTGATGTCCGCCTGATGAGATGGAAATTGAAGACAACATTCAGAGTATGTTAAGATTTACAGATGTAGGCACCATATCCATTGTTTTGTTGCTTCCATCTTTTTTCTGCTTGCAAAATGAACAGAAAGTTAGAGATGGTGAAGCATTTTGTTACTACAGCTTCACAGAAAAACCATATTTTACATATAGTATATTAGAATCCTTAACTGATGCAACCTCTTTGTTTAATTCACAATGTCTTTTTTATGGAATCACGATCTTCCCTTTGTTTGTGACAGATTAATGCATCTGTTTTCCTCATTCCTCTCTGTCCCTTATTGTTATTTGTCACACTTATTTTGCTTTGCTTTGTGTTGCTTTTGCTTTGTCTTCATTTAGGTACTGATTTTATGTTTTCACTTTCCTTAGCTCTGCTTTTCTGTGGTCTTGCTGTTTTTTCTTTGATTGCTTATATTCTGCTTAGTTCTGTGACTTAGGTCAAATTAATCTCAAGTTACTTAAACTCTCTGTGCCTCAGGTTTCTTATTTTTAATGTAGAAATAACAAAATTACCTACCTCACAGGGGTTTCGTGAGAATTAAATGAGATATGTGTCAATCACAACTTTAGAAATATTTTTGACACAAAATCAGCATTCATTAAATGTCACTAATTATTACTTTATCAAGGTTGTTATTTCATTTATTTTTAAATATTTTTATAGAAGTATAACCATACATAGAAAATTATTTAGCTAAATGATGAAAGATGTGAACAAAATTTATTGACATAAATGTGCTAAAAAATCCTCAGTTTTTGAACATCTATGGGAACTGTAATTTTTTTCCATTTCATCCTTCATATTGTGTCTCCTTTCCCACATTTTTCCTTGATCAAATTCATAAGAAATTTATCAGTTTGATCAGTTTTTCAAATACCAAATAAAGTGCTCTTGATTTTTTTCTATTTTTGTTTTCTATTTTATTATTTAATTTTATATTCTCATTATTTTCTTCCTTCTTTCATTTGGTGAACTTTTCTGCCTTGTATCTAAACACTTTACATAAATATTTACATCCTTGATATTTTGTCTTTTCTTCAGGTTAAATATATGCACTTTAGGCTACTAATTTCCTCCTACTAATGACTAGCTATGTTCCATGGGCTTTGATATATGGTATTTTGTTATAATTGAATTCAAAATATTTTCATTTGAGCCATGAGTCATTTAGAAATGTATTTCCTAATTTCTCATTGCCTTAGTTATTGTTTTGTTGTTGATTTGTAGCTTACTTTGGCTAGTCAGAGACTATATTCCACATGATTTTTGTGCTTTAAAATGTCTTCAGACATGCCTTATAGCTCAACAAATAATCACTTTTTGTAAATGTTATGTATGAAACTAAAAATAATCTGTATTCTGCTATTTGGGGTGCAATGTTCTATGTTTGTTATGTTGTATTTGTAGTAGACTCCACAATTAGCCCCAATCCTCTTTCCCTCTCTTTGCCTTCATCTTTTTCATGGCCTCCTCATGAATAGAGTATACGTCTTTGTCAGGTGATTTTGGCCTTGGTCATATAATTTGCTTTGGTGAGTGTCATGTGGGCAGAAGTAATAGTCTGCCAGTTTGGAGCTAGGCCTTAAGATATCTCACAAATTTCCAATTGTTTTGTTGTACTTTTTCCATTTTCATGAAATAAGCATATTCCATCTAACTTATCCGTCCAAGGTAGGGCAAAGCCATTACACTGAAAGCAACCTGAAGGAGTCCTAGGCAACCTCAGACCCATGACAATAAATAACTGATATTTTAAGCTATGGAATTTTCAGTGAGTTGTTATGTAACATTATTGTGATAATAGCTAGCTGTTGCAATTTTGTTCTTCAGATTTTCTAAATCCTAACTAATATTTATTTCTGTTTTCCATATCAATGTAATTCACCAAAAACGCATTTGGACATTGAGTTTGTCAATATTGTTTCAAAACGTTATCCTCCTATAGATTTCATGTTGGCCTGTGTTATGACATTTTATTTCAAAAGTTTCCAGATATAGTAGAGATTTGAAAGAATTTTACATTGAATACTCATATATTCACCATGATTTCAGAATTAACATTCTTACCTACTTGTTTTTATATTTATCATATGTAAATTATTTTAGCCATCCATCAACCACTTCACTTTTTGTCACTTCTCAAAATAAATCCCAGATATGGGTATATTGATATTATTATTATATCAGCATATATAATAACTATATATTGATATATGTTATATATTATGGTTATTATCTATAGTTTAGGGTATTTTTCCTTTTGTTATAAAGTCTGCATACAATGAAATATGTAAACCTTTAGTGTGCATTTGCTGAATTTTAACACACATATACATCTGTGTATCAAATTCTTACTAGGATATAGAATATTAACAACAGCTCAGAAATTTCCTTCATTAGCCTTCCCAGTCTCTTGCCCTCGATTTCCTATAAACACCCACTCTTCTAATTTTTTCTATTATATATTTATTTGTGATATAGTCCAAAAGTATCCTCCAAAATTTGTATGTTAAAACTCAATTGTCAATGTGATACAGGCTGAGCATCCTTAATGTGAAAATTTGAAATTTGAAATTCTCCAAAATCTGAAACTTTTTGAGTGCCGACACATTGCCACTAGTAAAAAATTTGATGCCTAACCTCAAGTGATGGATCACAGTCAACACTGTTTCATACACAAAATTATTAAAAGTGTTATATAAAATTACTGTCTTAGTTCATTTGCATTTCTATAAATGAATAGTTGAGACTGAATAATTTATGGAAAAAAAGGGTTTATTTGGCTCCCAGTTCTGCAGGTTGTACAAGAAGGATGACACCAGCATCTGTTTCTGGTGGAGGCCTCAGGACGCTTCCACTTACGATGGTGAGACGAGGAAGACAGAGGAAAGGCGGTGCCAGGCTCTTTTTAACAGTCAGATCTGGCGGGAACTATTAGAATGAGAATTCACTCACTACCATGAGGACAGCACCAAGATGATCATGAAGGATCAGCCCCCATGACCCAAACACCAGCCACCAGGCCCCACCTCCACACTGGGGATCACATTTCAACATGAGATTTGGAAGGGACCAATACCCAAACTATATCAATTGCCTTCAGTTTATATGTATAAGGTATATATGAAACATAAATTTTGTGTTTAGATTCGGTACCATTCTCAATTATGTATATGCGAATATTCTGAAATTGAAAAAATATCCCAAATCCAAAACACTCCTGGTCCTAACAGTTTTTGCTGAGGGATACTCAACCTGTAATATTAAGAGGTAGGGCTTTAGGAAGTGATTAAATCATGAGAGTGGAGTCCTTATGGTTGAGATGAGACCCTTACAAAAGGGCTTGAGGGGGTGAGTTCACCTCCTTCCATTTCTTCTGCCATGTGAGGACACAGCAATTGTCTCCTCTAGAGGATGAAGCAACAAAGCACTATCTTGGAAACAGAGACAAGGCCCTCACTAGACACCTTAATTTTAGACTTTCAGCCTCCATATCTATGAGAAATAAGTTTCTGTTGTTTATAAATTACCCAATCTCAAGTATTTTCTATAGTAACTCAAACAGACTAAGATAATTTGCCTGTTCTAGAATTTGATATGAATATAATCATAGAATATATACCCTTTGTATAAGTGACATGACTTAGATGTGTGTCCCCTCCAAATCTCATGTCGATATGTGACCTCCAGTGTTGGAAGTGGGGCCCAGTGGGAGATATTGGGTCATGGGGATGGATCCCTCATAGAATGGCTTGGTGCCCTCCCTGCAGTAACAAGTGGTAATGAGTTCATGTGAGATCTAATTGTTTAAAAGAGTGTGACAACTCTCCCCTGTCTCTCTCTCTCTCGCTCCCTCTTTTGCCATGTGACACACCATTTCCCCTTCTCTTTTGCCGTGACTAAAATCTTCCTGAGGCCTCACCAGAAGCTAAGCAGATGCTGGTGCCGTGCTTGTACAGCCTGCAGAACTGTGAGCCAAAGAAATCTCTTTTCTATATAAACTACCTAGTCTTAGGTATTTATTTAGAGCAATGTAAAACAGACTAATAAAAATAAGGCTTATTTAAATCAGTATAATGCTTTTTTAAAAAATTCAACTTCAATGTGAGTTTGCCAATAGTCCATTCTTTTTCGTTATTATGTAGTATTTTCTCCTTTTTTTGAAAAAATCTATGTTGATAACCTCTGCCTTTGCTTTTTATTTGTTTAGTCGATTCACATTTAAAGGAATTGATGTGCTTAATTTTAGGTCTATGACTTTTTTGCTCTTTATGATCTGCTTGCATTCTATTTTTTTTGTTGTTATTCTCTATTCCTTATTCATTTTTTTCTTTTTGATTATTTGAGTGTGTTTTAAAATTCTATTTTAATGTATCTACTTACCTTTTAGTCATCCAACCTTTTCTGTGGTATTATTAGGGGTTGCTCTAGGGATTAGAATAGGCAGCCTGGAATTTTTAGAGTTTATATTGTTGCTGGGTCCATTATGATAACTCATGTGTGAATAACATATTTTTCTGCTATCCTTATTATTTGAAGGAGATTTTTCCAAAGGATGTACCAGTGTTATATTCCAGGCTGGCTGGAAATGTTTTTTATTCCCTAGGCTGGTGTTTGTTAAACATTTATTAGCTTTTACTTATCAAAAAATATTGAGGTTAACAAGGGGCAAGCAGCTTACGATGATGTGAAGAATCTCTCATCCCCCGTTGGACTAACCTGCCTGTGTGTTGTCTGTATGATTTCCCACTCACCATTCTGCATCTTTTCATTCTTAAAACTAAGCCAGCCCTGGAGAAGCATCCCCACTCCCATCAGTCCAGGCACCCTATTGCCAATTTTGCAAACAAGAAACTGTTGCTTTTGAATCTTAGGATTGTGTCACTTACTTAACAATAAGCCATGCTTATGGTTTTTTAATTAAGTTCTGCAACCACAAGGATACTTTCTCTATACCCCTATTGGTATGCACTATTTGGACAATCATTTCTTCTCTTTAATATGTTAGAGTTCTTGCTAATACATCTGTGCTTTTGTTCATTTATTTTTATAGAAGAGACTTAATGTTTCTATTTTTTATCCCTCATGGTGCCTCTGAATGATTTTCAAGAAGGGAATATTGATTTTACCCAGCCACATTAAATATAAAAATTCACCCTCTCAGTAACTTACTTTTCTTTTAAGCTGTTTTATTTTTTATAGACTATATCATTATTTAAAATATTCTTTTGCGTGTGTTACCCCAACTTGAAAAGTAAACTCAATTAAAACAGGAATTTTGACTGCCTCAGTTATTCTGCAATCATGGTGCATAGGAAAACTAATAACATAATTGACATATTTATTGAGACAGAGTTTAGGAAATATCTGTTTAAAACCTAAATTTTCACTTACATAAAACTAATGTTTTATTAAAAGTATGGTATACTCCCAATTCGTTGTACGAGATACAGATTTAAGTAGTTTACATTTATGAGTTAAAAATTTATTCTTTAATGTCATACATACACTCACAACATCACCCATGATTTCACATAAATTGTTAGACAACATGAGGCTACATTTTTAAAGGAATCAAATTGCATTTGATTTTATAAAAGATTAAGTGATAGAATTGATTTATGTGGCTATGATGAAAATCACTAAAGTGGTCTGGAAATAGTGAATTTTGGAAAATGTTGCATTGATTCATATATTTAAACAAGGCATTACTAAGCCACACTAGCCTGTAACTATAAAATGAGATTACCTTTCTTTATTAGTCAGATTGCAACTACCCCAATCTCTTACCTTCCCAGACAGCCTTTTCCCATGGCTTCTCTCCCCAAATATCCTGTAAGACCCCTATCCCTGCCACTGTTTACCTACTATCTTCAACCAAGAAAATGGGAACTCAGGCCCTCAGCAAGGCAGCCCCACACTGCTGACTTAAAAGAGGGTCTGCAGGAGGGAAAAGATAAGGATTCTATGTCTTAGCTTGTTTTAATTGGATTTAGGTTCTCTCAAAAGGAGTGGCCGTTTTGAGAAAGGCAATGATTAGTTGGACTTTGAATACATTCTAATTTTACTTATATTCTGCAACCCCCTTCAGGCACAGGTTGTCTTCTCATAAGGCTGCTCACAGACATCTCTGCTAAAGGCATGCATCTGAAGCTTCTCCCACACTTTCTTCCACATCTTCTTCCAGCTCTTCCACCCCAAAAGGGTAAATTATTCTTCTGAATGGTCACATTTTAGGATGATGACTGAGATTACCCAAAAAGCTTACCAAAGATATCGGGAAGTATACAGGCTAATAATAATGCCGTATTTAACTTCCTTCTTCGTGATATTCCTCATATGTGGAACTCCCTGGGAAAATCTGCCAGGAAGAGGAATAGTGGTCAAGGCAGAATGTCAGCATATAGCTTGGTGTAATGGTTAATTTTATGTGTTAAATTAACTAGGTTATAAATGTTCAGTAGTTTGGGCAAACACTAGTCTAGATGTTGCTAAGGTATTTTGTAAATGTAATTAACATCTACAATCTGTTGACTTGACATAAAGGAGATTAGTCTCCATAATGTAGGTGAGGTTTATCCAATCAGTTGAAGGCCTTAAATGGGAAAATGGAGGTTTGGCAGAGAAGGAACTCTGCCTTAAGACTGTAATATAGAAATTCTGCCTGAGCTTCCAGCATGACATCCTGCCCTACAAACTTCAGACTCAAAGCTACATCAACTCCTGCCTGTTTCCAGTTTATTGGCCTGCCCTAGAAATTTGGAACTTGCCAGCCCCCATAATTCTGTGAGCCAATTTCTTAAAATAAATCTCTATGAGATATATACATATATTCTGATGGTTCTGTTTCTTAGGAGAACCCTGACATAAGGGACATTGACACTTACCCTGAGTTATGTCACATACCTAGCTAACTCTTACAGGAGGATGTTGGTCACAAATCTGCTTAAAATAGACTTTGCTATAACAGAACCCACAAATACCTTCTTATGTTACATACTGACTCATGCTAACCACTATAAACCACAGAAAATTCTTTATGCACACTTTACAGAAATCCTAGCCTCTGCTATGCCTTAAAACACATGCCTTTAAGATTTCAGGCTACTTCAAGGATATCACCTTAGATTTCAAAGGATTAAAAGGGAGACTTCAAAGGTCAAGGGAGTGGGTCCCTTGACCCACTCCCACTACCCCAAGCCTCTACACATATGCTCCCAAATTCTCCTTGATTAAGTTAGATTCAGTTACCTTCAATGAAACTTCATTTGAATTTCCCATGAGAGGTATTAAGTATTGTACATTTACGTTTGTCGATGAACTTTATATTCCATGCCATTCTAGAGATTCCAAGATTTGCAAGCTTCTATGAGCAATCTTTGTAGTGATTTGTTAGGGTGTGAAAAAATTTATTTTTTCTCTTTCCTATTCAAGTCCTGAACTAATTAGAGTTTATAGCAAAATGAAGCATGCTCAGTTAATTTGAATTTTAGGTAAGCAATGTGTAATTTTTTTAGTATAAATACATTCCAAATATATCACAGAACATACTTATAATAAAAAATGGTCATTTATTTGAAATTCACATTTCACTGGGTATACTGTATTTTTATTTGCTAAGCCTGGTAATACTCAATAGTAACTGAGAGATACAATTACCAGGTAAATTAGGCATGAGAGCAAAATATTACATTTGCTATTGATATAAGAATCAATAGCTGGGCACGGTGGCTCACACCTGTAATCCTAGCATTTTGGGAGGCTGAGGCGGGTAGACTGAGCCCAGAAGTTCAAGACAAACCTGGGCAACATGGCAAAACCCCATCTCTACTAAAAATACAAAAATTAGCTGGGCATGGTGGTGCAGGCTTGTTGTCCCAGCTACTTGGGAGGCTGAGGGTGGAGGATCAGCTGGGCCTGGGAAGTTGAGGCTGCAGTGAGCCATAATTGCACTACTGCACTCCAGCCTGGGCGACAAAGTGAGGCCCTGTTTCCAAATAATAATAATCGTCATCGTGAAAAATATTTATAAAATAATTAATACGTTCCAGAGATTTTTGACTTTAATACTGATCTGAATACTATAATAAATTATAGCCATGAAAACTTTAAGAGCTTTGGATTTTCCAGGCAGCATAGTTCAATAGATAATTTGCTCAGATCTAGAAAGGGTTGAAGGCAGATAACATTTTTTTAAATTTAGGAATTAAAATCTTTGAAAAGTGGAAATTGTATAAAAAGAACTTTTAACATATATCATTTTCATTGTAATTTTAGCACATATAGATAAACATGATTAACCTCTGGGTGTATTTGCCTCCAGTCTTTGTGTGTGTGTGTGTGTGTGTGTGTGTGTGTGTGTGTGTGTGTGTGTGCGCGCGTGCGCGTGCGTGTGCATGCATGTATGTATGTACATTTGCACCAAATTTGATATATATACATATATAGAATGACGAATTGGTATTATATTCTCTCTTCTGCCTTCTTCCAACCTCTCCAGCTCTGAAGCTTTTATCTTTTATTCTTTTTAGATTTCATAATACCAAACAATGACTTATATGTCAACATTTAATAAACACTTCTTAAAGGAATAAAGGAAAGGCTATTATAAAATGATGAATGGGAGAAAAATTAGGAAAACTCAAAGTATTTCTCACTGAGTGGCTAAAATGGTACTTCATAAAAGCAAGCATTCAGTAAGTGGTACCAGAAGTGTTCACAAGAGGACAAGAGGTGTACCAAATAGTCACCAGTACCAAGTACTCTTTCTAGCCACAGAAGCTGTGAATGTTGGAGGAAAGAGGTGATTTGGGTGGTCTTTACTTGGATCTGATGTACTTCTGCACTAATTCCACTCAATGAAATTAAGTTGAAGCTAATCATTCTTCTTTCAACAAACATTGATTGGAACCTTTCCTTGCTCCAGGGACAGAGATGGGAAAGTAAAACATGACTGTTGTCACCATAGAATTCCACTTTGGGGAAATTAAATTAGACAATAAATACAAAATATTCAACAAGTGATATGGAAAATAAAGCAGGATACTATGGAGGAAAATAACAACAGGAAACATATTTGAGTGAGGAGCAGCTATGAAGGCCTCTCTGAGGCATTAATGATCAGTGGTGGTATTTTGCAAGGAGGAAAAGCGCATAGAAAACAAAGGGAACAACATAGATAAGGAAACTGTAGCGAGAAATAATTTGGCTTATTGGAGGAAGTGAAAGACTAGTGTGATTCAATACATGGAAAGTGAGGCAAGTGACAGGGTAGCATGAGGTTGGAAAGGCAGGAGGCCATGTTACAAAATATATTTTAGGCTACATAAAGGATTCATTATTGAATTCTAAGCACAAGAAAGAGTTATTGCTTTGTCATAAATGACCAACAATATCAATAGAGAACTTTTAAAAAATAGCAGCAGTATAAAACGATGCACTGTAGACAATTTAAAGAAGCTCAAACTAGACCTAATGCACTAAGTAAAAATAAACTTCTATAGTCTTTACTTGGAAAAATTCCCTGGTTGTCACAAACAAAACATCGAAATTTTCCTTTATAAAAGAAAAGCATTTCTGATTTTTTTGATGTGTTTATTTGGTTCTAAGTTACCTGAGCCATGACATAGTCACTTTTTCAAATATTTAGATAAGTATTAATAAACCCACTAAAATCCTACTTTTAATTCTTAGGTATATGTATTTATATTATCTAACTATTCATTTCATTAACAACGACAATAATATTTTTTAAAATCTAAAGCTTGAGAGAGGAAAAACTTAGTAGCAGCTTGTAAAAACTGTACTGAATGCTATCTCAAGCTGCAAACGCCAGAGTAAAATTCACAGTTGAGGTGTAGAAAGAGTGAAAGCTGGATGATGTTTTGGAATCAGAATCAAGTTTAAAGCAAAAACCCTATTCACCTACACCAGCTGTGAAAACAAAGATGAAAAACATATCATTTTGTAAACAAGTACATGAAATAGCCTATTTAATTTAGAATGAGTGATTTAACTATGTTAGACAACACAAAGAAACTTCAGCCCAAGAAAGACTAGATACTAATCATAACAGAGCCAACAAATGTCAGACTTGGAAAACTTGAGAGAAAAGTGTTAAGACTGCTGACATTTATTTGCATGTGTAGACCTCAAAAGTTGGAAGCCAGAGAATATTCTGTAGTAAGAACACCATTAATGCACTGTGATACAGTTTCCTGCTCTAGTAAAAGCCTCTTTTGATTTCAAATGTTTTCCTTAAAAAAAATATATTTGCTAAAGGACACAAAATGTATTGAGTCTATGTAAAATGTACATAGTGTGTGGTTACCCTTGCAGATGAATGTGGCAACCCATCCATAACTAGATGTAGTAACAGTGGGACTGATAGTACACCTAAGAGTAATCACTTCATGTTAAGATGTGGTCTCTCTTTAATCCAGTATGATATTATATTAGTCTATGTTTTCATTACATTATTTCATAAGAGCTTGTGCCCCAAGTACAGTGTCTGAGATACAGCAGGTACTTAACAATTAAGGCAAATTACTGAATAAATGAATATATTGATCTTTGTTATTGATATTAAATACAAATAGTGAAGTGTTTCAGAACAGTTTTATATTTGTAGAAAAATAGAAATGGAAGTACAGAGATTCTCAAAATACCCTCCCCCTTCCTGCATAGACTTCCCTTATTGTTAGTATCTTCCATTAGTTTGAGACATTGGTAACAACTAATGAACCAATATTAATACATTATTATTAATGAAAGTCCATGGTTTATATTAAAGTTCACTACTTTTGTTGTACGTTATATGGGCTTTGGCAAATGCATAATGTTATGCGTCCACCACTGTAGTATCAAACACTACAGTTTCATGGCCCTAAAAATGCACAATGCTTCGCTATTCATCCCTACCCAGCCCTTCCCAACAACTGGCAAGCGGTGATCTCTTTACTGTCTCTAGATTTTTGCCTTTTTCAGAATGTCATATGTTTGAAATCATTCCACATGTTGGCTTTTCAGATTGGTTTCTTTCATTTAGCAATAAGCATTAAATTTTCCTTTGTCTTTTCATGACTTGATAGCTCAGTTATCTTAAATTTCTGAAAAATGCTCTATTGTATCGATACACTACTATGTGTTTATCCTTCATCCATTGAAGAATATCTTTATTGTTTCCAGTTTTGGACAATTATGAATAAAACTGCTATAAACAAAGTATTCCTGATTTCTCTCCCCCATTCGTTATAGCACTGCCATTTATTTCATTTGTCTACATACAATAATCTCCCAATACATTGTGGCTATTACTATTTTGAAAAACTATTATTAGATGAATTAAGATTAAGAGAAATAAGACATTTTAATTTCTCTCAATTTATTGCTTCTCTTCTGCTCTTCCACTTTTTATGTGGATCCACATTTCTGACTTATATCATTCTCCTTCCCTCAAAAGAACTTTTAGGGTTTCTTGCAAGCAGACCTGCTGGTGACAAATTTCCTCCATTTATGTTTGACTGAATGAGTCTTTATTTCTCCTTCATTTTTGAAAGCTAATCTGAATGAATACACAATTCTAGAATTTGGGTTTCTTTTTTCCAAAACTCAATATTTCACTTTACTGTCTTCTCACTTGCATGGTTTCTGATGAGAAATTCAGTGCAATTCTTACATTTATTCCTCTAAAGATAAGGCCCCCACCCCCTGGCCTGGATTATTTCAGGCTTTTCCCTTTGTCTTTGGTTTCCTGAGTTTGCATACAATATTCTTAGGTATCGGTTTTTGTTATTTATTCTACTTAGTGTTCTGACTTTCGTGAATATGTAGTTTGGTGTCTGTTATTAATTTTGAAAAATACTGTATTATTACTTCAAGTATTTCTTCTCTTCCTATCTTTCTTATACTCTGGTATTTCCACTATGCATATGTTACATCTTTTGTAATTGTCTTACACTTCTCAGATATTCTGTTCCTTTAAAAAAGAGTTTTCTCTTTATATCTCACTTTTGGAAGTTTCCATTGACATATCATCAAGCTCACTGGTTCTTCCCTTGGCCATCTGTTTACTACAGAGCCCAACAAAAGCATTTTTTATTTATATTGCAGTGTCTTTGATTTCTCAAATTTCCTATTGATTCTGTCTTAGAATTTCCATCTTTCTGCTTAAATTACTTACCTGTTTTTGCATTTTGTCTACATTTCATTAATTACTAGCGAATTAGTTGTAATTGTTTTAAATTCTCTATGTGATAATTCCAAAATATGTGTCATACCTGAGTCATGTTCTGATGCTTGCTTTGTCTCTTCAAACTTTTTTATCTTGCCTTTTAAAATGTCATGTAATTTTTTTGTTAAAAACTTGACATGATGTATTATGTAATAGGCACTAAAGTAAACAGGCATTTGGTGTAAAGTTTTATGCTAACCTGGCAGGGTTGGGCTGTGTTGAATGTCTGCAGTAGCTACAGGTGCCACGACCTTCTGTTTGCAGTAATTTCCTTGTTGAACTTTTTCTTCCTCTTGTCTTTGGGTTTTTCTAAAAACTCCTTATTAAACAGAGTCTGTGTTTTGAACCTCTCTCAGTTGTGAGCTATTGTTTTTATACAGAAGCCCTGTTGATATAGTGGTAAGGTGTTGGGAGGGTAACCATTCTATCATCTTATGATTAAATCCATGATTTCAGTAGATATGAGTTCCTGGGCTATGACATTCAGAAGCAATCCTTAGCCCCCTTTTTTCTTTTCCTTATATGAGATAGGAAGTTTAGACGGGGCTAGAGTTGGCTGGTTGCTCCTAGTTCACACCAGATACGGCCCTGTTAGAGTAGGTTTCCATGAAGGGCAGGCCTTTTTTATGCTTTCTTTGGGCATATTTCAAAATATTTGCTAAAATCAGTAGAAGAAAGGCAGAATTCATAAAATGCTAAAACAATAAAACTGACTAGAGAGAAAAATGATAGTTATGGGAAAAAAGCAAAATAATTTTTTGCCATAATTATGTTGTGAATTTCAACATAATATAATTATTATCTCAGAAAATAGATCACAATGAATTCAGCAGAAATAAAAATTCAAAAGTAAAGTAGAAGAGGTTTGTGTTGAAATTAAGCATAACAAACTGCAAATTAAAAAAAAAGATATTAAGCATAACAAACTGCAAATTGTCCAGAAAAGATTGGAAACATTAAGTCCCAGTCATCACTTGGTGATGTTACTAAGGTTCAAGGTCTACTAAACATCTTACTAGCCTCCAGAGAGAAACAGCAAGTGACCTAAACAGTGAAAAATAATCAGTCTGGCATCAGACTTTTCCACTGTAACTGTTAGTGCCAGAAGAAAATGAAGCAATGTCTCAGTGTCCTAAGAAAAATGTTACCCAATAGTATTCCATTGAACAATTTGTCCCCAGAATAAAAAGTTCACAGATATTTTCGAACATGCAAGGACTCAAAGAACATAGTACGTATAAGACTTTTTGGAAAAAAATTGTCTGGAAATGAATATAGCTGAAAAGGAAAATTGTATCAAAATTGTGCATTTCAAAAATGAGGCAGAGACAAAAAATGTATTATCAGTATTAAATAATTTAAATAAACCATTGTTTTATTTATCTAAGGTCAAACATCAGTATGTGTGTATCAAAGGTAAAACAAACATATCATGTTGTATAATTGGACAGAGAATAGCCTGGATCCACAATTTTGTATTATAATTTCAGCTGTAAAGCGTTTTAGCTGCATCATCTTGGGCAGGTTAATAATAGAACTATTTCATAGGTTTTTGTGAAGATTAAATGTGCTATAGTATATAAATAAAAGTGCAGGAGACATAACTCTTCAAAATATACTAGCTGAAGCAAGCAGTGTGCTTTGAGATATAGGAAAATTTTTGTCAATCTCTGTAAAGTAAAAACATAACAAACATTGTAAAGTAGAGTAAAATGTAAATGTAAATAGGTGCATTTAACTGGAAATATTTTAAAAATAATTTTACTCTTAATAGTAATCTTTGAATTGATAATTTTTGAAATAATATTTATTGTAATGAAACATCTATATGACTCTTATCTATTCCTTCAATTACAGTATTTTTCTAACATGAAATATAAGTAGAATTAAATATTTTAAATCAGATATCTTATATTTTGTAATATTATTTACATGTAGCTATATATATCACCTCTCTTTTATCTGTAGATATGCAGAGACAATAATAAGGTGGTAAATAATACTTAAGGTGGATTATTTTTCCTTTTTCTCAACATAATTATAGTTCTTGAATTTTTACTTTTACTTACAACTTTTATTTTAGGATTGAGAAGAGGTACATGTGCAGGTTTGTTACATGAGTAAGTTGCATATTGCTGGGGTTTGGTATACAAATTTCATCACCCAGCTAGTGAGCAGAGTACCCAATAGGTAGTTTTTCAATCCTCACCCCCCTCCCAAGCTCAACCCTCAAGTAGGCCCCAGTGTGTATTATTTCCCTCTTTATGTTCATGTGTACTCATTGTTTAGCTCCCATTTATCAGTGATAACATGTGGTATTTGTTTTTCTATTCCTTCTTTAATTCATTTAAAATAATGGCCTCTAGCACTAACCATGTTCCTGTAAAGGACATGATCTCATTTTTTTTATGGCTGCATAGTATTCCATCATTTACATGTACCACATTTTCATTATCCATTATCCAGTCCACTGTTTATGGGCTTCTAGGTGGATTCCATGTTTTTGCTATTGTGAATATTGTGGCAATGAACATATGAGAGAATGCCTTTTTGATAGAACAATTTATATTTAATTTGTTGTATACCCAGTAATGGGATTGTTAGTCAACTGATAGTTCTAAGTTCTTTGGGAGTTTCCAAACTGCTGTTCACAGAGGCTGAAATATTTAGATTCCCACCAGCATTGTATAAGCATTCTTTTTTCTCTACAGCCTTGCTAACATCTGTTATTTTCTGACCTTAATAATAACCATTCTGACTGATATAAGATGGTATCTCATTGTGGTTTTAATTGGAATTTCTCTAATGATTAGTGTCGTGGTGCATTTTATCATAAGCTTGTTGATCACGTGTATGTCTTCTTTTCAGAAATGTCTGTTCATGTACTTTGCTCATTTAATGGGGTTGTTTCTTTTTGCTGTTTAATTTGTTTAAATTCCTTATAGATTCCAGATTAGCTTTTTTGTCAGATGCATAGTTTCCAAATATTTTCTCCCATTCTGTACTTTGTCTGTTTACTCTGTTGATAGTTTATTTTGCTGTACAGAAGTTCTTCAATTTAATTAGGTCCTAATTGTCAATTTTGGTGTTGTTGCAATTGCTTTTGGAGTTTTCATCATGAAATGTTGGCCAGGGTCTGTGTCAAGAATGGTATTTCCCAGGTTTTCTTCTAGGGTTTTTGTAGTTTCAGGTTTTACATTTAAGTCTTTAATCCATCTTGAGTTGATTTTTGTATATGATGAAAGAAAGGGGTTCAGTTTCAATCTTATGCATATGGTTAGCCAGTTATCTCAGCACCACTTATTAAATATGAAGTCCTTTCCTCATTACTTGTTTTTTCAGTTTTTGGAAGATCAGATGGTTGTAGGTGTGCACCTTTATTTCTCGGTTCTCTAACCTGTTCCATTGGTCTGTGTGTCTGTTTTTGTACCAGTATCATGCTGTTTTGATTACTGTAGCCTTTTATTATAGTTTGAAGTTGTGTATTGTGCTATTTCCAGCTTTGCTATTTTTGCTTAGAATTGCTTTAGGTATTCAGGCACTTTCTTGGTTCCATATGAATTTTAGAATAGTTTTTTCTAATTTTGTGAAAAAAATGTTGTTGGTAGTTTGTGGGAATATAATTAAACATGTAAATTCCTCTGGGCAATATAGCCATTTAACAATATTGATTCTTCCTATCCATGAGCATGGAATGTTTTTTCCATTTGTTTACGTTATCTCTGATTTCTTTCAGCAGCGTTTTGTAATTCTCATAGTAGAGATATTCTACATCACACATCAAACAATTAGAAAGAATTAAAATGATCAACCTAACATCATACCTAGAGGAACTAGAAAATCAAGAGAAAACCAACACCAAAGCTAGCAGGACAAAAAAAAAAAAAAAAGAACTGAACTGAATGAAATGGAGATGTGAAAACCCATACAAAACATCAACAAAACTCAAAGCTGGATATTTGAAAGAATAAATATGATGGATAGACTGCTAGCTAGACTAATAAAAAAGAGAGAAGATTCAAACAACACAATCAGAAATGGCAAAGTGTACATTATCACTGACCCCATAGAAATACAAAACAAACAAACAAAAACCACTCAGAGACAACTATAATCACCAATGTGCACACAAACTAGAAAATTCAGAATAAATGGATAAATTCCTGGAAACAAATAACTTCCCAGGATGGAACCAAGAAGAAATTAAAACTGCACACAGACCAATAACAAATTCCTAAATTGAATCATTAATTTAAAAAAAAAACAGAAAAAGTCCTGGACAAGATGGATTCACTGCCAAATTCCACAAGATTTATAAAGAAGAGCTGGTATCAATCCTACTGAAACTATTCCAAAAAATCAAGGAGGAGGAACTACTTGCTAAGTCATTCTATGAGGCTAGCATCCTTCTGATACCAAAACCTGGCAGAGACACAACAACAACAAAAGCAAACTTCAGGCCAATATTGCTGACCAACATAGATGCAAAAATCCTTAGCAAACTACTAGCAAACCGAATGTAGCAGCACACCAAAAGTCTAATCCACCACAATCAAGAAGGCCTTATCCGTGGGATGCAAGGTTGGTTCAACATATATAAATCAATAAATGTGTTTCATCACATAAAACTGAAAAACAAAAACCACATGATCATTCCAACAGATGCAGAAAAGGCTTTTAATAAAATTCAACATCCCTCCATGTTAATAACTCTTAACAAACTAAGCATTAAAGGAACATATCTCAAAGTAATAAGAGCTATCTATGAAAAAACCCACAGCCAACATCATACTGAACAGGCAAAAGCTGGATGCATTCCCCTTAAGGACTGAAACAACACAAGGATGCCCACTTTCCCCACTCCATTCAACATAGTTCTGGAAGTCCTAGCCAGAGCAATCAGACAGGAGAAATGTAAGAAAAGGCATCCAAATAGAAACAGAGGACATTAAACTCTCTCCCTTTTCAGGTGATATGATTCTATACCTAGAAAACCACATAGTCTTGCGCTCTGCCCAGAAGCTCCTAGATCTGATAAAAAATTTCAGCAAAGTTTCAGGATACAAAATCAATACATAGAAATCGGTAGCACTTCTATACACCAACAACATCCAAGCTGAGAGCTAAATCAAAAAACGCAATCCTATTCAAAATAGCCAAAAGAGAACAACATATCTAGTTCTTACTCTTTTTATAATGATAAAAGATGTGATGCATACCAAAACAGTAAGCTTTTTTAAAAAAATGCAATATAAAAAAGGCAAGTAAAAGAGAAGAATCTGAAGCCCAAATTATAATGATAAAATGAGTATTCATAGTGGTTGACTATAACTATTATTTTATTATTGATATAGCATGTGTACTGTGAAAAGTGATATGATATAGTGTACCACATGCTATTCATGAAGCAGAGATTTAATAATATTACTGTAACATATTGTTTATCAATTGAACTATGAGTATCTTGCATCCAATTCATTTGGAACACAGCTAAGACTGAGAAATGCAGCAAAAGAGGCTTCAGCTTAGCCAAAACAGGTGTCAGAAAGGCCATGTGCTAAGGTTCAAAGACTACTACTACTCATGATCCATTTGCTATTCTTTTACTAGTCCCTGCTGAGAACCACTCCACCCTTTTTTTAGTTCTCTGAGAACTAAGGGATGAAAGAATTTGTCCTAAGGTCTAAGTCAGTTCATGTATTTAATTGACAAATACTTGCTGAATGCCTGCTATGTATTATAGGCTAGGAATACAGCAGTAGACAAAAATGATAAACCGCGTTTTCATGAAGGTAACATTCTGGTGGCGGATGTACATAAACTAATAATTTATGCAATCATGTCATATAGTATTAAGTGTTATAATGAAGTTGGATCTATTTTAAATGAAGTGGTCAAGGAAGAAGCACTGAAGAAGTAACATTTGGCATTTGAGTAGAGCTTTGAATGACATGAGGATTCAGGGAATAAGGACTTTTAATTCCCCCAAACACCCCCCCCCTTTTTTGTGATGAGTATGTAGTTTGATCAGAATCAACTACACAAAGAAAATATTTTGGAGGGCTTTCTAGAATAAATTATTCCTCAATTCTGGATTTCAACCTGAAAAAATTTGTAAGATACAGAGCAGCTGTAGCCATCTCCTCCATTTGGAAACCCATCTGAGAATGATGCTTACCAAAGGAAGCTTTCTTGAAAAAGAAACTTGCACTTTTCTGTTACTTGGGCAAATCAATTATCTTTTCCTAAGCCAGTTTGATTTTTGGTTTTCTTAACCTTTAGCCAGACAGAGTCTTAAGTGGTACAGAAACTCTTTCAGATTCTCATCAAAGGTCCATGCCATGTATCTCTGTAGGTGACATAAGAAAGTCTTAGCAGCAAATAAAAGTAAAACCTCACTTCAAGAGGCCCATGGATAGCAGCTTGAAAAGTGTCACTGAACAGCTTGGTAGTTTGGCTAGAAAGAATAGAAAAAAAGTAATTAAAAAAAACAGCAAAAGGAATTAATTTAGCATGTTGGTCAAGAACCTGTTATCATTATCATAAATACAAACAACCTCCTATATATTAGAATATCTCAAGCAAATCATAATGGTTATTCATTGATTATTTATTAATTCATGATTTCATTAATTGATTAATTCATTCAAAAATACTGAGCATAAACTTTGAGCCAAGAACTATTTGAGACATTGAGAATATAACTGTAAATCTGACCAGTAAAGTATATTTATTCACCTTGGACAGACATATGTTAGAACAGAAAAGCATAACAGAATATGGCAAAGGCTATAAATAAACAAATGTGGAGGGTGTGTAGACTATAATGGGAAGGAAGACGGTCTACCTTGATGGGGAGGGGGTCAGGGAAAGCCCCTTTTGAGGGGATATTTATGCAGAAGTTTAAAAAGTGAGGCAGCCATTCTAAAGTGTGGATACAAATATTAAGTGCAGTATCTTGAGGATACGCTGATTTGGCTTGATTCCAGAATAGAAAGGTCATCCATATGACTGAAGTAGAGTGACTGAGGAAGAGGTGCTTAGTAGGGAGGATCTAGCTGATGGGGAGCTTTGCAGGCCACGGCTTAAGAGTTTTGATTTCACTCAAAGAGAAATGTGAAGCTATTCAATGTTTGCAAAGAAAAAAAAATGTGGGCGAAGGATATGAACAGATGCTTCTCAAAATAAGACATCTATGTGGCCAATAAACCTGTGAAAAAAAGCTCATCATCACTGGTCATTAGAGAAATGCAAATCGAAACCACAATGTGATACCATCTCATGCCAGTTAGAATGGCGATCACTGAAAAGTCAGGAAACAACAAATGCTGGAGAGGATGTGAAGAAATAAGAATACTTTTACACTGTTGGTGGGAGTGTAAATTAGTTCAACCATTGTGGAAGACAGTGTGGTGATTCCTCAAGGATCTAGAACCAGAAATACCATTCGACCCAGCAATCCCATTATTGGGTATAAACCCAAAGAATTATAAATCATACTACTATAAAGACACATGCACATGTATGTTTATTGCAGCAGTGTTTACAATAACAAAGACTTGGAACCAACCCAAATGCCCATCAATGATAGTCTGGATAAAGAAAATGTAGCACATATACACCATGGAATACCATGCAGCCATAAAAAAGTTCACGTCCTTTGTAGGGACGTGGATGAAGCTGGAAACCATCATTCTCAGCAAACTAACATAGGAACAGAAGACCAAACACTACATGTTCTCACTCATAAGTGGGAATTGAACAACAATAACACATCTCCAAGAACACAGGGAGAGGAACATCATACACTGGGGCCTGTCTGTGGGTGGCAGGCTAGGGGAGGGATAGCATTAGGAGAAATACCTAATGTAGATGATGGGTTGATGGGTGCAGCAAACCACCATGGCATGTGAATACCTATGTAACAAACCTGCACATTCTGCACATGTATCCCAGAACTTTATAAGGAAAAAAATCAAGCAATATAATTTAAAAATAAAATAAAGTAGATTAAACATACGGACAAAAATGTGGAGTTTTATGTATTTTTTTTTTCATTATCTCTCTGGCTCATGTTTGATGAATGAATCATAGAAACAGAAAAAAAAAGGAAGCAGGAAGACTTGGTAATATGCTTTTCTGGTAGTACAGGAGAGAGATGATTGTGAAATGAGATTCATCTGTAGTAGAATTAATTTCTTTTGATAGATTGGTTGGAGGGGAAACATTAGGAAATGGAAGAAATCAATAGCAATTTTATGGCTTTGGGCTGGAGCCAACTAGGGTAATGTGATACCACCTAACCACTGGGAAGAGGAGATGATCAAACTTAGAGTGGGTCTAAAAGCCATCATATCAGGTGTATTGTGATTTTCTAATTAGACATCCAAGTGAAGATGTCAAGTTCTAAGTAGTAAACAGCATATATGGATCTTTGGCTCAGAATAAAACATGGGGGCTGAGGATGTAAAGCTGGACAATTTACACATAAAATGTTAGCTCACTGTTGTGGTTAAGAACTTGGGCTTTGCTGCCAGACTGCTTCAGCTTTGATTTTGGCTCTGCTTCTTATTTGTTGAAGTCACTTAACCTCCCTGGACCTTGGTTTCCTCTTCCATAGATGAGGATAATAAGCAATGTCAGCCTCATAGTATGTATTCAAAACTAGTTATTGTTAACATATTATTGTTTTTGTTGTAATTATAGAATGGAAGCAGATGAGGTCACCCACAGAGAGAGGATAACTAGAGAAAAGATGAGTCATATGATTAAAACCTGAGGCACTCTAAAAGTTAGAGGCTGGGTCAAGAAAAAGAAGGCAAACAAAGAAACTGAGAAAGCATAGCTAATGTGGTCAGAGAAAAACCACATCAAGGCCAAGGTAGGCTGCTGGGACATTAATGAAGACAAAGCCAGAAAACTATTCATACAGAACCCAGACTGCAGTGAAATGATGAGTGAATGGGAACAGAGCAAGCAGAAACAGCCAATGCATACTGTTTATTTGGGAATTTATTTTTCTGAAAAAGGGCACATAAAAATAGGACTGTAGCAGATGAAAATGTAGACTTCAAGGGCATTATATTGTAAAAAAACAAAAGCATAATTGCAGAAACAAAATTTGAAGGATTTATAGACTGAAATAAATCTGCAGATACATTTTTGGATTCTATAGTAATTTTAAATCATTTGATTTTGAATTCCTTTAGACTTAGCATGTTCTCTCTAACTTGCTGTTGTATCTACCACTTTCGATTGACTTTAATTCAGTTCATTTGGTTTATATAGAATAACCGCCTGACCCTGTGCTCAGAGAATCTGTGCATTTACATGGAATTGATCTAGTAGAAGCATGGGATACTTTACTTAGAAGGAGGAGACAACTGAATAAACACAACCCTTGAGAAGAGAAAAGGGAATAGGAGCCTAGGAATGGGAATGTATTTTTAACTTCTTGCACTGTTGTAACAGGGAAGTCAAAGAAGATATGCGGAAGTGCAGGTGAATTTGATGGTGGAAAGTTAACTATTTCTCTGGTGACTTCTATCTTTTCAGAGCAGAGAAATGGAAGATAGGCTCTTAGAGGACAGAAGTTATGTTATAAAATATTCATCTTAATGTTGGAAAGGGAATCAACGTCAGAAACACACTGGATCTGCCAGCCAAGGTTGAAGCTTATCTGAAAGAACTTGAAGTGAAACCAATTATCATTGTATGTGATCTTCACTAGTAATATACAGCTTCTCAGATGCAGAATGGGAGACACTTGGGAGTTGTTCTAAACCAAAGTTGAGGTTTTCCCTGGTAAGTACGATAGAAGGGAAAAGAGAAAGAGCAAAAGTGTTTGAAAGGGAGTAATTATGATAATGGCCCATGGAATCCAAGGGTAAGGAGAAAGTGAAGATAGAAGTTTTAATGGATGGTAAAAAAATGATGAGGTCTATGGAATCAAAGTCTCATGAGGCAAAAAGACAAATTGTAACAGTACCCTACTGGTAGGTTATATAATGCCTGGTGATAACAAGCTGATGGGTTCAACAATGATGGTAAGAGGCTGGGTAGGAATGTGGTAACTTCGATCCGTGAGAAGACAAAGCAACCACCAGGCCACCATGATAGATGGATCACACACGGAGGTTCATGTAACTGTGAATGATGATGGACATGTGTGGAGGGAATGAATGAACCAGTCACAAAAGTCATCAACCATAAAAGAGCTGGACAAGGATGTCTAGCAGCTGATAACAGGGAGGATGTTGTGGATAACTAAACCACATGTTATGAGTTTCAGAATGAATAATGTTTTTGAAAAAGTTAAGAGATCATTTGGGAGAGAAAATGTAGAGCACAAAAAAACTCTGCATTCTTGAATTATGAGAAGGAGGAAGAACAGCCAACCAACCACCACTTTGGAAGGACTGCAGAGGAAAACCTTTGTCAGGAGACAGCCAGATTCTTTTAAGGTAATAGAAATAAAGGAACATTTTCTGAAAGAAGCTGAGACAAAGATTGCAGAGAAGGTTTGAAAGATACTGGGAGGAAAAGATTGGATAAAATCAGCATGGTACATATGGGTTTATGGTGATATGAAGGCCTAGGGCTTTGGATTTCTGCTGAGTAGGAGGCCTCTGAGACACCATGAGGCTTAATAGTTCTTTTTTGGAAGATAGGTAATCATTGCAGTGAATTTTTGTTGTTGTTGTTGTTTTTGTTTTCCCTTATAATCAGTGAGGTGGAATATCTACACCCTCCCATAGCTCTTAATAATGTCACCTTTTGAAGCCAGGGGCAAGGGCAGGCAGCAGGGGGCTGTCCTCACAGTGTCTGCTCACCTTTGCTGTAGAACAGAGAGAAAGTAATCACTGGGAGAAGACTGTGTTTGGTTTAAAATTAATTCTGTTTAAGCAAGCAGGATGGTCTTTAGTTAATTTTGTAAAGAGTTACAGTCAAAAGGTTTTGTAAAGTGTTTTGGGGCTTAAAGGGATAAAGCTGCAAAGCCTCTGTTTCTAGATAACACCAGGAGTCATAATAACTGATCACCCGAGGGTTTCTAATAACCAAGCATGGGCACTGTTAAGAAAACTATCATGAGACTAGAAGATATTCACCAAGGATAAGAAAGGCTGGAGATGGTAACTTATCCTTCCTCACTGCTCAGTCTTGATTAGGTCCTCGAGTGATTGTAACCAATATTTCAAAATAGATTTTGAAATATTGGAGAGGCTCCCAATAAGATAAAGAGAAATGATTTAAGAAATTAATTGTTATAAGGAAATGTAAAAATCGTATTTATTTGGAGGAAGAAAAGGTTCAAGAATGATCATTTCTGCTTGCAATGCTATACAAAGACAAGTAGTTTGGCCTTTAAATTGTCATGAAAATCGAACTTCAACTGCACAGTGTTCTGAAGCCTAAGGGAGACACAGTTTAAACACCAACAGTTCAACAAAGGATAGTGACGAAACAATATTTCTGGAAATAGTCTTGTAAGTTTAACCAGAGCCCTCCAGAAAGCAAGAAACTAGGTAACTCTCACCTCTCTGCCACCTAACAAGGTGCACAGAGTACTAGATCAAATATTGAGGGAAAAGGAAGAAAGTTAGGTATTTTCATAGATACTCGAGAATTCTGTTGTTTCTTCTAAAACATTCAGCAGAGCCTACAGCTAGTGACAGATAAATAGGCTTTGAATCAGAAATCTGTGGAACTGAGAGCTAACACTGCCTTTTTGTGTATACTCCTATCCCTCAGACAGACTCAATCATGTCTAGGGACCTGACACAGAGAAAAGACAATTTGATTTCCTCTTTCTTTGTGTCACACATAGTGCTGTATCATTTAACATCTGAGTCTCAGTAGTCCCATCTGTGGATAGTGGTAAGCACTCTGCTTAAGAATGTGTTGAGGTGATTAACAATCATATATGAAGTCCCCTGACACCCTACATGGACCTTGCTGCTAAAGAGGACAAGCCTAAAAACTTGGATTCAGGCATCTTTCCAGCACTGCTTCTAAAAGTGGCCTTTATATGGTGGGGTGAGATATCCAACAGATACCAGAAACAAGTCCCTGTCTCCAAGATGGCCTCTCTCTTTTTTGAGAGGTCTTGGTAGACTTCATACATTACCCATTATCACTGCTTCTGCTCCAAATAAAATTGTTTTTGAGAAAAACAATGCATACTAAGAACAAATCATTAGGAAACAGGGTTGGACGATGGGGATGACAAATGAGAATGCCCTGAATAGATGGGCAAAGACATTTTGAGGGCAGGGAAGATGGGAGCAGAGGCAGGAAGGGGAGTGAGAGAATCCTAAAGACAAACCTTCTTCTCTCCCATCACTTGGCCCAGGAGTAATCCCGCTTTCAAAATTCAATACATCTATTCACTTGCAGACATGAAAGAAAAGATTCCTGAAGCATAAATGAGAACAAAATTCCTAGAGTTATCTAAAGCATACCAGAATACAAGATGCAACTTTCACCTTTCTCTAGGACTTATGTAATGTAAAATTGGGGTATGGAAATTTAAAGCATATCTTTTTCTTTTCATATTTGTATTAAAGTTCAATTTTACAAACCATGGAAGTTAACAAGAGCTTAAAATAAAGCTTCTATTCTAAGGAAAAAATGTGTAATTTGATTTATTTGTCTATGATAGATAAAATAACTTTTTTAAAAAAGAGCCCCTTTTCTCCCCAAAACACGCAGATCATATTTATGCATTACTTCTGGGCATAATTTTTTTAAAGTTATGCAAAAGGTTCATTTTTCCCTGCTTTGCTATCAAAGCATTCCATGCAATCAAAATAATTGGGATATCTTTTTTTAGTTACCCAATATTAAACAGGTAAGGTTTCTGCAACACATACCAAATTTCACTTAACATTAATGAAAAGTGAAGAAAGCAATTCAAGACTTCAAGTTTTGGGAAAATTATTTCTTATTAGAACTAAAATATCCATCTATAATATCACTGTATACATGAACTTCATTTCTTAATTGGTGAATCTGTTATAGGTGAGGTATGTTAAATCCAACTTTTTCCATTAAAAAATTTTAAGGTGATACTTTGGCAATTATAACTCCATTAACATAATTTCAAGAACTTTATATGCTATGTAATTTGTATCCTACTGCTTAGTTAGGGGGACTATAAAATAATTTGGGGTTTTTTAAAGACTGAGAAGTATTTCTCAATGTTAGGTTTTGCAAACAGAAAGTTGAGTGTTATAAATTCCACCTCCCACAGACCAGAATTCACATCCATTGGTCAGGGGCAAATACCACTAGCTCTGCATCCTCAGTCACTTTGTGCCATTTCATCAAGTCAGCGCCAAAGGTAAGTTTTTATACTTGCTTTCTTCTTGGGTCAGACTTTTTTCCCTACTATAACAACCTTTAAAAAATAATTTAACTTGCCTTAATATCGTCTGGTGAACTTTGATTCAATGGATTTGGTTTATTTTTGTTATTGACTTTGTATTTATATTATTCTTGGAAAATCCAAAATTTTGAATTAGCTTAGGAACTAATAACGTACAGCAAATAGTTAATCTCAGCAGTCATGAGATGCCAATAAAATTATAGTAGTTTCCATTATATGCCTTAAGTAAAGTTTCCTGACACAGACCACATTCTTTGCCAGTATAGACAGGCACTATTGATTGATATTAATTGAAATTTTATGAAAAGGGAGGAAATAGTGAAATTTCAGGAGATTAAAAGTATTGTAATGATTACATGACATTATGCATTTAAATTTTTTTTGAGCTATATATTGAAAGTTTTAAATAGACAAATTTTAAAATATTAAGAAATGGTATAAAGTGAACACAAAATTAAAGTTTTAATTAAGAAACTACATTAAATGCTAACATAATTACTTGAAGAAAGGAATATAAATTGTTTAACTAAACATAGATAGGTGCTCTTTATATTTTTAAGATTCACACAGACTGCCTTATAGTTGATAGCTCTAGGAGTGATGCAAAATGCAAGTAAATTCTGAGACGTAGCCATATGTAATCAAATACAGTATGACATGAGAAAAAAGGCCAGCAAGTGTATAATTTCTTTGAACAATGGAAGTTGCCAGAAACATATAAGGAAAATATTTTTTTTAAGTTGGTAGTGGCTTCTGTTAATATTTCCAACTTGATTATGGGAGAATTGTTCCTGGAAGATTTGCAAACCCACTGCCTTATTAAGTAGGACTTCGTTGGTAATTGCCTACAACAGTTCCAAATCTGCAATCCTGCAAAGACTTCTGCAAAGGCAACTGAAATAGAGGCTTAGTTTATCCAGTGTGAATAAGAAATTTATTTGAAGAAAGCATAGGAGAGCTAAGAAGGAGCTCCTTGTACTGCTTCTTATTCTCAGAGGTATTTCATATCCTTCTGCCTAAACCTGCTTCATAAAGACTTTCTTTCAAGTAACTGAAGGTCATTTTGTCTGCCAGTGCATTCAAGTTTAAAAGTAATATTTATCATGAATTCCCTTTTGTATGTATGCATAGGTACTAACACCACAGGTACTGTTCTTAAAGTAAACACAAGAAGTGTGTCCAAAATGTAAAAGCTTCTAAAATTAGACATGCTTGATAAAGAATTTTACAATACTTTGCCTACTCAATAAGGGATCACTAGGTAACATTTTGGTAAGACTAACTTAAATGTTTCAAATTAAACATGAAGTTTTTTTTCTAAACCAAAATGTATTCAAATGAGTATATACAGAACTAAAAAAATAATTAAAATTATAGGATCTCGATTGAATCCTCAAAAAGCATAATGTTATAATGGAAAATAAGAATTGTGCTTATTAAGGAATTAAAAAACAAAGATGGCTATAATCCCATAGGCATACAAGGGAATCTTGCCAAATAGTGCCTTTTAAACATGTATTCCTGTTGGTTCTGAGTTCAAATCTTAGATAGCTATTAAGAATTAAATAAAATACTGAGGTCTAAAGGAAATTTTTCTTCTATTTCATTAGGAACATTTTGAACAATATTGCATGAAATACTAATGTACATAATAAACAATGTATGTATTTATATATCTAGAGGCTACAAAGAAGTAACAGAAAAAACAAACAAAACCTTGTTACTTTGTTCTGAAGAAGGCCTTAGGCTTAAATGTACAAGAAACAGTTATAAGCCCTATTTTGTTTAATTATTTTTAAAACCCCAATGCCTAAGCCACACTGTGGATCACTGAAATTGGAATTATTTGTGGATATCCTAGTTGTATTACCAGTCAACTCTGTCTCAGTTTCTTCACCTATAAAATGGTATGACAGCTGCAGTCATCATCACCAGCATCATCATTATGCTCATCATCTTCAACTTCATATCCCAGAGTTGATGAAGGATCTTAACGTTTATTAAATGGTAAAATTATTAGATGATGAAAAAGCTTTTGTGAATAAGCTCTGTTTTTCTCTATAAAATAAAATAAAATTTTACTGTAATTAAAATATCCACTGTAAAATTAGAGACAGGTTTGTGAATTAATTTGAACATCTGGCAGCAATGGTCCTAGGAAATCAGATGATTTTGTGTGTTATGTTTATAAATTATCCATGGAAGGAAAGCTACCAGCTTGAGTTCTTTGATATTGACACTAATTTATCATTTCTATTTAGTGCAAACTATTCATAAGTTATCAATTAAATATTTATGCATTTTAATATTTTATAATTAGGAAAGCTTGAAAAATGAAGACATTAGCAAGAATTGTTCTGGGACTTGTCATCTTTGATGCTGCTGTGACTGCCCCAACTCTAGAGTCTATCAACTATGACTCAGAAACCTATGATGCCACCTTAGAAGACCTGGATAATTTGTACAACTATGAAAACATACCTGTTGATCAAGTTGAGGTAATTGATCCTCCTACTCTTGAAACTTTTAAAAGCATGGGATGAGGAATGACTGGGGTCTGTTCTCTTCAAATAGATGTTTGGTTTTTTTTATAAGTGGAAAGATTTTATGATAATAATTTCATATTAACCTTGTCTCCAAAACATGTTCAATCTTTTGGAGGTTAATACCAGAACAGTCTTTTTTTTTTTTTTTTTTTGAGACAGAGTCTTGCTCTGTCTCCCAGGCTGGAGTGCAGTGTCGCAGTCTCAACTCACTGCAACCTCCGTCTCCTGGGTTCAAGCAATTCTCCTGCCTCAGCCTCCTGAGTAGCTAGGACTACATGCACATAGCTAGGACACACGCAGCTAATTTTTGTATTTTTAGTAGAGACGAGGTTTCACCATGTTGGCCAGGATGGTCTTGATCTCTTGACCTCGTGATCCACCCCCCTCAGCCTCCCGAAGTGCTGGGATTACAGGAGTGAGTCACTGTGCCTGGCCAGCCTTTTGTTTTTTTAAAGTTCATGTTATTTACTTCAAATTTTATTGCCAAATTGAACATAAAAATGTATTTCTGTGAAGTTAGAACAGAGAAAATTAGAAAAAGTCAATCAGCAAGGAAAAGTTAAAATGGTATGCATGCAATGATGAGGAAAATTTGGGGTAAAGGAGAAAGATGTGAGATTGAAATAAACCAGAAGAAAATAAAAATACAGAGAAAGAACAATAGTTCGGAACTCCACTGTAGCTCAAGAGTGAATGTGCTTCCCTAAATAACTGATTGTCTCTCTGGTAGTAATGTAGAAATTGGCAAGGTTGTAGCCTGCTCCATAAATCTGATATGACATGCTCCTTATTAAATACAAGGCTTTTAATATAACTAAAGGATACAGGCTAATTTTTATGAATCAGAAAGCAAACAGACCTTGAAATGCAGGAGTGTAACTAATGTGCAACACTGACAAAGACTAATTAACTATAAATAAACAAAAAGAGAAATTATATCACCTTTAAAGGATCATAACATATTTTGGGCAATCTTTAAAATGTAAATCTTCTTAGAATAACTACTTTTGATAACCAAGCATAGAAAATATTTAGATGAAATTGTATATTTAACTTGTATTGCACTTAGATATATCTTTACTAAGAAGATACTAAAATTTTTCAATATTGTTTATGTTGCCTTATGAATACAAGAGTCAGATTTTCACAATGTGATAGTTTTTAAAAATCTACTCCCCTCTCCCCCTTCTCTCTCTTTCTCTCTCTTACTTTCACCCTCACCCTCTTTTGACCCTCATTTCATCTTTCCCTCCCATTTTTCCTCTCTTTAGTAAAGTTTAGGCTCAATAGCAGATTATTTTTCTTCTGCACGTTTGATTCTGACTCATTTTCTAAGTCTTTATTAATATTCACTGTTTGATTTATTTCACTGTATGGATTCTGTCTGTTAACAGGATTTTCTGATGAGAATTTATGGTTGATAACAACAGTCTTGCCCTATGTGACTTCTATATCTCCAATGTGATGCATCAATGTAGAATATAAGATGAAAGTTTTTCAGTGGTTAACTCATCTGCCTTGCTTCTTCTTTCATCTTGCATAAAAACACATTTTAAGAAAAAATTTTAGTGCATTTCTGAATTTATCTATCAAATTAAACATTTTAGTTCAAACTTATTTGTCATTTCCCCCCAAACTATTCCAGAGGATCAAAGAGATTTGATGATCACTGTAACTGAATCTTCTATTTTGAGTAGGTTTTGGGAATGGTTTCAAGAGTGCTGTTTATTCCTTTCACAAGACCAAATACACAATAGAAAAAAAAATGCTGTTTGGGATCATGGCTTCTCTAGGCAAAAATGAAAAAAATGACTATATCTGCAGAGCTCTTTTAGCCCATCCCTTACCATCAGGATCATTTTCACTGCCCATAAAGCTGTAGGCATTCTCATGAGGTTCGGACATTTTTCATGACATCAAGAAATTTAAGCTAACAAACATACCTATATAAAGATTATTTAATATACAACATTATCTTAGTATCTGTGTTTTCTGGAACAACAGCTTCCTGTGGAATGCCAAATATAATGTGAAATACCACATATAAAGCATTGCATCTTTACATACTTCAGCCTTTACCACATACAAACAACTCTAATTTTACACAGAGCCCTTTCTGAGCAATTTTACTTCAAACTAAACTTAGAATCCTCACTGACTGAGGGATCCAGAGAGCCACTAACAATCCCTTGTGGTTGACTGAAATATATTAGTTATCCCTTACTTAACATTCCTTGGTGATGAACTCATCATCAGAAAAACCAGTTTGTAGGTAGACGGTATAGATATAGATATCAATAGGCATATACATATGCTATAATAACTCTAATGCACAAAATAAAACCTGTAAATCATTTTTAAAAATATTTATAGGGTAGATCTAGTAACAAGAAATCAACCAACTCACTCATCCATTACCTAAGAAAAAAAGAAATACAAAAACAAAAATATGTGATAAAGTAAGTAAGATGACATGAGGAACAAAATTTAGAAGAACTTTAGCTCAGATATTAACAAATTAAAATGAATTGCTTTTCAAACAAGCAAAAAAACAGTACACAATTTCTTATGGGGTGATGTGAAGTAAAGATGATAGATCCAGTCATGTGAATAGATTAATAGAGTTATTCATGACATGAATTTCTTCATGCAGTCCTGGAAGTCCAGATTTCATTGACTCGTGGTAAGCATATTTATCTCATTTTTATATATTAAGGTGAGTTGTTTCAAATATTCTTGATTTCATATGAAACAATCTGACTAAATACTACTAACATAACCAATATAGGGTACAATTAAAGAAAAAAAAATCCATGGTAAGTAAAGCACATGGAAAATGGTAGGATGAGATTCTTCATATTTTTTTTAAATCTCCAATGGCAAGGGTATATGTTTCTGCCTTTTTCAGCCTAGAATTTATCTCATCTGTAGAATAGAAAACTTTTATTCTAAAATTATAAATTTATAGGATAACTGAACAATGCCTTTAACATATATGCCAGTTTCTTATAAGTTATAAGACTTGGCATTTTGGACTAGTGTAATAGACCCTTGGTTTAGGCTTTGGCAGATTAATTCTTAAGGCCTTTGATGTATGTTGTAGGCAGAATTCTAAGATGTTCCCTAAAAGGCCCATTCCTAGTATACCAATGCCCTCTATAATCCTTAATATCATGGGTATTTGGGGATATCACTTCTATAATTGGGCTATGCTATATGGCACAGTTGAATTTAAGAAAGGGAGACCATGTAACAGGGCCTGACCTAAACTCATGAGCTCTTTAAATCAGCATCTTGATGTCAGAGTCAAAATTTGAAGCATGACAGAGATTCAAAGCAAAGTGAACTGTGTGTTGATGACTTAAAAGATAGAAGGACCAATTTGGTAGGGAATGTAGAAAGCCTGTAAATGGTGAGAGAAACTGATGGCCAGTAAGCATATGCAGTCCTCAGGCCTATAGACACAAGGAACTCTGAGCTCTGCATGAGACGACAGCCCTGGTCATCACCTTGACTTTGACCTTGTGAGACCCTTGGGAGAGAAGCCAGTCAGGTCAGGCCTGAACTTCTGACCTACATAAACTGTGGACTAAAAAATGGGTGTAGGTTTACTAAGTTTATGGCAATTTGTTATGCAGCAGTGAAAAAATTAAAACAAGATAGAACAACTTAAAAGTTTTTTATCTGAAAATCAAATTTGAATTATTCCACTGTAAGTGTTGCATTTGTGAGTCTAGGGATTCAGGTGGTCAATAAGTCAAACCATCCCCAAAACCCAGGGGAAGAATCCCAGTTGAACTTTGTTGATTTCTACTGATAGTGGTAGATTTATTGCCTCCTGAGTTGTTGAGAAAGGGTTATTAAATTATTTGTGTTTGAAAATTATATTCAGTAATATAATTTCAAACTGATGATTTGTGTGATTTATCATGATCTAGAATATCTATCATCCATTGTTTTCTATATTAGAAGCAACTTTTAGACCCAACAATGCCATCAGAGTGCTATATATTACCCAGTACATACATTTATTGGTGTGACATAAAATGGTTGCAGCTTTTACTGCACTTTCATTTTACTCTAGTGCTGTGAATAGGAATTGGTTGTAGGCTATATGATCAAAATGTAGACTTTTTGCTTTCTGATAAACTACAGCTAACCTTAAGTGAGCATTTATTATGTGCTAGGTGCTGTTCTAGTCATATTACATATATTACCTCATTTATTTCTCACAACAAAATTATAAATTGCTATTGTTATTCCTAGAGAATAGATGAGGATTTTCAGACAAAGAGCAGTTAGGTAAGTAACTTGACTAAGATTAAAGTTAGTAATTATATATCCTAATAGTGATGCTGTCTTCTCATATCACAAAATAATTTCCAAAAGGGTAATAAAAGACTATTATTCTGCCCCCATTTTCTGTCAAGCTCTAAATTGTTCCTTTAACTTGATATTTGTTTTAGTTGAACTGAATGCCAACTACTCGACGACTCCTAAAAGGAAAAGAAAAGCCTTTTTCTATGGGTAGATAATGTGAACTAGAGGTAACCTTTATAGATAACCGATTCTGTTATCTAATTATTGTAAGAAAGAATGGCATAAGACTACTTCTAATTGTAAATATGCATTCCTCAACATATATCTAATTTCTGGACTATAATTTTATATTTATCATGTATTTACTAGTCTAGGAAAACATTTTTCCATTTGCCTTAAAGGGTTCATCAGAAAACTGCATTGTTCAAAAGTTGATATTCTTTGAGGGGTTTAAATTGAGATAGTCTTTTTGATGAAGGTTGGTTATTTGATGTCTCCATTTTCATGTTATAGTTTTAAGTTATTTATATTTCATTTTGCTTAGGTTGGAGGGGGCTTCAACTTGTTTTCTAAGAACAACATTAGCCCTACCTATGAGTAATGCATTTTTCCCGCAAAGTGCTTGGTAGCAATTTTAAGATGTATAGAGGCTCTATGGAAGGATGTCAACATCCATTCATCCAGTAAAATTTTCTTGGCTTCATCCAGATTAATAAACTCCTCCTCACTTCTACTACATTAATTAACGTAGCCTTATATAATTACTTTTACTTTTCCTGTACTACCCCTGTGTATTCAATAAACACCAAGAAATGTTATACTACAAAGTGCTATAGAGCTGTTAATTGTATTTGCTGTATGATGACATGGAGGGCATTTACAATGACACTAAGCAATGGTCTTTGTGGAGATGTGTAAGAAAAATTTCTCTCAGGTCTCAGTGTCAGATGGGTTACAACTTCTAAAAACAGTTGCTTCCTCTCTGGGTTCTGTATTGGTAACTGTGCTTGTCATTATGGCTTGCCTGCTCAGCAACCTGGAGCCCAATTTTTGTCTCAGTCTTCCCTGGTTTCATATAACTTCGCCTACCTTTATTTTCTTGTCACCTCAACTACTTATGTAGATTTTTAAAAAGTATTACCATATGTTGTTTTAAAACTGTCCATATCCTTTCTGGAATGATATGGTATATGCATTCATCAGTAAATAACAGTAACAATGAATAAAGGAATATCAGTAAAAACTGGTCATAGAAAATTTATTGCATGAGAGATGCTTTCCTTGATATTACCCACCAATGATCTTAAAATTGAGGCAAATTCTCTTCCACGGACAGATAAAGTGGCTAGATTGTTTAAAATCATCCTTGTAAAGAAAAGCGCCATAAAATACAACAGTTACAGATGATGAATTTTTTAAAACTCTAGAAGATTTTTGAAAGGAATGAAAATTATATTTAGCAAAGTTGTAGGAATGGTAGAGAACTCAATAAAGGCAGTTGTATCAATTAAATTTTGAGGGATGGTTTCTTTTTATTTGTCTTTATTATAATATGGTACAGTGCAAACTAACCAAGCCTCGGCACCAAGCAATATACTCCTATAATAAACCTGTGCATGTATCCCCTGAACTTAAGGTAAAAATAAAATTAAAAAAAAAATAGATAATAACTTTGGAATATATGTTGATGCTCTGTAACACCAGAAATTGCTTAAGGAGAATCAAGCTAATTCCGGACAACTTCCAGAAATCAAAGTACATTTTAGATAATGATATATAAAAAGCATCTTAACATTAATTTTTCTAAATAAAATAAATTGGTATAGGACTGCATTGATGTTAAAGGGTAATTAGTCTAGGAAATTGTCTCTGTATTTCGTGAACACAAAGTACTTATATTAGTAATATTTATACTATTCTGGTGGCAAAAGATATGCAACACTTATCTTTATATTTAAAATATATCCTACTTTGGCCAATTTATACAGTATAGTTTCAAGTTTCATACATATGGTTTGCATACTCAACACTTTACGTTGGAAGAAGAAACTTTAACACAATCAGCCTGAATTAAATATCTTTTTCCAGAGTATGTGAAAAATAAAAGCTAATCTCTCTCTTTACTAAAGATGATCTACAGGAAGGGAGGAAAGAATTTTGCTGATGAGATTTTAATATGGTTGTCTCATTGACTTTCCATCAGATTCTTTTAAAAACAGTGTTGAACTATTTAATTCTCATCCTAAGCTATAGTATTTAAGAACCTTAAAAACTTAAGCAACAAAAAATATACACTCATGTAGGCTCATTGGGAAAACAAATACTGATAATCTTTGCTAGTGACTTCTTCATATTTGTATTATATATTATTTATGAGACCACAAACATAAGATAACTCAAATGACTAACCCTGGAAATAAGATAATATTGTAACCATTTAATAAGGATAACTGCAGAACAGAATTTTGCCCAGAGTTTTCATCTAGTAAGTTTCTGAGTAAAATTTAATCCAGTCTTTTAATGCTAAAGGAGAGAGACTTTGGCCCTAAAAGCCCCCATTCTTTTTCTGCTGCTTCTGTTTAATCTTTACTTCTTTGAGCTGTGTCCAATACTGAGGTTTCTTTTCTCTGAAATTAAGTGATTTGATTATTAAGAATCAGAAAAACAACCATTTCCAAGTGATTACAATCAACACAATATTCAAACATCTCTGTTAGCTGTCAAAGTGTTTAAAGGGGCAAGAGGTAATACGATCCTTCTGAACTGAAAGCTGCTTTGTCAGGAATATGAGGATTGAGCAAGCTGTGCCAAATACATTTCTTCTTAATCTATTTTCAAGATAAAATAGAAAGTAAGACATAGGTTCATTGCCAGGTATTCATGGTTACGGTCGTTTAGATAATTAATGTAGATCACGGAAACAAATGTGAGCACCCGGCTCATGTTTAAAGCAGAATTTCACTGTGCTTAACATATCTATATATCAGTATGTTAAACCCATAAAAATACATCTTTAGTAACTCAGGCCAAACAGTGCAGAGCCTTTTAACGCCTTTAGAAGTCAATTGTTGCCGTAGTGGTAATACAGAGGAGTAGCTTCAAGATTAATTTATTCAACTGTATAGAACAAATTGAGAGATAGATAAATTCAAAATTTCATTTTGTTTAATGAAAACCTTAATTCTGTGCCTGAGTAAAAGTCCAAATATTCTGGATTTCAAATGCGTTTTTTTTTTTTTTTTAAACAAAACAAGGAAGACCAGTAATTTAAATATTATCAGCTGAATATTATCTGCTCTAGGTCTGGGCTTTCTCATTAGGAATTGACTGGTGCAATGGGTATCCTAAATTAAGTGAATAAATAGGTACAGATACTTCCTTTCCAATTTGGCTCTGCTTGAGCACATAACCATTAACACAAATACTAAAGAATAACGGGAGAAACCATTGGCTTTGGGTGTTGCTCATTTCTACACCCATTTCCTCCTCATTGGGAGACAGTCCTGTCATAATGCTGAATAACACAGGGCCTAAAGTCAGACTTCCAGATGTAAGTGCCAGGTCTGTCACACAAACTGTATAACCTTGGGCAAGTCATACAACCTCTCTGGGCCTCAGTTTTATATTTAGAAGATACCTTTTGAGGATTAAGTAAGATAAACATGTTAGCTGTTTAATAGAGAGCCTGGTACATAGCAAATGTTTAATAAATGCAAGTAACTTTACCATTGAATCACTCACTCAATTAAAAGCCACTGAAGCTTATGTGCTAATGATCACAGATGCCTTAAAGGAAGGGATGGGATTTGGGCTATGATGAAGGCTAACCCCCATGGTGCTTGGGTTCACACTAGATCCACTTACCAATTTTTGCTGAGAGCCAAGAATTCGGGAAGGCAAATTAAACCAAATCTCTTCCTGTGCCTTGGCATTTTCAGTCTAGTAGTCTTATAAGTATTTTCAGCACAATAGAGGAAGTTTAAAAAGACACATATAAGGTATATGTATACAAGATCTATAGCTATCTATTGGAATGTAAGTTTTTATGAGTTCACTCACAAAATGCATATGCCGAGAAATGATGTTCTTGAATCTGTCATTAGCTTTAAACCTGGCAGCTAATCTGAGATATAAAGTATTTACATGTTTATCCATCAGCTTTTCTTAACAGTATTTAAGGTTACTTACATGAATAAATGCTATAATGTGCACACAAATTAACACAAAAAGATGAAAATATAAATCTTAGTACAATAATTTTATCTCAAAATATATATAATAAATGTATTATATATTATTTTCTATTACATTATCTGCTATATCATACCTTATATATATATTACTGATCATGTGTTATGAGGTGACAAATACAAACTAAGAAAGTAAGACAAAGAAAAAATAACAATTGGGAACATAATACAAAGCCAGGAGTCAGATAGATATATCAAAATTGAAACCATTTTGTAACTCATAGAGATGCATAAAAATAGTAAAGTTTTTCTGGGCAGTAATGCTAAGTTTTAGGGGACCCCTATACTTGCTCCCACTATGTCCTATCTAAATTCAGGATCAGGTGAGAAGGAGAAATGGGATTCACACAGAAATAGAGCTCAAAATGTTCTATTTTATGTTGATAAACACAAGGTGTACCTCCTGAATTTAATGCATGACTTCAGTGTGAAGCAAGTAAGAGCTTCCTAATACAAAACTTCAGAAATAAACTACGCCATCAGTCACAGGCAATGCTGGCCAGCCACAAGCCTCAGGACAGAGTCTACCCCCATAAATCTTTGTTCATGCAGGGGCAAAATGAAATGTATGCAATTGATAAGACAGTCAAATCTCCCCAAAAGGGAAGGGGAACCATGGGGCCAGTTCCTTCTCTCAATCATCAATTAGCTTAGGAGCGAGAAAAGAGATCAACAGAGGATCTAAGAAGAGATTTGATTGTTCTAGAGGAAAGTCATAAGATGGAAACCAACTTGGTTTAGCCTCATCCAGATGTTGGTCAGTTTATGTCCCTTGACTCTGGTCTGTAACCTGTGTACTCAAACACAATTTGGAGAAATGCCCCACTAAGAGTTAAATTATGAAGCCACATTTGACGAATATTAGAGCTGTTCTTCTCTAAGTGTGGTCCCTGAACTGGCAGCATTAGCATCACCTGGGAGCTAGTCACGACTACAAATACTCAGATCCCACTCCAGACCTAGGGAATCACAAACTCTATGGAACGAGCTCAGTGAACAAGCCAGATCATTCGATGAGCCTATGATTTAAGAAGAATTGAACTTGGAAAATTCTCCCCAATATAATGTTCCTTCTCTCAGAGTAACATTTGAGATCTTTCTGTTTTCTGGCACAGTTTGTAAATATGCAATGTTGGCAGAATCAGTCATCCAGTCTTACCTGAAGTTTTTCTTTCTTTCTGAATACTTGAAGGCTTTGAATTCCCATTTTTGTGCTAAGACCTGTCTTTCTGGCACTTGATGCTGCATGGCATACGTGTTCTATCATATGACAGACTCTCTAGTGAGCAAGTATTTTCAGCCAGAGGATTCTCCAGCCTGGATGTTATATGCCCAGTGGCTTCTCCCTATTCTCCTGCTATGGATTTCAAGAAGTCTACCTCTGAGAGAGTTTTCTCCATTCCCCATGCTTTTGTCACCTGAAGCAGGAATTTCTAATCCCCTGGCTGTGCAGTTCTTAACAAGCTTTGAGGCCTGTCAGGAACCAGGCCACACAGCAGGAGGTGAGCGGCAGGCCAGCCACCATTACTGCCTGAGCTCGACCTCCTGTCAGATCAGCAGCAGCATTAGATTCTCATAGGAATGCAAACATTATTGTGAACTGCGCATTCAGGGGATCTGAGTTGCCTGCTTCTTATGAGAATCTAATGCCTGATGATCTGAGGCAGAACGGTTTCATCCTGAAACCATCCCCAGTGGATAAACTGTCTTCCACAAAACGAGTCCCTGGCTCCAGAAAGGTTGGGGGTTACTGATCTGAAGAATCAACCTCAGCATATTTTCGAGCTGAAGTTGCTGTTGATATTTTTGAAGTCTGTGCCCCAAGGAGCCTAGTAAAAAACATACCACATTCTCCTCAAGACTTTGTTCAATAGTTCAATGTTCCAGACTTAATTAGTGTTTCTGTCTCCTACATCCTAGTCTGCATCATAAGTCACTTCTCTGGTGCAGTGATTCTCAACCTTGGTCACATATTTGAATCAGCTCTAGAGCTTTTTAAAATCCCAGTGCCTAAGCCATACCCGGGACTACTGAAATTGGAATGATTTGTGGATGAGACCCAGGTTTGGTGTTTGACTTTCCTCATCTATACTTTCAGTGTCACATGCAGTTGTTTTAAAAAAAATTAATATGCTTCTTAATTTTACCTCTTTACTTCTCTAGTACTGTGTCCTCTAGAAAAATAACTTTCTTTTAAAGTTATTTTTTATTTTCTTTCTGTTCCACACCTTCATTTTCTGGCATAGTTCTCTACATTCTGTAAATCAGTAACTTATGAATCTGCTAAAAGTAACACTGTCCAAAACATTTTGGAAATCTTCACATTTCTGAGTTGGATATTTTTAATTGGATATGTTGTCCCATCGGACTAATTTCTAAGCCAGAATTGGGACTTCACTTGTTATTGTCCTGCCTAGCCCTCCATTAATACGCCTAATTTTCACTGGATCTTCCCTAATTCCGCATTTCTCATTCTCACTCCTAGGGCAAATTCTAGTAAACCCTGTCTTGAATTTTCCAGGGACAGAGAAACTTACCCTTTGTTGGTTAATGTGTACACATGTAGGCATGAAAATCTCCTTACTAATATTCAATGTGGGCTTTAAATAGTTAAATAACATGTATGCAAATATATATTATACGCTCCATTCCTTGAGACGTTTAAGAAGAACAAAGAAATATATCTAAAAAATATTGAGACTGGATAAAATCTTTTTGTCAGTATGTTCTCTCTAGAGTTATAATATCATAACTCTGATTAAAGACATAAAATTGAAAGAAATTAAATCTAGGCCATTTAAGATAAAATAATTTATTCTACTATCACTACACTGAATCTGTAATGTATAAAAGGATAGAATGGACATTGAAGAGAATCAGTAAATTTTGGAAGTAGAGAGAAAAAAAGAAGATCCCAGAGGCTAATGTTGTCAAGGCCAATAAATCACTATTCAGCAGTCGTTTTTTGGCAGGGTGTTTTTTTATCATGCTAATGACTGCAAAAATTTATGAGAGTTAACACATTTAAAGAGTTTGATCCCTTGGAAAAGAGTCCTTCTTTTGCTTTATGCTATTATGGAGCTGATTTATCCTTTGTACTGGTTCTACGATCATCAACAATCTTCTGACTATAATTAGCTTCCCAAGTGGGACTACCTACAGAGAATGTGGTGGCACTAAGAGGATGAAGGTTAGCCTTCAGCTTTAATGTGGTCTTTGAACTTGTTTAAGATAATATTGCCCCAAGAGATAAAGTCAGGTTTCTAAGTTGGTAAAATTTGCAAGAATTTGCCAGTGATACTGGACAGCAATAAAAAATTAACACGTAATGATTATCCTTTTCAAAGGCAATTGGCAGTTAGCTGGTCCTCTCTGGGATATCCTCTGTAAATACACATTTTTTTCTTATACAAAATGTGTATAGTTACCCTGTGATAATATATGCATCATCATTATCATTGTCATTATGTATAAATAGTAGTTTTATCCAAAAAAGTTCTACAAATTAAAAGGCATGGATTTATGCCTCAATAAAGCTGTGTTAGAAGAAACAATTTGTTTTGTGTTACACTGAGAAAGATTGAAACTGAATAAAAAATACTAAATTACTCCATCAGAAATAAAGAGCTAGAGTTTTGAAGGTTCCAAATATCTTCGTTTTCAGTCCAACTTCTTTGTTTTCAATTACTGTGACTGACTCGCTCCCCTCCTCTCATCCTCATGAGATTACTGATTTCAGCCTACATTAAATTGCCTAAATTGTCTTTCTGGCATCCTTACATGGGGAACAAGGGCAATAAGGGGGAAGGGAATATGAACTGACTTTGCTATTAGATAATGTGTCTAAAGCGTTTGCCAAAGTTCTCTACCAATATTATTTGGAGACATTTAATTAGAACTAGATGACACATTTTAAGAAACTTATTAAGTTTCTGGAGCCTAAGGAGACGATGGTGAATGGAGTCTTGAATAAACTGGGATAAAGCTGAAGTAGAAACTCTTTCTGGTGACTAAAAATGGAATACTGCCATTTTCTGACAATAAGAAAAGGAAGTAAGAAGAGAAGTATGTGAGCAAAGAAAAAATACTAAAGTCCCCAAAGAGACAAAGACTAGAGGATATGATTAAATGAAACTTTAAAATCAGCTCTTGTTTCTTTGGCATGGAATTTTTCACTTAAACATTGCATTGTGTATGAATAAGCATTATCTTTTAGAGTTATGAATCTATGAAAAATAACTATACATTGGGATAGGTTAAAAAAATAAAGCATGTACATGTTCTAAACTTGATATCCTAGCAAGTCAATACAAAATATAATGATTTTATGATATTTGGTGTAATCGAAATGCCATTAACTATTTCGACATTTGACTTACAAATATTCATTCATTACATAACTTTATCAATTTTGACTTCAGTTAGTAAAAACTGAGATTTAACAATAAATAAATGGAAATAATGGTGAATTTACACAAATTTGGTGATATTATATTTCAGTAAGTATCACAACAAATAAGATCTAAGAACAGTTGTTTATAAAAAGGAAATCAGAGGATAAAGTGACAAAAATATACCCTTATTTTTTTCTAATGTTAATGATATGTACTAGATAAATCAACCTATAATTAGTCATCCCTTAAAATTGACAAGTATGAAAACTTTTTTGTTTTTTTTTTTTTTTTGAGATGGGGTCTCGCTCTGTCACCCAGGCTGGAATGCAGTGGCGTGATCTCGGCTCACTGCAAGCTGCGCCTCCCGGGTTCACGCTATTCTCCTGCCTCAGCCTCCCGAGTAGCTGGGACTACTGGCGCCTGCCACCACGCCTGGCTAATTTTTTTTATTTTTTTAGTAGAGACAGGGTTTCACCGTGTTAGGCAGGATGGTCTCGATCTCCTGACCTCATGATCCGCCCGCCTCGGCCTCCCAAAGTGCTGGGATTACAGGTGAACCACCATGCCCGGCTGAAAACTTTTATTTAACATTGATATAGGAGGTTTGCAAACTACAATCAGTGTTTGTTATAATTTTTCTTACTTTTATGAGAAATAAGTATTGTGTCAGAATGAAATTTTAAGCTATATCTACATGATGGGTGAGACAATTCCATGTATTCACCTGTTTCATTTCCCTTCTGGGCATTTAGCTAAAACACATTGTTTACTTTTTCTAAGTTGGTTCATGTGGCTAGTTCTCTTCCCTTAATCTGTCAATGGACAGACAATACCAGTGAAACTTGAAGTCTCAAGCTGAAAATGGTGAAGTCCTAGCAAGAAAGAAACTTGTATCTCTGAGTAACTACATAGAGGAAAGTCATAAACTTGTTTACCTGCATTAGATAGTATGTCAGCAAGATAGACTCTTTTACTGTGTTAAACCACTGGGATTTTGGACTTGTTTGTTACAGCTACTAATGTGACTTGCCATAATATAGACATTTTCAACTTTTGCTTTATTATCCATTTCCCAGTTGTATAAAGGGAGCAATTTTTAACATTTTTATAGATGATTTAAGCAGAAATATACTTGGCTGAGTACAGAATTCATGCTAGTTATTTTCATAATTGGAGAATATTTCATCTAGCCCATGATGAGATCCAATGAAACCTTTCTTCTCCATGTCAGATATAATCTCTTTAGTGGACTAAATTGTTCATTTTCAACAAATTTAGTATTTCCCTCCTCCAAACAGTGCTGACCATAATAACAAACCATTCTTCTCTGAACTCAGTTTTTCTAGGCTACCTCCTTCGCTTACTTTCTTTTCTTTAGCTATATCATCATCACTAATCAGCTAGAGTCAAGAATAAAGAGGTTGCTCCTAATGGCTTCAGAAGAATCATTTTTTCTCATTGGGCATTTTAAATATCACTTTTCTATGATGAGAACAACTGAAAGTAACTTCAATTGCTTGGCATGGGGACCTTAATGTGACTATCTCTGGCCTTAGGTGTATCTACACTAAAATATTCCTTGTTTTTCCTATTCTAATAGGAAAAATGGTATCCTCATAAATATCAATGAATCAATAAGGATCTCAGTGTATACATGTTTTTGCTTTCTCTTTCTTCACGGATTTCCTGGACTATCCTTATTTCCCATTTGCACATACAGGCAAAGGAAAGGTTAATAAAAAATTATGCTTCCCTAACTAAATTGAGGTTTTAAGTCTAAATTGTAAGGAGTGTGACTGAGATAAAGAGGATATAGAGAAATAAAAGAGAAACCTAGGTGTGAAGACTGGTTAACTGATCACTTAGAGTTAATATGTACTCAGGTAAGGCTATTACATTGTACACATCTAGGAAGCACCATTTACATAGAATACCACATAGATAGTGCTTCTTAGAGTTGTGCAATGGAGTGGTTCTACCACTAGGTGTATAATTTTTCCATCTTTCCCTCAAATACAGAGCATATCTAGCTAAAATTCCTGGCTCAGCAATAGATTCAAAGCTAGTTTCATCTAAAGAAGTTGAAGCACATCTTCTTTAGTTTCCTTTCATAATATGTTAGCACATATAATGAAGGTCCATAGGCAGACATGGAGATGTCTGAGCCATAACTAATGTATTTTCATACCTGCTTTCCCTATGAGATAAATAAGAAAGACACATGAAATGTAGTTTAACAATCAAAGACAGGTTTATTTTAGAGAAATAAACCTGAAAGGGGCTTATGGCCAATTTTGGTCAGGAGCATTCTCCCTTACAGACTAAGAGTATATATTGGTTTTAGGGCGACAGGGCCCATCACAAGCTTGGAATGTTTCTGCGTGGGGGAAATTTTATGGTGAGGTTGGAATGTATCTGGGCAGAGGGGAGGTTATCTCGGGGCTAGCATGTCTGTGGTCGGGGAGGGGTTTGGAATGTTTCTGGTTGGAGATGTTATTTGTGGTTTATGGTTATGCTGAACTTAGCCATTAGGTTGATGCCCTTTGAATTTAGGCAGTTTTTGATCAACAGAAACTTTAAAATGACAGTGCTTGTCCAAGATGGTGATACTCCTGCTCTGTCACTCTCATGCAACTTTAACCTTGTTATAATATTTTCTTAGTCTTATACACAGAACAATCATTTAATGTATCAAAAATTGCCATGATTTACCTGTACTGATTCAACTGTATTTTTCAGGAGGGCCAATAATTGCTAGGCATACTGGAGTAGCAGCTGGGACTATAATGGGGAAAAAAAGAAATATATAGTATTTATCCTCATGGGGAGAGAGAGATTAATCAAATACTCACAGATACAATATAAAAATCTGTATCAGTTAGCTTTTGCTGTGTTACAAGCAATCCCAAATTTTGGTTACTTAAAACAACCATTTATTCAGCTCACAGCTCTGTAGTTCAGATATATGGGTTCTGATGTGCTGCTGGTTTTCACTGGGTTGACTCAGGTATATGCTAGGTTGGTACAGTGCTGGCTGGACTAGCTTGGCCTCAGCTGAAGTGACTTTCCTCTCCCCTCCACCATGTGCTCTCTCATCTTCCAACAAGCTGGCCCCAGCTTGTTTATATGGTTATTAAATAGGGTTCATAGAGGACAAATGAAAGTTTGCAATGTTTCTGGACAACTATCCTGCTTCCTACTATTCTGCTTCCTCTGGTATTTGAGAGAGCAGAGTATAGGGGTTGGGTACAACTGGATATAGAGGAATTACTGCCTCATTGATGAGTCTAAGATTTTGCACTAGTCTCCACTGACCATTTGGTTTTTGTACTCCTAGAATTGGGGTGTTGCAGGGACTGCTGCATTTTCTTACTAAGACTTGAGCTTTTAAATGTCTAAAAATATCCTGTAATCCTTTATGAGCTTCAGGCCTTAAGAGATATTGCCTTTGATAAGAGTGGTGGGGTCTTTCAGCCTGATTTGCACTGGGCAGGCATTTTTTGTCCTTCTGAATTGTCCTTCCAATACCCAGACTTCACACTTGATTCCCTCCTCAAGCAGGGGACAACAAATGGGTAACTTGTTCCCCATATTCATAGAGATAATAGCTCCAGCTTTGGCTAATATGTCCCTCCCTAATAATGGTGTGGGACTTTCAGGCATAACAAGAAAGGCGTGTGAAAAGAGCAAAGTCTCCCAGTTACAATTGAGGAGGTGGGAGAAATACCTGGTTACAGGCTGTCTCAGGATTCCTCAGATGGTAATGGACCTTGAGGACAGCTGTCTGGGACAGGAGATTAATACTGAGAAGGCCACGCCAGTGTCCAGGAGGACGTCAATTTCCTGGCCTTCAATGGTTAAACTTACTTGGGGCTCAGTGAGGGTGATGACATGAGCTGGTGCTTGCCCCAGACATCCTCAGTCCTGTTGTTGGATCATCTAGTTAGGGGCTTCTGGCCCAGAGAACCTTTGTCCTCTGTGGCAGTGCACCTTCCAGTGATTGCCTTGGCATAATGGACATGGGCAAGGGGGCAGCTTGTTTCTCATTGGACAATCTTTTATAAAAAAATCCTTGCAAATCACACAAATAACAAGCCCTACTGGGTGATTGGCCTGCTCCATTTTCTGTCCTCTGAACCATCAAGGTTTGTTTGTCTGACAGCCATGACTAAGGCTGTGGCTTTTCTCTGATATCATTTTTCCTTTTCAACCTACTCCTCTTGGTCCTTATTATAGAACACCAACGTTTCCAGGTTCAATAATGCTTCCAGATTTTGTTCAGGGCCCCGGGCTCGCTTTTGGAGCATTCTCCTGATATCTGTGGCTGATTGGGTAATAAATTTATCTTTCAGGATCAATTGACCCTTGAGGGAGTTGGATGACAGGGGAGTATATTTTCTTAAGGCCTCCCATAGTCACTTAAGGAAGGCAGAAGGATTTTCTTCCTTTCCCTGAGTTATGGTGGACATCATTGAATAATTCATGGGCTTTTTCCTAATTCTCCTTAGTCCTTCTAGAACACAGGTCAGCAGATGTTTATGACTCCAGTCCCCATGATCTGGGTCGAGGTCCCAGTGGGGATCCATACTGGAGATGGCTTGCTGACCAGTAAGGAATTTGTCCCTTTCCAGTTATCTCCAAATTCTCAGGCTGCAGCTAAAGCCACATTCTTTTCATTAAAGACCAGGGTTTGATCTAACAATAGCATGACTTCTCTCCAAGTGAGGTTGAAGGTTTGCCCTGGAGCCTGTAGGACATCTATGTTCCTATCAGGATCATCTGAACACTTCCCCAGGTCTACTTTGATCTGCTTTAAATCAGAGAGGGAGAAGGGGACATGTACCCAAGTTGGACTAAATTCCCCTCTCCCTACAGCTTGAAGGGGACATAACCGATAGCCCGGGGGTTTTTGTGGTCCCTTGGAGATTTCTTTGCTTGTTTCCTTCTGGGTGGGGGAGATTAGAGGAGGCTTATTAATAGGAAGGGGAGCTGTAGGAAGGTTAGGATACGGAGGTAAGCTGAGAGGTCCTCCTGTGAGATGTAAATTGCAAGCTTTGCATAGTTGTAGATTCTCCTTCAATGAAAAGAAAGCTTGAACATAAGGTATTTCACTCCATTTGCCTTCCCTCTTACAGAAAAGATCAAGCTGCAGGATAGTATTATAATTTATACTTCCCTCAGGTGGCCATTTTTCCCCATCAGAGAGAGAATATTGGGGACAGGCCATAGTGCAGGAAAAAAAATGAGCCACGTCTTTTTCAGAGTTTGTGGGTCAAATTGGTCTCAATAGCTTAGGATGCATTTTAAGGGTGAGCCTGTTGATGCCTGAGTCTTTCCCATTTGAAAGAAAAAACCGCCTGCAGTTTTGGTTTGTTTGTTCCCCCTGCCGCCAACCCAAGAACCTGCAGTGGTCCCTGAACCCTGCTGATCAGAATAGTTGCACTCACCAGTGCAGCAGCAGAAACACCACTTTTCCTTAGACCACAAAGAGGACCAAGGAAAGCCAGATTTTGTGGTCCTTACCAATGCATTCTCAAAAACCTGTTACAGTCCTGTTTTCCTGTTAGTATTGGGACCTTACCCCTGTCCTATGAAGATGTTATGCCCCAAAAATGAACTGGAGGGCCATACCCTGAGGGAGGGATGGGATCTCCAGGGTTGGAAGAGTGATGCCTTTTGTCCTTACTTCTCATCATATGAATAGGAAGGATATCATTTCTGAGGCTCCCCATATCCTAGCTTTAGGAATAGCTTTTGTTAGGCCTGCTTGTCTGAGGAGGGATCCTAAAATTCCAGATAGTAACCCCCACAGTGGGGCTTTGGGCAAAAATTATGTTTTTATGATTGGTGAGCCTGGGTGCCTAAAGAAAGGAACAGAGTCACGAAATTTATGCTAGAAATCATTCTTATATGAAAAAAAACAGAAAAGCACCAGAGACGGAGTGGTTTTTAGAAGCAGAACTAGCCTCAGAGAAGAGATGTGGGAGGAAGTTTGTCTGACAGGCATTAGGACCCAGGAGTCAAGGGTCAGAATAGATAGGATAGATGGGCAAGTCTCACTTGGGTGACGTGACTTTGAGAGTTCCTCTCATGGTTGCAGGGTCAACCAACTTTTTGTCGGGACCCCAGAGCTGAATGGCTTTCCTCTCTGTCGACCCTCAGCTCAGAGCAGAAGTACAAGAAAAGTGGAAGCTGGTTTCAAGCAAACCAATGCTCCCAACTCTGAAGAGTCGGGGGTTGTTAAAGAGCCCTTTCCCAGAAAGCCTGACACCCATGTTTTTAGTCTGGCAGCTGCGCTAGTTGCTTTTAACTGGCCAACAGGTGCCCAGTGTTTAGCCTCCAAATTCTAAGGAAAAATAGGACAGAATAGCAAGCTTAAAGGGGTCCAATGGCACTCACCGCTTGGTGATATCAGAACTGTTAGTAGTTAGAACTGTTAGTAGTTAGAACTGTAGATAACTTATCTCATGGTAGCCTTTGCTTAGGGAGTACATTTTGTGTCCATGAAACAGTATCTCTATTCCGGAGGTGACAAATGCATACCTCACATTGACTACATGGCTACTAAAAGATAAAATGTAAGTGTTGGTGAGATTGTGGAGAAAAGGGAACCCTTGCATACTGTTGTTGGAAATGTAAATCAGTACAATCACTATGAAAAACAGTGTGAAGATTCCTTAAAAAATTACAAATAGAACTACCATAAGATCCAGCAAGCCCACTACTGGGTATAGATTCAAAAGAAATGTATCAGTATGTTAAAGATATATCCATACTCTCAGGTTTATTGCAGCACTATTCACAAAGGCCAAGACAAGGAATCAACCTAGGTGTCCATCAATGGATGGATGGATGGATAAATACAATGTGGTATATACACACAATGGAATACTATTCAGACATAAAAAAGAATGAACTCCTGTCATTTGAGATAGCATGGATGAACTTGGAGAGTATTATGTTAGGTGAAATAAGCCAGACATAGAAAGATAAATACCATATGATCTCGGTGTATGTGGAATCTAAAATAGTTAATTGCATAGGACAGAGTGGAATGGTGGTTACCAGAGGCTTAGGTAGTTAGGCAGAAGAGGGAAATGGGGAAATGTTGGTCAAAAGATACATAATTACAGTTAAAGAGGAGAGAAAAGTCCAGAATAGGCAAATACAGAAACAGATTAGGCAAAAGTACAACCACAAAAAGTTGGTAAGTGATTGCCTGGGGCCAGGAGGTTGGAGGGCGGAAGGAGAGAGGATGAGAAGAGAGAAGTTGGAAATGGCTATTAATGGTTGTAGAGTTTTTTCTTGGGTGATGAAAATGCTATAAAATTGGGTGATAGTTGCATAACTGTCAACATACTAAAAAACATTGGACTGTATACTCTAAATGGATGAACTGTATAATATATGAATTATATCTCCATAAAGCTGTTTTTAAAAGAGTCCATTCTTACTACATCTACACTAGAGGACATCCTAACTTTATATAAGTAGTCTATTGCTGTATTCCAGCTAAGAGAGGATAGTAATTTAGATAATGGTGATGATGGCAGATAGGGAGCGAAAGGAATGATATTGATAGATGTTTAGAAAACAATATTGACAAATAAAATGAAGAGTTGATCATAACTTAAGCATAATGTTTGACATAGACATTTTAGATAATTATAAAGACTGGCAAACCTTCCATCATTTACAAATTCACACATTCACCTGGTGACCCTTTTATTCATTCATAAAGGCAGGAATCAAATCTGGTTTATTTGAATTTCTTAACAGCATTTTTTTCATAACATATATATCACACTATCATTGATTTCCTTATTAGAAACTTAGCTGTAGATTAACTAAAATTAAAATATTAAAAAAAGAGTTTTATTAATTCAAACACAATGTTGAATGGCAGAAAATGGTTTATGATCCTTATAAACAGGAATAATTAACATGTTCAACAAGAAATCTGTACTAAAAGGACTCAGTGGATAATGAAGCAATCAGGAAGAAGTGTGATTGCTGTTTCTGAACATACCAGTTTTTCATATTTTTACCCTGAAATTAAGACAAAAAAGTAGGCTTAGTGGCAGCAATATAATTATATAGATCATTTAAATGCACTTTTTGCTAAGGGGCAAATGAATTTCATCAAAATTATTGTTAACCAAATCTTATTGTCACTTAAAATGGTTCTGAGTGTTTTTATAGAGATAACCTTCTGTGGACAACAATGGTGATTATTAGAAAATAAAAGTTTTAAATCTTTTGTCATATTTTTAATAATAACATAAATATTGCTAGTAAAAGTCCCAGTTCAATCTGATACAATAAATGTAATTGGATGATTTTCTACAGAGAGTCTCTTTATTTCTCCAGGGAGCAGAAACTTAGTCTGAGACACTTCAGGGTCACTTCAACCGCTTTTACCCTGAGAATGGGTTGAGGTGATATGTTGCTTACATGGAGTCAGGGCTGTGCAGGGTGCAGAGACTGGGACAGGCCTAAGTACTTCTTCTCTTGGTAGTTATCTCTTCATACTGACATCTGCTGATCTCTCATACTGACATCTGCTGATCTCTCACTCAGCCTAGGTCACTGTGAGCTATCCATTTGTCATCTCTGGAATAGATATACTGTTTTGTGGACACAGAATGTACTCCCTAAGCAAAGGCTACCATGATATAAGTTATCTACAGTTCTTTATAGCAGCATGATTTATACTCCTTTGGGTATATACCCAGTAATGGGATGGCTGGGTCAAATGGTATTTCTAGTTCTAGATCCCTGAGGAATCGCCACACTGACTTCCACAATGGTTGAACTAGTTTACAGTCCCACCAACAGTGTAAAAGTGTTCCTATTTCTCCACACCCTCTCCAGCACCTGTTGTTTCCTGATTTTTTAATGATGGCCATTCTAACTGGTGTGAGATGGTATCTCACTGTGGTTTTGATTTGCATTTCTCTGATGGCCAGTGATGATGAGCATTTCTTCATGTGAATCATGCTGCTATAAAGACACATGCACACGTATGTTTATTGCAGCACTATTCACAATAGCAAAGACTTGGAACCAACCCAAATGTCCAACAACAATAGACTGGATTAAGAAAATGTGGCACATATACACCATGGAATACTATGCAGCCATAAAAAATGATGAGTTCGTGTCCTTTGTAGGGACATGGATGAAACTGGAAAACATCATTCTCAGTAAACTATCGCAAGGACAAAAAACCAAACACCGCATGTTCTCACTTATAGGTGGGAATTGAACAATGAGAACTCATGGACACAGGAAGGGGAACATCACATTCCGGGTACTGTTGTGGGGTGGGGGGTGGGGGGGGCGGGGACAGCATTAGGAGATATACCTAATGCTAAATGACGAGCTAATGGGTGCAGGAAATCAACATGGCACATGGATACATATGTAACAAACCTGCACATTGTGCACATGTACCCTAAAACCTAAAGTATAATTAAAAAAAAAAAAAAAGAAAATATATGGGAGGGTATTATCACATTCTGTAAAACTCTATTATATAGGAAATATTAACTGTATTCTCTTTAAATAAATTTAAAACCAAAAAAAAAAAGTTATCTACAGTTCTAAGACCAGGTACACAAGAGAATAAAAATAGGTAACTTACTGCAAACCAGTCAACTCAAAGATGTACCCTGCTGGTACTATGTTAAGAAGACACACAAGTGCAGTGGCTTTGACTGAAATCAAAGTCATACGTAGTAATGACCATTTGTATTATATTTTTAAACTTTAGGGAAAGATAATGAACAGATTTAAAAGTTAATTCAGGAAGAAGCAAGTCAGCGTAAAACAAGCAGCCAAATAAAAAAGAATAGAGGATAAAGCTGAAAGAATTTATGAATATTTGTAGAAGAGGCTCAATTATGTTTGCATCCAAGTGTTACCAATTGTAGCTTGAGAAAAAGGGCAGGGATTTTTTTCTGGTCATTTGTGTTTATGTTCAAATATGGTTTTCTGCAACATAAGCATACAAGTCTGCCACACGGAAGGCCAGGTGGTCTTGTTTCCCTGGACTATTTTTGTGTGTGTGTGTGCATTGCCTCATAACTTCATACCACAGTATGAAGATTGTTGAAGAGGGGGAAAAGATGCCTAAATCACTTCTATTTAATAGTGAAAATAAATGTGTCTACAAAACAAAAGTCTCTCCAGGCATAGTATTTTGAGGTTCTTCAATTTTGCTGATGTGAAAAGGCATTCCTTTTTCTTGGTTTTCAAAGTTGTATTGCATTTATGTTTTATTTGCAAGGAAGCATGAACAAAACAATTTTTGATAAACACAAAAAGCTGTTTTGCCTCATTATATTGGATGACAAGTGAGATCTTACAGCTTCACATCAAATCAGTGGAAAAACAATTATCTGTAAAAAGTATGTGCAAACATTTTTCTTACAAAGCTAAGATTCAAGGCAACGTGTCTGGAATTTGTTTCTCCCTTTAGGCTGCCTCCATTCCATGAAACATCTGTCTCAATTTCCGCTCTTTCTGGAGCCTCCTTTTGGTCTCTCTACAAATCCATTCCTTCTGAATCTGCCTCATTCTGACCTACAGATGGAAACCGTATGTCTTTCTGTTTAAGAAAATGTGCCCAAACTTCTCAGCTGGAGCTTTCTGGTCAAGCTTTATTGTATCTTCATGTATTGCTCCTAAAGTATCAAAGACAGTATAATCTGTTTTTGTTTTGATTTCATGCTTTAAATAATTTAAAGTAAGTATTAGCACATTCACTGATTTGTCTCAGAAAATCTCTAAACATAGAGCTGTGAATTAGATATATTTTGGACAAGTAAAGTTTGAAAAAATTACACTTCAAGAAGTACTTGCTGATTGCCTATTATGCTTACAGCCTAGAGGTACACAGATAAAAGACATGACATACTTTACCATCCAGCAGGCTTGGATATGCAGAAAACAAATGGAACCAATGTAATACAGCACAGAAAAAGCTGAAATAGATAGACTCTATGGAAGCACAGAAGGATGCACAATTCAGAAATATAAACTGATAAAAGAAAGTTTAGTGTTCCTTAAAAAGGATAATTTTCATTTGTGATTTGCAATGCTTTTAAATCTATTAAAAGTGACATTAAATCATAAGTGTATCCTTAAAATTTTTTGGTTACTCAAACACCTAGAAAATATCTGGTCTGAAAATATACCTGTGTTATAGATGAAAGGAATAGTTTGCACATCATTTGGTATAAAGTAATCCAGAAATAATTTATGTGTTTCTTTACTTTCTTAATGAAAGCAAATAAAGAAGGGTGGAAAAAAGCAAAAGCCCATATTGGTGTGGTTAAGGGAAACTCTGGGATTTCTGGGGATACCACAAGGACATGGGGCCACAAAAGGTGAGTCCTGGATGTTGCCATCCCAATTGCCTGGAGCAAATTTTCAGCCCAAGCTTACAAGACTGTGAGAAAAGTAGATATTTACTAAGTACCACAAAGAAATAGACATTCAGACAAGGGAAGAAATCTGAAAGAGAAGATTTCTTCTAAATCCAAACAGTATTCTTAAAAGCAATGACTCTATTACTTAAAACGTACAAGTTAGATAAGAACAAAGCAGTTATAATCTAAAATACAATATCTAAAAAATAACCTTTGAATAATTTTGTAATTTTATAACTGCCTCCTAGTGTCAAAGTTCTCAAAGAAGTCCATTTTAACATACCTAGATATCGTTACAATATTTGTTATTTTAATAATATTGAAAACACATGAGAAATGGCATATCACAATCAAATCACAGTTTTTATGTCACTATATATTTTATTTTAGTATAAAGGATACTTTTCAGTAAAATGCCATTGGAGACAGTATAAGTCATTGGTAAGGAATAGAATATTTGAACCTAAGAAATCAAAGATTGAAAAGACAAGATAATAGTATCAATTTCTGCTCAGTTATTACCTTCAAGGGGAGTAGAATGAGAGCTAGATGGTGAAGGGGAGTTTTGAATTTTACTCTGTACACTTCTGAATTAATGTGAAGCTTTCACAACACTGATGCATTCTTATAATGCTACTTATTATTAGAAAACAATAAATGAGCTTTTTTTAAAACCTATGAAATGAACAGACATACAAGATGTTAAAGAACAAGAAGACCAAAAAAAAAAAAAAAAGGCATTGGAAACAACTTCTAAGATTTGAGAAACAAAACTAATTAAAAACAACAACAGTTACTAGAACCTTGTGTGTTTCTCCAAGGAAGCAGGATGGTCAAACTGTTGAACTTTAGAACATGAGTGTCCTCTTGTGGCAAATATGTGTACATTTTAAATTTGTGTCACTGCCACACAGAGTGACTGAGAAGTTTGCCTAAAGAAATTCTCTCTCTCTCTTTTTTTTTTTTTTTTCAGATTGAAATAGCCACTGTGATGCCTTCAGGGAACAGAGAGCTCCTCACTCCACCCCCGCAGCCTGAGGAGGCCCAGGAAGAGGAAGAGGAGGAGGAATCCACTCCCAGGCTGATTGATGGCTCTTCCCCCCAGGAGCCTGAATTCACAGGGGTTCTGGGGCCACACACAAATGAAGGTCAGGTACATCAAAGCAGAATTACAATTGAGTCCACTTTGTTATCCTCAAAACTGCAAAGCTTCAACTCTACAGGGAAACCACATGACATGACCCAAGAAAAAAGTTTTGGAATAGGCTAGGTTTGAAGTATATTTATACATATATTTTATATTCAAATATAAAGCAGTTTTAATCATTCAGCTTTGGTCTCATTAAAATGAACAAATAACCAAAGATTTGGGATGAAAATATTGTGCATCATTACTCAAAACCTGGTGGTGGAATGTATTTGTAGAACAGAGAGCATATGATGAGCAGGATAAAATCTTTGCCTCTGAGATTAGGCCATAGCAGTTCAAGGGGATAAGAGATGATGAGGATGAAGATAATGGTAATAGTAATAATATTTTGCACTAATTGAGCATATACTATCTGTGGCCCATATGCTCAGCACTTCACATTATCTCATTGGATTATTAAAACCTCCCTGTGAGAGTGTTAATATTACTCTTCTCATTATCACCGAGAAAACTATACTTCAAAGGGGATAGTAACTTGCCAGACATCACGAAGCTGTTACATAGCGGGTTTGAAGCCAGCCTGTTCAGATTCTTGGCTGTTTATTTATTTAAAAACAGGCTTCTTCTCACTCAATCCTAAGAAGCAACAGAGAGAGGAAAATATTGCACAACATCAGACACCATGTTGCATGGCCTGCAGATGAAACCAGAGCCTTTTAGTTAATGAGAAGGAATTCTTGGTGCTACATGTAATTCTATAATATGTCTATATTTCTTGTTCGAATGTGTCACTGTCAACCTTGGGGGTATTCGAGAGGACTCACACTGGAATACTTTTATATACAGAGAGAATGGCACAGTTAGGGAGTATAGAAAAAAATAAGGAGAGTTCCCACTGCAAAGGTTGAGTGAATATAGAGTGTCTCTGTATTCCAAGTTCTGTAGACACAAAACTTAGTTTTAAATAACTACTGTTCTCATGAATATTTCTGCCTAGCACAGGAAGATAGACATAGAAACAAATTTAGAGGCAATACTGTATGTATTAATCCATTTTCACACTGCTGATAAAGACATACCCAAGATTGGGTAATTTATAGAGAAAAAAGAGGTTTAATGGATTCACAGTTCCACATGGCTGGGGAGGCCTCAAAATCATGGTGAAAGGCAAAAGGCATATCTTACATGGCAGCAGGAAAGAGAGAAAGAGAGCCAAGTGAAAGAGGAAATGCCTTATAAAACCATCAGATCTCATGAGACTTATTCACTACCACAAGAACAGTACGAGGGAAGCCGCCCCCGTGATTCAGTTATCTCCCACCAGGTCTCTCACACAACATGTGGGAATTACGTGAGCTACAAGTCGAGATTTGGGTGGGGACACAGCCAAATCATGTCACTGTATTACATGTGTTATGAGAAAAGTCTGTCTAGAACACATTGGGAGACAAAAAGAGAGGGAGGAGCAATATTACCTAAGGCACGACTAAGAGCAAAGTACAGGAATCAAAACTGAGAGTTTCTTGGAGAGACAAAGGAGCCAAAACACATAGATTCAAATCCCAGCACTGTGACTTGTGGGGTTTTTATAGTCTTGAGCAAGGCATTCAATATTTTTGTGTCTTAGTTTTCTCATCTAAAAAAATGGGATAATAAATAATAGAAATTACCTTATAGAGGTGTTGTCAGGATTAAATGAATACATGTAGTTACTGGCCCATAGTAAACATAGTAAGTGTTAGTTATGAAAATTCTACTATTGATAAAGGAGTTCATGCATTTTTTTCTCTCTTAAAATTTTTCGTGTACAATACAGTATTGTTAACTACGAATAGTATGATATAGCAGACCTCTAGAACTTATTCGTCCCGTATAAGTGAAATTTTATACCCCTTGAACAACTCCCCATTTCCCTAGGCTCTGATAACCACCATTTTACTCTTTGCCTCTTTAACTGTTTTTAGTTAACTGTTCTTCAATAAGTAATATGAAAAGTTGCCCTTTCATCCCATGCCTTCTATATGCCAGACAGTTGAATTGTTTTATCTACATTAACTTTTTGAAGAGTCATAATACTACGTACTAGGCACTGATTACCCATTTTTAAAAATAAGAAAACTAAAACTCCAACATAGTATAAAATGTGTCCAGTATCACAGAGGTGATATATGGAATGCAACAGAGACCAATAAATCCTGTCAGTGTCATTAATGAATATATTATATCCTTTCTGTGTAGTTAAATTTCTGTGTAGTAAAACACTCTACAAGTAGAAAAAGGAAGAGACACAGTGAGAAGGAAATGTAAATATCCAGCATAAAGCACCCAAAATAGGAAAATTAAATATCCCTAGAATATTACTTATGTTTAAATGATTTCAGATCCTTCAAAAGTTGACCAACCTGATATCAGTACCTGTACTTTGGATCTCTCAGCTGAGCCAGAAACAACAGAGAAGCAGAGTGCCCAATCCTTTCAGAAGCTTGAGTCAAGTAATGCTTCACTAATGTCAATTTAGAAACATAACAAAAACTAAGACTTTTAAAGAAAATTTTTGTTTCTAAAGTACTTAAGGATAAAAAAGTTAAAAACTCAAACTCACATTTTAATTTTCAAAGAAGAGGCACATTCATCAAAATTGATTTAGAAATATTTAGAATATTAAAAATAAAAATACCATATTTTTACTACTAAAACAAATTTCTAAAAATAACATTCTAAAACCGTATAATGTAGCCTTGAGTTAAGTGTAGAAAAACTTAGAATTAAACTGTAACTACTGCGAATATATATAAATTACCCTAAGCAATCATTTCTTAATTATCAAGGTGATATATAGAAGAATCAAATGCCTTAACTCTTAAAATTTTATGAGTAGAAAATAATAATTTATAATGACTGGAGAAATTAGCACATATTAAATATTTTACAGCTCCTGCTTAAACATTTTTTCCTGGCTTTCCATTCTTAAAATGGAAATGACTTTTGTATTTAATGATAGTAATAAGACCTTAATGGGTATATTATTAGTTCTTGATTACAAACCACTAACAGACCTTTCAACTAGGTTGATCAAATATCCTGGTTTGTCTGGGTGTGATGAGTTCCTGAAACAAGTGTCTTTCAATGTTATAAACAGGAAAGTCTCAGGTAAACTAAGACAAATTGATCACTGAGAAATTTCAGGACATTTCTTCCACCACTTTTCTCTTCTAGTTTATGTCATAGAGATTTCACTTTCTCCATTCATTTCACAGCTTACAACCCTTATTTACCTCATCCCGACACCCCTCAAGCCTGTCAGGTAACTTCCTACTTCACAAAGAAAATGCAATTTCTCAGTCAGCAGCTCCTTGGTCTTCGTGTTTCCAGACAAATAATCTACCTACATCTATATCAATGTGCTCTTCTATCTCCCTCTCCTTCTAGCACAACAAAGACACTCTGTCCTTCCACACGTGGGATGAGAATCCTTCCATGTTCTTTGAGTTCTATTTCCTCCTGTCCTCTCATGATCATTTTTATATTCAACTTCACCTCCTCTGGATATTTTTCTCCAAATTCCTTCCACGTTAATCACCCCCTTCATCAAACAAATCCCAAGCATATTTTATTATAGATATCACTATGTCTCATCCCTTGCTCTTCACAAACCTCTCAGCATTTTCGACATTTGTGGCAACTTTTCTCTTACTTCCAACTTCTCCCTTAATGGACTGTAATCTGGATTTCAGCTCCCTCACTTTGCAAATCTTGTAAACACTATGATAACCACTACAATAACTAATCCAAGAAGACTTTTCAGTCCTTAACTTACCTGACATCTCAGGAGGCTTAGGTTGTTGATTATTTCCTTTCCCTTAAAACTCTCTCCCCACGTGGCCTCCATGACATTGCCCTATCCTGATTCTCCTCCTTTCCTCTGGTCATTAATTCTCCATCTCCTTTAGAAGTTTACTGTCCTCTCCATGATCACTAAACAGAAAATGAAGAAGGGGTGGAGAGGTAGGGGTGTGTGTGTGTGTGCGTGTGTATGTAAGACAGAAAAGAAAAATCAGTATGTCAAGATATAACTCAGCCTCAGAAACATTTTTGGCTCCATTGCCTCCTCTATCACCATTACCCTAGCCAAGTTATCATATTTTATCTACACTATGATTCACTTCCACTTTTTCCAGTTGCCCTGCTTCAGTCTTCCATTACACCTTCCAGCAGACTTAACTCTTACCATGCAAACTGCATTGTATGATACCTCTGCCCATCCTTATGGGAAGGAATAAAAGCTGCAGCACAGCCTACAAGGCCCCTGCATGTTATGTCCCATACATTCCAATGCTCTCTGAGTTTTAACCATATGGACTATCTTTCAGTCCCTCCAAAGTGAAGGCACATGCTGCTTCCTCTGCCTGGCATACTATTCCCTTCCTACCTGCATAGTCAATTATTCCTCTTCTGCTGATCTCAGCTCAGCTTTCACTTCAGAGATGCCTTCCATGACTTCCAGACTAGGTCAAATCCCCCTATGTTATGTTCAGATGACACTTCATGACATTTATCACATTCATAATTTTGTGTGATTAACATTCACTTCACATAGCAGATCATAAAACACAACTGCGTTGTTTGTGCTTACCACTGTTTCACCAGCTAGCATGGTGCCATTTACATAGAAAGGATTCAATAATATGTAGTGAGCAACTGAATATTAATAATATAATTATTATATTATTATAATATAATATAAATATTATATTATTTATTAATAATATAAATAATAATATAAATAAAATATAATTAATTATATTATTTTATATATTATATTATTTATAATATATATTATATATTATATTATAAATAATATAATATAAATATAACATAATATAATAATATATTATTTATTAATATAATAAAATATAATATAAATAATTATCTTTTATTTTTCTTGAAGCAAGTGTTTTCAGTGAAATGTTTCATTAGTAAACCAGACTTAATAAAAATATTACATGTGATATTTTAACTTTATGAAAAGCACAATAATGTTTAAATTTTGAATATAGAACTCCTAATAAATAGAAAAGTACTAATTTTAAATTATTTTTAAAATGTTACATTGAATATATTAATTGTTGAGACAATTTTAATTGGTATGTTTGACTTGAATATTCTATTTACAGAACGCATTATGAGAAAATATAAAATCTACTTGGTTAGTGGGAGACTCTAATCTTGTTTATCAAACATTCCACATTATTTCTTAGAAATGGATTTGGTACTTACATATAATTTTATTTTCCTTTATCTTTTAGACTTTCCAACCTGTCTTCTGTGTACTTGTATAAGTACCACCGTGTACTGTGATGACCATGAACTTGATGCTATTCCTCCGCTGCCCAAGAACACTGCTTATTTCTATTCCCGCTTTAACAGAATTAAAAAGATCAACAAAAACGACTTTGCAAGCCTAAGTATGGATGACAGCATTAACAGCCTTCACCGCTTTATAGACTTCCCTAAAATTTTTACATTGTTAAACGTTAGCACTGAGAATGAAACTTGAATGCCAAAGCCTGGTTCATGAATCGATAGTTTTTTGTTATTTAAAAATTTGAGAGTTTGCTTTAATAATTATAAGAAAGACAACAAACAAACAATGGTCATTTCAAAACCACATAGGTGATGTTTTCAAATGAGCAATTTAAACTAAATATGCATGATAAATAATTATATTTTACATGCTGGAACGTTTTATCATATTATGACATTATGAGTAAAATATTATGGTCATATTTATAAGGAGCTGGCTTTTCAAAAATAAACTTCCACTAAAGCATAGTTGCTTTATGATGGATGAATGTAAGCCTAAATTCTGACTTTATAGTTGTTGCCAACTTAGAAGAATTTTGGTATGTGTCTTCATAAAGTGTTTTAATCATTTGAAGATTTCTTTCTAATGCCTGTATCTGACTATTAGAAAACACAACACTCTTTATCATTGAGGGGAACATTTTAAATGACAAAATCCAGACAAACTTTATGAAGATTATGGAGAGAAGACTAGTTATTTTAAATGTGGTGTACCAATTTCTTTGCTAAAGTTATACTCCTAAGTACACACATATGACTAGTATTTGGAGGAAATAATTTTTATAAAAAGAAAGATAATCATTTCATTAACTGTGCATTGCTAAATTTATATTTACATTTGCAAAATAAAGGAAAATTACATTTATATTTTTATGTGAGCAAAACAAGAATATTTAACTACTTCCTTTATTTTTTTCTTCTAGGTGATTTAAGAAGGATTGATCTGACATCAAATTTAATATCTGAGATTGATGAAGATGCATTCCGAAAACTGCCTCAACTTCGAGAGCTTGTCCTGCGTGACAACAAAATAAGGCAGCTCCCAGAATTGCCAATCACTTTGACATTTATTGATATTAGCAACAATAGACTTGGAAGGAAAGGGATAAAGCAAGAAGCATTTAAAGTAAGTTTTAAGTTTGATATGCAGACTTTTATCTTCCAATCTTATTTGCTGTCATTGACTAGCCTTTTTATTTGTATAGGGGAAATTTGTTTATTTATTTATTTATTTATTTATTTATTTATTGAGATAGGGTCTCACTCTGTCACCCAGGCTTGAGTGCCAGTGGTGCCATCACGGCCCACTGCAGTTTCGACCTCCCTGGGCTCAGATGATCCTCCTGCCTCAGCCTCCCAAGTAGCTGGGACTATAAGACATGTGTCACCATGCCTGGCTAAATTTTGTATATTTTTGTAGAGACACGGTTTCACCATATTTCCCACGCTGGTCTCAAACTCCTGAGCTCCAGTGATCCTCCTGCTTCGGCCTACCAAAGTACTGGCATTATAGGTGTGAGCCACTATGGCCAACTTCTATAAGGGGATTTAATTTAGTGAGACTTTTAACTTTCGGAATAAACTTCCCAGCTGCATCTATCATGCTTTTGAGAAATACCATGTTCTGGTACATTGTGAGGGTAATCAAGCACCAAGAACACAAAGCAGGGCTAGAATAAGAAGTTGGTGGCTACCTGAAGCACCATCTACAGGAGCACCTGGAAGTGGTGCAAGCCAGAGAATCTGTATTGATCAGACCCTCCACTCAGAAAGATTATCTGGTTAAAAGGATAGCTACTTGGCAGGGAATGGGCAGTGTCTTGAAGACAGAAGTCTACTAAATGACCTTATAAAGAGGATGGATTCAGTTAACCTTAGAGATTTTGTTTTCTAAGTGAAGCAAACAGGTTTGGGGCTAGAGGACTTGCTTGGAAAAACAGCATAGGCTCTGAGAACAGTAACCAACTGGCTTTCTTGCCCCCTCTTACAGCATTCAAGCAGCCCCTCTCAGTGTACATTGAATACATAATTTTAAAATACTCTTTAGAGAGACACCACATTATTCTCGGGGATGGCATAGGGGATAGTGTGGCCTCATTACCACTTGATGGTGGTGAATGCCCTGTCTCTCTGCTAGGCCTCCTGTGATACCATCAATGGTAGTTAGGACATCTCACTATAGCCAGGCAAGGGTCATAGTCTATTGTGCCCACTGTGCCTCTGTTGGCACAGGTGGCGATGAGTCACAGTTTATTCTAGGGTGTTTGGCTAGAGTAGAACAGCTATTGTCTAAATGTTTTCTGTCTTGCTAGGCTGCCCCTTTCCTGGTACTTGGGCTACCAGGCCATTGCTGGGGAGGAACTCTTTGTTTCCATGCCTATAAAATAAAGGAAATGCTTGCTATGCCTCATCAAAATCCTCAAAATCCCACTGCAGAATGTCTTTCATAGGAAGAAGCAGCCTTGCTTAAATTGAGAAAGTCAGACTGAACAAAACATGGTTCTTCCTAGAGACTGAGAAACACATTGTATTTTCATGAAGAAATATTTGCTTGTAGCCAATTTTTCCTAAACTCATCTGAATTGTCTAGTAACTCAGAAAACTAAGCTGCCTCAACTTTACAAAACAAGACCTGAACTGGAACATGCTATTTTACAAATATCTGCATGTAGAGGGAATGGGAAATACAACTGTGGCACCACTAGTTTTTACTGAGTTCCCACATTTGGAATGTTTACAGGACATGTATGATCTCCATCATCTGTACCTCACTGATAACAACTTGGACCACATCCCTCTGCCACTCCCAGAAAATCTACAAGCCCTTCACCTCCAGGTAGGAGTCTACCAGTAAGGTGTGCCCAAGAGCTTCAGAGAAAGCAAAGCCAAGAAGGACATCAGGACACAAGAATTTGTCTGAAATGGCATGTTGACACACTGTGATAACTTTTCTTCTTTTTCCCTTTTCTCATTTATTCTCTCTGAGTACAAAGCTATCTTTATACATTCATAGCTCTATCTATTCTAATTGAATTCCGATAACTTTACTCTTTTCCTTATTTTCCAAGGCAAAATGCATCCTTTTGGTACACAAATCTTCTTTAGGAAAAAAAAAACACTGAAAGTTTCATCTGTTGAAGAAAATGAAAAGATTAGAAGTGGAAAAGAAAAGGGAGAAATAAAAATCTAACTTGACGTTTAGCCGTCAGGGGGAAAAAAACAATTTCAGCCTGTGATTTTAGGTTTTATGCATTGAATTAAATTCAGTCCTAAGGCATTCCTATGTGCTGAGAGATGGCAAGCTCCATCTCTCTGGATAAACAAAGTGCAGGTTTTTTTTTTTTTTTTAACAAAAAAACACACCATATTTGAAAGTTTTGGTTATTTTAAATCCCATTAAGCTACATGTTATCTTTGAAGTATTCAGTTTGATTAGTTTAATGAATGAATATTTTATTTTCACCTATGTGATTAAAAAATTGTTCAATCATAATGAATATTTTTGGTTGTTAAATATAAATTATTTCTTATTTCAGTTGTAAATTTTAGTTTGTAGCTATAATAAACATTCTCTAATAAATTGATCTGTTCTATGGAATAAATATATAGAGAAAACACCCATTTCATGCTCAAAGAAACAAGGAAACAAAGAAACAACGTTATAGTTTAACATTATCTTTTATGGCAGAAAATGTACAAAAAGTGATTTTGCTATTTAAGAGCTGGACATGAATTCCTGTGTTTCCCCTTGTGGATTTTGTGAATATTTACCTTTGTGCCTTTTCTTTTTTCCTATTAATATAAATATTTTCATATTTTTGGTGTCTACATATATATAAATATATATCTCTATACATATATGTATATACACACACTATATATATATATATATATATATGTCTGTGTCCTGGATATCTGTCTCTTTTTGTGGGTTTGTCTGATTTGTTTACTTGCCTATTGTATATGTATTTTCTAGCCATTTGGTTTGATTTCTGGATGGCTCTCTCTTTTTCTCTGGGAGTGAATTTCTATGCATATAAAGATGTCTTTCCTAGTTTATGACTGAAGGAAAGATTTCCAAGGGAGTACTTAAAGAGATTTTGGAATGTGTTTTCCAATTATGAATTAAATTTTATTACCATTATCTGGGATGATATTGATTCTACCAATAAAACAAGTCTTTGATGTTATATTTAAACATAGTTTGTTTATATATATGAGGGAATTTTTTAAAGTAATAGCTTTTACATTCCCATTCTAAGCTTTGAAAGTCAATAAGTGCAACTTAAAAATTTTTTCTCTGTCACTGTCACTTCACAACATCCAATATATATATGTCTGTTTTTAGCTTACATTGTCTTCAATTTCTATATTTTTAATACATAAATAAATCCCCTTTTTTATTCATTTGAAAAATGTTTGCCAACATGTAGTATAGCAGTTAAAACTGAAGGCTCTGGCAAAAACATATGCCTTGGGCTGAAATTCTAGACCCAAAACTATCTGAAACTCCCTGCATTTCTGATTTCTTGTGTGGATTAAAGGGTGATCTACACAGGATGGCTGGGAGGATGAATGAAACAATGTTTATAAAGCATTTAATATAGCTACTGATATATGATAAATACTTAAATGTAAGTCACAGTTATTAACAACACATATCTATCACATATCAAAGGGAATAGCAGAGTTAATAGGCACAAAATATATATTATTCCTCATTGACACTTTATAATGATAAGAGGGTTAATACATCAGGGTGAATACATACATGATTATAAACATATATGCATCTAACAACAGAGGCCCAAAATACACGAGGCAAAAACTATCAGAAATGAAAGGAGAAATAGGCAGTTCAATAGTAATGAAGTATTCCATCTTCTTATTTTTATTTTTTAATTTAATTTTTTTTTTTTTTTTTTTTTTTTTTTACAGAAAGGGTCTTGCTCTGTCACCCAGGCTAGAATGCAGTAGTATGATCATAGCTTACCACAGCCTCAAACACCTGGGCTCAAGCAATTTTCCTACCCTAGTCTCCCAAGTAGCTAGAACTTTAGGTGTGAACCATCATGCCTGGCTGCTTTTTAAATTTTTTATAGAGACCAGGTCTCACCATGTTGCCCAGGCTGGTCTTGAACTCCTGGCCTCAAGTGATCCTCCTGAATCGGCCTCCCAAAGTGCTGGGATTACTGGCATGTGCCACCTCACCTGGCCCTGCTTCAATAATGGATAGAACAACTATCTACAAGATCACTAAGTAAATAGAAAACTTGGACAACACTGAAAACCAATTCGGCATAACAGTCATCGACAGAACATTCCACCCAACAATTTCAAAATACACATTTTTCTCAAGTGCACAAGAAACATTTCCCAGGTAGACCACATACTAGGCCACAAAACAAGTATTAGTAAATTGAAAATAATTAAAATTATACAAAGTATGTTTTCTGATTCCAATGAAATTGCATTAGAAATCAACAAAAAATAAAATTTAAGAAATTCACAAATATGTGGATATGAAACAAAATTTTTCTTAATCACTAATGGGCCAAAATAGAAATCTCAAGAAAGTTAAAAAAATCAGAGATAAATAAAAACAAAAATAAAACATATTGAAATGTATGGGATGGAGCTAAAGCAGCACTTAAAGGGAAATTTTCAGCTGTAAATATGTATATTAAAAAAGAAGATCTCAAATCTATAACCTAGCCTTCTACCTTAAGATAATAGAAAAAGTAGAGGAAACTAACCCAAAGCAAGCAGGATAGAAATAATAAAAATTAAAGCAGAATAAGTAAAATATATAATAGAAAAATAATAGAGAAACAAAACTAACATTTGGTTCTTTAAAAGATCAACAAATTGACATATTTTTAGCTGAAGTGACCTAGGAAAAAAGTCACAAATTACTAAAATCAGGAACAAGAAAGGGGACATTACCACCAACCTTACAGGAATAAGAAGGATCATAAGGATTACTATAACAACTGTAAACCAACAAATTAAACGAACAAATTTCTAGAAAAATGCAAGCTATTGAAATTGATTAAAGAATGGATAATCTGAATAGCACTATAATAAGCAAATATATTAACTTAGCAATTTAATATCTTCCATAAAAGACAACCCACTCCCACATTACTGGTTAACTTTATCAAACATTTAAAGAAGAATTCATAACAATCTTTCACAAACTATTTCAAATAACAACAAAAAAAGAGAACATTTCCTTCCTAACCCATTCTGTGAAGCCAATATTACCCAATAACAATACTCGACAAATACATCACCAGAAAATGAAACTACAGGCCAACATCCTTTATAAATATTGATGCAAATCGCCTCAACGAAACACAACAAACTGAATTCACCAACATATAGAAAAGATAACACATCATGACCAAATGGGATTGCAGAAATATAAGAATAGTTTAACATTTAAAAATCAACCAGTGTAATATATTAATAGAATAAAGGGTTTAAAACTATATGATTATTTCAGTAGATGTCAAAAAAAGCATTTGACAAAATCCAGCACCATTTTATTATAATATTACTAAAAATAAAACCAGGAATAGAAGGAACTTCTTCAATCCAAACTCAGGCTAACATCATCTTCAATGGAGAAAGACTGAACGCTTTCTTCCTAAGAACAGAAACAAGACTAAAATTGTTTGTCTCACCACTTCTATTCAGTATTGAGCCTGGCAGTTATAGCTAGGACTATTAGGACAAATAAATACATAAAATGTAGTAAGTAAATGGTTTCCAAATTGGAAATAAGGTCATTTTTCTATTTTCAGATGACATAACCTTGCATATAAAAAATCTTAAGGAATCCACTAAAAACTAGTTGAACTAATAAATGAGTTCAGCAATGTGGCAGGTTACAAAATAAATACACAAATACCAATTGCATACAGGATATCTATACACTAGCAATGAACAATCTGAAAAAAAATTAAGAAAACAATCCTGTTTACAATAGTCGCAAAATTTTAAAGGTACCTAAAATAAATTTAACAAAGGCAGTACAAGCTCTGTATACTTAAAGCTACAACACATTGTTGAAATTAAGATCTAAATAAAGAAAACATAATTCCATATTCATGAATCAGAAGACTTACGACTAAGGTGGAAATGGTCCCCAAATTAATCTATAAATCTTAGGTATAGAAAATCCTAAGGAATCCACTAAAGTATTTGAACTAATAAATAAGTTCAGCAATGTTATAGGTTATAAAATCAATATAAACTATCAATTATGTTTCAATACATTAACAATGAACAAAAACACAGTGAGATACTAACTTATACTCACTTATTTGGCTAAAAAAAAGAGACAATTAGAAGCGTTGGTTAAGATGCAGACAAAATTGTAACCCTCAAACATTGTTGGTAGAAGTGTAAAATGGTGCACCTACTTTGGAAAACAGTCTGACAGTTCCTCAAAATAAAACATGAAGTTACTTTATGACTCAGCAATTCAATGTCTAAGTATATACCCAAAAGAACTGAAAGCATATGTACATACAAAACTTTTACACAAATGTTAACAGAAGTATATTCATAAGAGGCATAATTTGGATTTGGAAATAATTCAAATTTCCATTAATTAATGAATAAACAAAAATGTGGTATATCAATACAATGAAATACTACTGGACAACAAAAAAGAATGAAGTACCAATACATCCTACAACATGTAGGAAATTTGAAAACACAATACTAAGCGAAAGAACTCAGTACCAAAACATATATACATAATTCTACTTATGTGAAATGTCCAGACAGGAAAATCTATAGAAAAAGAAAATAGATTAGCAGTTGCTAGGGTGGGAGGAGGGGAATGTGTGGCTTTCTTTTGGGGGTGTTGAAAATGCTTAAAAATTAGACAGATGGTTGCAAAGCTCTGTTAATACACTATAAAACACTGAACTGTACCATTTAAGTGGGTGAATTTTATGGTATGTGCGATACAGTAAATAAACCTAGGTTTAAAAATCCAGTCCTATAATAATAAAAAATAAATAAATAAATAAATAATAAAAATCCAATCCTGGGCCCTGCTTATCTTCCAGATATTTGCTCCCTCCTTCCTTCCCCTCACTTCAGCCACATTGACTTGAATGTTGAATGTTGAGGGAGGAGCATTCCATGTTGATTCCTCAGGACTCTAAACTCTATGTTCTCTGTGCCTAGAATGTTCTTCCCTTGGTTTTTTCATGCCTTTTTCTTCTTGTCAATCCATTCTCAGTTCAATTGTTACCTCTAAAGATAACTTTTCATAGTCATCCTATTTTCTTCACAATACTCAACATTTCTGGAAATAACTTGTTTTTCTTTCAGTAGTTTTTTCACCTCAAATTGTATTTATCTTACTGAAGTATAAGTTCCTTAAAGACAGGAGCATGTCTATTTCCTAATTTATCCCCATTGCTTAGAAAGTGCTTGGCATATACATTAAGTAATTTTGATTGAGGAAAATAACAAAAGAATAAAAACAAGGGTGAAGCACAGCGGACTGCGCTATCAATCAATACTAAGGATGTGTTATATCTTGTCATAATTTATTTTCATCTTTTTTAGAATAACAACATTCTGGAGATGCATGAAGATACGTTCTGCAATGTTAAAAATTTGACTTATATTCGTAAGGCACTAGAGGACATTCGATTGGATGGAAACCCTATTAATCTCAGCAAAACTCCTCAAGCATACACGTGTCTACCTCGTCTGCCTGTTGGGAGCCTTGTCTAATTTCAGATAATGGTTAGCATTATGATGGCTACTATAAATAAACCATTCTTACTGCTCTCTTCCAAAACAAAACTCAGCATGATACTTTGAGATTGTGTTCTGAGAGATAATATTACTACATAAAATACAATTAAAAATGTTATAATGAAAATGTAGTAATTTAAGAAAACACCAGATGAGTTAGGAATAAACCTATAACATTTACAAAAAGAACAAAACTAAGTGATAGAAAATATTTCACATATGTTCTTATAGATCATGTATCACTTGCAAGTTTTAGGAGTTCATATACTATGTAATTTCAAATTAAGTACATAATAAAGTAAAATTTTGAAATGAACACTTTAGGTATTTTTGCCAAGATTTAGATATTTTTAATTAAACTTTTCTCTTCCTTTTTTTTCCACTAATGCATGTTTATTCCCCTAATCCATTAAAGAGCATGAAGAAAAGAATAAAAGTATTTGAAAATTATAATGGCCTTGTGAAGTATTCATTATAATCACACCATGCAAATAATCATATCCAACAATAATACACATAACCTCCAGTTTTTGAATGATAACTTTTTATCATCTTAAAGAGCTGACAACTCATTTTAGATCTTTGATAAACTGGTTAGTTATGTAGTGTATTTCTATGCCTGTAAGGAAAATAAAATATAGAAAATTGAAAATATAGAAGATGATATGATAATCATATTAGGGAAGAAGTAATACTTTCTTAGGAGAGTTCATCTTTCTAAAATGTATAATCATAATACAGGCACATACATGGTTCAAAACTGAAAGACAATAAAAGAGTATCCAATGAAAGGTAAGTTTCCTTCTAGCTGCAACACCTCCAGGTCTACTCCCCGGAAATAATGTTTTCCTGCATGATTTCATAAAGATTTCCACAAGAAACAAAAACTTGCATATAAGTAACTTTTTCTTTTTTACATAAATACATATGTGCACATGCTACATGTGCATTTCACCAGAATGTGTGTATTTATACATAAAATATGCATTTTGAAGTTCAGAAGATAAACACTATTCTGAACTTTGCTTGTTTAATTTAAAATTATTGCTGGATGATTATTCCATATCAGCACATATAGCTGTACTGATTCTGAAAACCACATATCAGTCCATCACATGGATGTACATTTTTTTCATTTACACCAAACTTCAAAGAATACCCTTGCTGGAACATGAATGAGTTTGTATACATGTGAGAGTACATGTATTGATAAAATCATGAAAGTAGAATTCTGGGTTAAAGATTATTATTTTAAATTTTAATAAATATTACTAAATTGCCCTTCAAAGACAGTGCAACCACTTACACTTTCACCAACAGTGTGGGAAAGTACATAATTCTCTAGAACTTAACTAAGATGGTTTAGTATCAAATCTTTTCATCACTTCATAGTCTATTTCTGAATTAACATATTAAAAAATGAGACAATTAATTGTTTTGTAGTGTATTAACAGAGCTTTGCAACCATTTGTCTAATTTTAACCCAGATAACCTCCATATGATCTTTAAAAAGGCCAACTGGTTTGGTGCTTTAATTACATCTGCATTTTTTTTTTTTTGAGACGGACTCTCGCTCTGTGGCCAGGCTGGAGTGCAGTAGCGTGATTTCGGCTCACTGCAACTTCTGCCTCCTGGGTTCAGGCGATTCTCCTGCCTCCGCCTCTCAAGTAGCTGGGACTACAAGTGCATGCCACCACACTCAGCTATCTTTTTGTATTTTTAGTAGAAACGAGTTTCACTGTGTTGGCCAGGATGGTCTCAATCTCCTGAAGTCATGATCTGCACGACTTGGCCTCCCAAAGTGTTGGGATTAAAGGCATAAGCCACTGCGCCTGGACCTGTAATTGTTTTTTAACAGTACCTAGAAGAATGTTTGAATAACCGGAAGGCAGGAATCTCAGAGAGCTATCTTTAAAATTCTACCCAACACAATCTCCAAATCCTAGTAGTATAAGCAAGTGGTGATTCACCATAGATAATGACCTTCTTTCTCTACTCCTAAATCCTCCTAGAAACACATAAAAAATAGCGATGATAGCAGTGGGAATAATAAGGAAACAGTAACATTTAATGAAAGTCTTTTATTATTGTTTCTCTGGGATGGAATAGTTATCCTTTGATGATGTCTCTATGTGGACAAAGAAATATACAATGTCACTGACTTTTCAATTTCTGCTGTGCCAATGAGGTAGACAAGTGGATGACTTGGTTTTGATTCTCTTGTTATAGTTTAAGAAAAAGAATTGCAATGATTCTTTGAAAAATTAAGTTATTTTAAACATGTAGACATATTTTTAGCCAAAACTATCTTCTAATGTTACTTTTGCTTGCATTTGTGGTAAATATAAATGAAAGTAATAAGGGAGAAAGAAAAATCATTTGCTATATCTTATTGTGTATGCATTTTAATGAGGTTCAATGATTAACACTGTCAATGGACAAACTTGCAGCTCCCAGAGTGTCCATACGGCCACAGGACAACTTTGCACAACTCTTATTAAAACAGAAATAAGAGCTACACAACATCACTGCTATAAAATAGAAGAAGCCATATAACAGTGTACTTTAGAGGATAGTGTCAGAAAATCATTTTTAGGCCTGGCGTTTAACTTTGTTTTTTTTTTTTTTTGATGTCTAATTTTTATTAGAGAAAGATGTTCAAGTAAAATTTATATTAAATTCCTAGTTGTTACACAGATTAAATATGTGATTTAATCATGCTTAACATTAGAGCAAATTTAATTGGCAAACACATTTTTCATTAAAGAAAAATATTACAAAACTTCGTTTTACTGTACTAAATAGAAGAATGCTTGGTCTCTCATAAAAACTACAGAATAAAATTTATTTCTAATCAATGGAAATAAAAAAAGTTTTAATATATTCTATAAATGAAACCTCAATGTCTCTAGTGTCTGAGTCACAAACCACCAAGCTAAAAGAGACATTTATAACTTTGAAGCATATTAAATGTTGTTTTAAAGTTAATTCATGTATACACACATTGTTATAATAGCAACCAACTATTGGATACAAACTATGTGCCAGGCATCTACGAAGGTGTTCAGCATGTATTAATTCACAATATCCTAGAAGCTGGAGATAATCACTATTCCAAGTCACAAATCAGAGAAGAGAGCTTAAATAACTTGGCCTGGATCCACAGCCGACTCCTAAATCCTGTGCTATTTGACTCCATTGTTGCACTTAAAGTACCACAGACATGCCTTTTTCCAGTTTTATAAAATAAGAAAATGGTGTACAGGCTGGACAAAGATGCAAAGATCAGTGCCAGCTTTTTGTATGCAACAGTGACTTCCCACTGGTCTAGTGCCTTATTTCAAGCACCATGGAGGGACCACTTCCCGAGGTCAGAGTAGTCCTCCAGATAACTGGCCTCTGGAAAATCAGCAAAAAGACGGACTGAGATACTTAGTGCCATCAGGGTAAGAGAAGACTCCCAGCAGACAGTACTGACTTATTCATTAGGTACAGTCGGCACAGTGCCCACAGCTTGCAAGAGTCTTCGGATCGTACGAAAATATTTAGTTTCTTTTAAAATAAAGAGAACGTGGTAATATAATATATGTGCAATAATCAGTCAAACCTGGATTATATTCTTTTCTGTAGCGACAAGCCATAAAATAGAGTTTAATTAATTTTTTATGAAGAAAGGGGTCCACGGAAGTCTTAATGAGGTCCTGCCTACAAGAACATTATTGATAACAGATTCCCCCCACAAATGGCATAGAATAACTTTCTGTCGTCACAGCCTACTTAGCATACAATTATTACAGAATCTGGGGGAAGAAGAGACTTTAGCAAGAAATAAAGTGAAATAAAATAAAATAAATAAAATACTGGGACAAAAAGGGCAAATGTTATGGTGCTAACCGACATTCTCACAGGCATTATGACAGCCTACTGACAAGGTCGCTTTGCAGATGTAGTTTGACATGAACTCTAGAAGGACAAAGTGTTTATATAACTCTTAAAATGTGATGATAATATTTTAGTGATCCTGCTAAATGTATCATATTTAAGTGGCCATTTCAAATACCTCAGTCTTATTTGAAAACTCTAAATTTAAAACTGACTTCTGATTAAAACACAACATATATTTTTAAGCATCAAACTGTTTTTTTTTCCTATTCAGTTGTTATATATGTTTATTTTTCTCTAAATATTACAGGTTATTTGCCAAGAAAAAAATGAATACTGCATCCTACTGCCCCAGAATACATTATACTTTAAAACTACTTACAAGCAAACATGACCAGGCTAACAATTCCTATCTACGTATTTCTGAGTGTCCAGGTTTTTCAGATGTGACAACTACAATATATTGTGTTAATCCTCTGCAAATCTTCAATCGTTATAGGATCAATAATAATTTCAAAAGGTGGTAGCAAATAATATCTACACATAGTACTATGATTTGTAAAACTGGCATTTCCTATTTCTCTGAATCTATAGAAACATTGTCATCACAAAGTTAACTCCCTCTTCAAAATTTGCTTAAAATGACTCGAGGATTCATAAATGGACAAAAACCACAATGGTGTTCCCTGATGCACAATACACCTCAAAAATCTGCAAACTAACACCAAAACTTCCCAAATTATTAAGAGAAAGCAATATGTACCTTTGAATCTTTTTATCTCACCTTTGAAAAGCCAGAAAGGCTTAATACTTTGTACTTAGCCTTTGTGACCACAAGATGGCGTTGACCCTTTGGTTTTAAAATCCTGTTGCGTGGATGTCTGCAGTAGGAAAAGGCAAGCCTGACAGAACATATATTTTTAAGCATCGAATTGCTTTTTTTTCTATTTAATAGCTATATATGTTTATTTTTCTCTAAATATTACAGGTTATTTGTCAAGAAAAAAATGAGCACTGCATCCTACTGCCCCAGAATACATTATACTTTAAAACTACTTATAAGCAAGCATGCATTCTTGGTATTGAAAGAATATGAGTCAATTAAAAATGTGTCCTTACATTGGTCAACAATGTACAACATGAATATAAATATCACATAGTACTGTATTAGTGACATAAATGGATCTAAAAAAATCTGTTGAATTTAATTTATCTGACTGGATCGGGCATATCCAACTTCTCTCTGAAGAATTTTATTTACAAGTTTAATTGGCAGAGGTTTGCTTTTTCAAAGCCAATTGAAAAATGCTAAAGTATAATAAAAACACCCAATTCTACACACAAGAATAAAAGGTGATTAATATTGCAACCTGGAATTGTTTAAAAATGGAATTCATGATAAAACACAAAAATGAGTTGTTTACTTCTCTGTTTTGTATAAGAACTGTTGCTGACTGTATTTTGAATGAGCTACTACTGCCATCAAGTGTTAGAATTCTTCTTTACAAGTCACAAAAATGCACAAAAACCAACACCAAAATTGCAATATGTTTTCAACTTAAAAACATAATGCTCTGCACAGCATAAAACATAGCAGAGCCTACTCCATCATACGGCACTTATTACAATTTCAAAAAGGCCAACGGTGTCATTAAAATCTTCCAAATAAAGTAGTAACAAGAGAGTATGAACGACATATTTGAGTCAATTTACTTTATATATGTGGGAAACAGATGGTAAGATTGTCTGCCTCCTGGTCTCCTGTTCACACCTTTGTGTAATACCCACTCCCCCAACCCCTCCACATTGCGTGTCCACGGGGACCTGGGCCTTGCTTCTAACCCACAGACTATGGCAAAGGTGATGGAAAGCCCAGGATTATGTTAAGGCAAGAATGTCAAGGCCAGGATTATGATAAACAGCCACAGACTTTCACACACACACACATGTGTATATGTCTGTATTTACGTCTGTAACTTTCCATCTTGCTAGGAGAAACTATGGAGATTCTCTTTGCCAATTTGATGATGTGAGCAGCCCCGTTGAGGAAGCCCACAGTTCTTGCTGTGGGCAGTGTCTAAGAACTGCCTTTAGCCCCTAGGACTAGTGGGTAGCCTCAAGTCCTAAAGCTGGCCTCCAGCCAACAGAAAGCTAAAAGGCAGGGCCATCAGTCTTAGAGCCACAGGGAATAAATTCTGCCAATGCCATAAGTGATCTTAGGAGTGAATTTTTCTGAATTGAGCACATCAATGAGAACTCAAACTATTCAAAATCTTAATTACAGCCTGTAGTAGTCTGTTCTTACGCTGCTAATAAAGACATACCCGAAACTGCATAATTTATAAAGGAAAAGAGGTTTAATGGACTCACAGTTCTACTTGGCTGGGGAGGCCTCATACTCATGGCAGAAGGTAAAGGAGGAACAAAATCACCTCTTAGAAGGCGGCAGGCAAGAGAGAATGTGAAGCAAGCAAAAGGTGTTTCCTCTTAGAAAACCATCAGATCTCGTGAGACTTATTCACTACCACAAGAACAGTATGGGGAAACCACCCCCATGATTCAATTATCTCCCACCAGCTCCTTCCCACAACATGCGGAAATTATGAGAGCTACAATTCAAGAGGAGATTTGGGTAGGGACACAGCCAAACCATATCACAGCCTGTTGAGCCCCTGGACAGAGGGCCCATTAAGATATTCCTGGAACCCTGACTCCCGAAAACCTTGAGATAATAAATGTATATTGTTTTAAGTAACCAAGGTTGTGAGCATTTGTTATACAGCAACAGAAAGCTAATACAATATTCAACAACCGGATGAATGTGTTATATTTCAATATTGAATCAGAATATTTCATGGTATTGAAAGAATATGAGTCAATTAAAAATGTGTCCTTACATTGGTCAACAAGTACAAAGTTACAGGTAGGGAGAAGGAGTAAGTTTTGGTGTTCTAATGGACATCAAGGTGACTACAACGAACACTAATGTATTGTGTATTTCAAAATAGCTACAAGAGAGGATTTTAAATTCTCACAATTAAATGACAAATACTTGAAGTAATATACTACTTAGCCTAATTTGATCATTCCATAAAGTATATATGTATGGAAACATCACATGGTGCTATATATATATATATATATATATATATATATATAAAATCATTTGTCACTAAAAAAAGAACTATAAAGTGTGTTTTTAAAAATTAATTAAATGTCTGTCTTTTTGTTTAACATGCTTTAGTGGCAAATTTTCTTGGACGATTTACCAGTACATTCAAAACTTGTATTATAATTCCAATCTCTGTAAAACTAAAATCATAATCAAAATAATACATTGCTGCTTCTCTTAAGAAAATTTGGGCAAGCCAATAACGTGTCAATGTTGTTTAGTAGGGAGAATAAATATTCTCACCATGCAAAAAGTATATAATGCCAAGATTAACCGTATAAAGGTCACATCAACTGATCAAAAAATGATGTCCTTCATTACCTGTAAAATGAGTTAACCATCTCTTTTAAAACAAAAAGAGCCGGGCGCGGTGGCTCACGCTTGTAATCCCAGCACTTTGGGAGGCCGAGGCGGGCGGATCACGAGGTCAGGAGATCGAGACCACGGTGAAACCCCGTCTCTACTAAAAATACAAAAAAAAATTAGCCGGGCGTGGTGGCGGGCGCCTGTAGTCCCAGCTACTCGGAGAGGCTGAGGCAGGAGAATGGCGTGAACCCGGGAGGCAGAGCTTGCAGTGAGCTGAGATTGCGCCACTGCACTCCAGCCTGGGAGACAGAGCGAGACTCCGTCTCAAAAAAAAAAAAACAAAACAAAAAAAAACAAAAAGAAACTGATTGGAATTCCAATACAGCAACATGGTCCATCTGTAATGCTCTCAATTAAAACCCATTTTTGCATAACACACATGTACTTAGAAAAAATAAATCTGGGCTCTCACCATTCCATTTTGAGTAAGCAGAGCAGGGTCAGAACAGCTGCCAAAGGTGAGTCCATATCTAGAAAGGGATATTGCAGGCTAAACATGTCAGCATTCTGTACTTTGAGTCGAGCAGGCATGTCCTCAGCAAACCACAGAGGAAATGAAATTAAATGAAGCCTGTGGATTCTACAGGTCTCAGGGCAAATGTTGGAGTCCTGATCCAAGATCCCCTATAATGTTCTCAATTTTCAGCCAGGAATGCATAAATGACCTTTGCCAGCTTCAGGGCTTTCACACATTTTGCTTTTCTGGCATTTAATGGAGCCTTATATAAACTAAAGTTCCCAGCAGGCAGTTTTCCATTTTGTGCAATTCCACTCAGCACAGAAAAGTAATAAAGGGATATACACTGAGACGGTTTTCTCCAGGACCAAGTATGGTAGCACTTTCCTTGACGTTTTACAAAGAAGGACAAGAAAAGGACAGAAGCCAGGGTGGGGATGCCTATTTTTGCATCAAGCGCAAGTGCCTTTACATGTACTATATCACCTCTTTTAGAAGTCATGAAGTATTTAAATATAAGGATGATAGTTAACAGCTTACTGAGTACTTACAGGGTACCTGCACTAAGTACTTTAAGAAATCACAGTAAATCCTCACTTAGCATCGTAGGTTGTTGGAAACTGCTACTTTTAAATGAGAAGATATATAATGAAACGTGGTTTTGTTATTGTTGTTGCTTTGCCTCAGCAACGTTATAAGGAAATGACATTGAGCAAGACGTTCATATTAGAGGACCTACTATACGCATTTAATTATTTACACAACTGTATGGAAAATGTAGTATAGTCATGGGATGGGTAAGGAAATTGAGGCTTACAGAGATTAATAATTGGTGAGTTGAAGTTGAATCCCATTTATTTAAATTAAAACCCATATGCTTAACCACAATGCTTTAAAGGCTTCCTGTGTATATGCTGTATGGTCAGTGAAAGGACAAAAGGAAGGACAATCAGAATATTCCTCTTTCCAAGGACAACCCTGTGGTATTCATCCTGGTAATAATAATATTTGTTTAATTGAGGTACACACGTATGGTATATTACCAATAGCAAAGTACCTTCCCAAATGTATGTCATTTAGTTATCACAAGGGTCCTACTGGTGGTTTGGTAGAACATATAGCAATGTCATTAAGAACCTAACTTTTGGGTCAAACAGGTTTAGGCCTAAATCGTAGCCCAGAAATTTATTAGCCCCACGACCACGGGGAAATTAACCTCTCAGTTCCCTCATCTGTGATAGGTTACGCCTCTCAGGGTAGATGACAGGATTATTTGTCAGTGAGCACATGCAATAATAAATGTTTATGGTCTTGTTTTATGTATTATGAATCCCAATTCTCAGGAGTAAGAAGAGTTGGCACCGGTCAGAAGGTAAGAGGTTGGGCCAAGTTGTCTTTCTCCAGTAATTTTCCATTATCCCTTCGGCCCTCCAAAGGTGTAGAATGTGGGGTTTTCAAAACTCAAGTTCTCCCGCCCCCACCGGGTTCAGATGAAGGCCCATCTTCTAAACCCCCGCCTCAAGGTGATAAAAAGCTTTCGGATAAACTGCCTCCAGACTTGCTTGAATTGAGCAGCAGAAACCCAATCTGGGTCCCTCTTCACCTCCCCCAAACGCTGCGTCACAAGCCCCCTGCGAATGTTCACCTGAAGCCTGGTTCTAGACAGAGCCCGGCCTTGCACACAGGGAGGACGATTTCAACCCCAATTGGCTGTTGCCCTGGGTGCCCAAGAACGCGGTGGGCACGAGGGACACCACAGCCAGTATTTAAGGGCTGCCGCTGCCCTCGCCACCACAGTCCTGCCAGGACGGCGACAGTGAAGCACCTGGGTTGAGAGGGAGCAGCAGGTAACTGCGCAACCCCTGCCTCCCCCGGCCCCAGCCCGTGCCTCAGCAGAGCCGGGTGTTGGGGAGGACCCGGGAGTGGGTCTCACTGCGCGTGTCGCCTGCCAACACCTTCCTCCCCCACCATCCTTACCCAGCCCCAGTCCCACCCAGCACACCTGGGCGAGACAACCCAGGTGCGAAGGACAAGCGATTATTACTGAAGAGCGTGCAAACCAGGAAGAGAGCGGCCTACCGGAGAGGAAAACGTGATCCCAGGGGTAGACACGTGGCTGCGTGGAGAGACAGGTTGACGAGACGAGGCTCTTCTGACCGTCCCATCTGGCAAAACTTGACGACAGCTTCAGGTCGCTACCATCCAGACCTCTCGGAGCTCCCTGAACCATGACTCAGACCCTCGACACAAGGGAAGACCCTCTGAACTTGGACGGCGGCGGCGGCGGCGGCGGCAGCGGAGGCTGTGGCTGGGCACACTCGGCCTCCTTGAGCTCCTGGTCGTCCTGCCATCGAAGGCGCCCGGGTGCTCCAGTGTACAATAGGCCGCACCGCTATAGCCCCAAGACCGAGTATGGGCCACCAAGGAGGCAGCCGAAGCAACAGCACGGCCCGGGCTTTTGGTTCCAACCACCCGTGTGCTCTAACTGGGGGTGCTGGGGAGGGCCCTGGCGCCCACCTCCTCCAAGATTCCGGAATTTCCCCTGCCCGGTGCAAGTGTTTCGGGTGTATGGCCTGCACCCTCTCTGCTTTTGCTGCTGCTCCTGCTGGAGCAGGTCCTGGAACACTGGCTGGGTGAGGCCCCCAGGCAGGAAGAAGCGCTGGGGCCGCAGAGGCCGCGGCCTGCGCCACCACCCTCGTCGCTCTTCCCCGCGGAGCCCGCCAGCGGATGTGAGCACGCTGCCGCAGCCGGTCAAGCTGTGTGAGTGGAGAGAGCCTGGCATGCGAGCGCCGCCCAACACCACCCAATTCATCATGAACCAGATCTACGAGGACATGCGGCAGCAGGAGAAGCTGAAGCGGCAGCAGGAGGCGCTGCGGTCGCAGAAGGCCACGGCGAGCGGCGAGGCCTCCCCGGCCAGATCCTCCGGAAACGACGCGCCCCCTGGCGGCGGCGAGGAAGCCTGGGGACTGCAGGAAACTCTGTATGGCTTTGTGCAGAATCCCTCTCTAGCATTCAGTCCCAACCCAGAGGAAAACCAGTCTCTTGCCCCGCTGCTGGTGGAGGAAGAGGAGGAGAAGAAAAATGATGATGAGGAGGAGTATGACCAGGAGGTGTGTGATGCAAAGGAGGCGAGCGAGGAGGAAGAAGAAGAGGTCGAAGATGAGGAGGAAGAGGTCGAAGAGGCTGAATATGTGGAGGAGGGGGAGGAGGAGGAAGAGGAGGAGCTGGAAGAGGAAGAGGAGGTCCTGGAGGAGAACGAGCAGAGAGGGGAAGAATTTCACTTGCCTCTGGAAATGCCTTTATCAATCTTCGTAGGGGCCGAAGAAAAGAGAGAGAACTTTATAAGCTGCACTTTTTTAAACCCAGAGCAGATAATTCCCAAAGTGCCACAGGAATCCCTGTTCATGGCACAGGACTTTAACTGTTAGACATCAGAAAAGGGATTGAGAAAAGGGATGGAACTGATTTGAGGCTAAACTGGATTATCAATTTATTAAAAACTGATTAAAAAGTGAGTTCCATTAATAAACAGATCTATGTAAACACCTTCTTTGGCCATTATAAAATGTTTAAAATTTGATGCGTATGTGTATGACTGTGGGTGGGTGGTGGGGGAACTTTCAAATATAATTTTACTGGAACTTACTAAAGGCCAAATATTTTATTACTATCATTTGAATATTTTCATTTGGTGTTTTCCCCTCTAGGAAACAGAGTTGCTGTTGTTTTTTTAAATCTGGCGATGCTGAAAAAGCGTTTGTTTTTGAAACAAATTTATACAACTTGGCCACTTAATGAGTTTGGAATCAAGAGATTGTTAAATGTGTAAGAAGCACATTCTAACGCTACTAAATGTTCACCAGTGCTCTTAACATAACTGAAGCCATTTTCAATCCCTGTATTTTTTCAACAATATTTTTCTTCATAGATTTTTCCACCATCAGAGTTCATTTTTGAGGGTTGTATTTTGTTAACCCCATTTGCAGTCTCTTGTGGCATCGCTTATTGATATTCCTTGTTCCACAGTGCTATGGATCTTCCTCAGGAGAACATGAAGTTGCTTCTGTGGAACTGGTTATCAGCCATGGCCTCAACAATCCATAATCCAGTCATGGAGAGGATTCCCCATGGTCAGAAGTCAACTTGCACATCTAGTTAAAGTCCAAGGTAACTGCAAACAATGGAACATAGCTTAGGTTTTGAAGCCTCATTATTGGATATAGTCTTTATCCTAAGTTCTGAGCAGCCATAAAAATAGTTTTCCAGAATGGATTTTTTTTAGATAAAAAGATTATCTACCTTTTGGGGGTGGAATATCTTATTTTGTTTTTGAATTTGTCTTTGTTATAAAGAGTAAAACAAAGATGTGTAAGTGTGAGTCTCTGTGAGCTAGTTTCTGATGTCTAAACAGCAATTACCTATAGAGAATACATCATTCAAAATAATAGCTGACCTTTTTTTTTTTTTTAACTAGCCAGATATTGTGATGCTTGCTTTACTAATCCTGATGGCTAATATGAAATAATCAACCCATGTCAGGGGTTGAAGGGATTGGTCATCCCAGGACACCCACCATTCTAACCACCCACTATCATGTAATGAGGGGGATCTTAGGGTTTCCTGCTCAGCATGATTGGAGCACCATAGTTCTCAACTCCCATGGAGAGCCTCTTGCACAGTTTATTCAGTACAACTTGATGATCCCGTGCCCTTTACAGTGTTAGTATGGCTCTGAATAACCCAGTCTTTAGTTTTAGAGGTATGTGTACACTTGAAGGGAAAATACAATTTTCCAAAATAAATTCATTATTATTAAAATCATTTCAAACTTTATTGGGTGAACACAGTGAGGATGAGGTGCTAGTTAGGCATTTCTTTCAAGAATGGAGCTATTTTGCCAGTTGTCAGAAAAAGAACATTATAAATCATAAAACATGATTATAGGGGCTGGACTTGATAAGCATCGTTGCTGTCTATTCTGAGGTTTTTCTTCTCACGTAGAGATTCTGGCATTTTCATCCTCTAGAGACTGACAGCATTTCTTGATTTGTCTTCATTACTTTGTCTCCACAGTAACTTAGAGGAATTTTATTTTCCGTGAAAATATTAGCCCTCTAAAGATGGTAAATACACTTTACATCTAGAGATCAACTCTGAACTCTGAGTATGATTTTATAAAGTTTTAGAACATCCATATATGAGGAAGACAGTATTTGTAACATATTTAGTTCCATTAAAATAAATGTAAGAGGTGAAATGACCAATTTCCTCCAGCTAACACCAAACCTACAGATCTGGGAAATAAATGATACATCTCCCATAGGTGACCTTGGGTTAAGGGAGTCGATAAGACTAAAAAAAAGTCCTTAAATTATAGTTTTTTTTTTAGCAGCATAATAAAATGATACATGCAGCCATGTTTTGTATTCAATAAGGTTTATGTTAATGTAAAACAACTGAAAATTACTCAATGTTGTCAAATCACTTTGGCCTTGATTATTTATATATTAAAATGGAAATCAGAATGTGGCTATCTTAGCTGTTTCAGTAGCTAAGTAGGATTTTTCTTTATTTAGTTTTAGTTAATTAGTGGAATACAGTCCAATGTCAAGGTCGGCTAATGGAAGAGAAGAAAAGATTTGGATGTGGCATGGGAAGGCCTGGATGTGTGTTCATGCTGCCTAAGTGACCTGTGGTGGTGGCCACTGGCCTTGGGTTTCTGTTTCCTCAGTGTTAGTGATTAGACTTTATCACTTAGGTATATTGTGAAGACAAAATACTCAATATTTAAGAAGAATTGTATTATAACTGCAAAATGCTGTTGATCAATGTTAAACTACATTTTACAAAGTCATCTCACATAATTTCTGAACATTAGTTCAGTCTAAATTTATTAGCAAGGCCCAGAAAATCTCATAGCAATTCTATTGGGCTGACATATCAGATATTTCAGTTGTTATTAATGCCACAGAACTAAGTATGAACCAGCTTGTCCTTCAAATGTAGTTTTGGCTTCTGGTAAAATAGTGTGTAAATGGACACTTCACATGGTCTACTGCCATGATATTTAAAGTGTGTTCTATGAACCAACAGCACTGACACCCAGGTGTTAGATCCATTGCAGAAGCCTCATGGGAATTTAATGATTAAGACTGTGGTTTATGCATTCAAAACTATCATTTTTTTACTTGTGTGACCTCAGTGTTGTTACTGAAATTTTGACATCTCATTTTCCTCATCTATAGTACCTACCTCATGGATGAAATGAGATTGTAAAGACTAAGTGAGATAATAGTTACCAAGCACTCCAAACAGTGGCATTCAATACTTCCTAGTATTCAGTAAATACACAAATGAGGTCATAGACATATTATGTGGTGTCTAAAAGTTACTTGTTAGTGATGCAAGCAACTATAAGTGTAAAATCTCCCAAAATAACAAAATGATTCATTAACTCTGTCTTATTTCCCCTAGTATAACTCTAATCAGATACATTACCTTTGAGCTGCAGATACCATTATGCAGACTATATGAGAACCAGTTAAATCTCTAGAGTTGAACTCTTTCCCAAAATAATATTCTCTGTCCTTTATCTCCCCTCTGTCCTTGTCCTTGCCCCAGGTCAATGATGTTTCCTTTTATGGTTGACACTAATGCTCTAATGGTTGGTGCTAAGAATTACCTGTCCTTTTCCATAGCAGTAATGGATAGTTGAATGCATATTTTCAAAATCAAAATCAATGCAACTGTAATACTTGAAAAAAATTTGTTTGTAGTGGATTAATAGTTTATATAAGTGATGTGATGACGATCTAACACAGGAATATTTTATGTGTATATATATCAATATACACATTTGGTGGGAAAAAATGCCTGAGTGGGATAAATTGTTATAAATGTTGCTTTGTTGCTTCTCATCTATAATTAAAGTAAAATCAAAATTTTACTTTAGAAAAATATTCGTAAGAATTTATAGGTAACTTTATAGGTGTATAAGATAACTGGATATCATTCCTAATATTACCACTTTATTGAAGGTTCTGTTTTATGCTGCACTTAAAGTTAAGCTCATTGTAGATTAAGATACAGATACAGATATATGAAAACGCCAAACTATATTTAATGCCTGTTGTAAGTCACTTATGTAGAACGGTTAAACTATCAAAATGTAGATGTTAGATTTCAAAACACATTTGAGTACATGCAAGGTGGTTAACATACATTATCACATTTAAACATACAGCTATCCTATGAACTAATGCTTTATCTCTCTTTTTATAGATAAAGTACCTGAAAATCAAAGGAAATTGTTTCAGGACCCAAGTCCTCTATTTTAGTTAAAAGCTGTAGGTACACTGTGTTACTTGAACTTGCTGTTGTTTTATTTCAAACAACCTATCTAGAAAAAAACTTCCTTTAATAAATTTTGACCTGAGTCCAAGGAGGGTAGGCACCTAGAGAGGAGATACTTAAATCCCTGTTTCAATTATAATTCTTATGCTAGCACACACAAATGTCAAGAATGTGATACGCAAGGTATAATTCACCATTGCCAGGCCACTGGGCTGGAATCAGTCATCCTAGAGTCTAAGTGCTTTTTGTGGTCAGGAGGAATTAGAAGAGAGTTATTTGGAGGATCAAGACACTGAAGAATATACTGCTTGAAAGGTGCTTGTATTGCTTGGAGCCCAGAGAGTGGAACCAACAAACAATAAAAGGCGGTGTGGAGTAACACGCTGTTTTAATGAACGCCTGGGTTCAGGCGGGCTGAGGCCTAAGATGGTGTCAGCCCCAAGTGAGGACAGGACAGGGGTTTTACAGTCCTCGGTAAACAGGAAGTGTCCCAGTCTGACGTGAGTGCTGCGTAGTACCCGGATGGCCTCTTTCAGTATCTTCAGGGGTACATGTTTTCCGGCAAGCGTAGGTGTTTTCTGGCCAGGGTAGATGTCTTCCAGGCAGCTCTCTTACTGCTTTTGCTGTCTTGCTGATGCACGCTGCTGGTGCAAGTGGTCTTGCGTCTTGGGACTGGGCCTCAGAAGGGGGGAGTTATTCATTCCCTTAAGCTTTCAGGCCCCGGGGAGAATCTTTTACTGCTCTACCTATATATTGCTGCATGGTAATATGATCTAGTAGTTCTACTACAAGGGGCAGGTGGGAGGCAGGGAGGGAGTGTTTGAGACAAATGTGTTCCTGGAACAAACTACATTTAAATACTTCTCTGGCATTGCCTCAAATCAAGTATACTTTCATTTCAAGATAAATCCAGTCAAGATGGGTATAACAAGTGCAGAATTTAACTTTTAGATGTCAACCATTTTAGAAATCCGCTTACATATAAATACTTGTATAAATAGAGGTACATAGCAGAGTTTCTCTAACAGAAAAATCCTATATTCAGAAGGATTCCCAAGGGGAGTGACTGACAATTGCCCTCCTTGAATAATGGGCAGCTATAGGATACTACATAATAGAGCTAAAATATTCTCTGTAACTATGAACACTAGGTCCTAATGCCCTACAACTTTGAGCCCCTAGTGACTTTTGACAGCTTGCTAGGGTCATTTCTCCACTGCAGATGCTATAGTACCCTAGTGGGTCTACCTTAGTATAACAAAATTATTTCCAACATGTAGACCATGCATGCATTTCTAACTCATTTCCAACTACTAGAGTATCTATAATTATCTCAATTATTGTAAAATTAAACATACAAACAATGGCTTTAAATAAAAAACTTATAGACTTTGTATGTTGAAAGGTCATCAGCTCAAATCTTTTATTCCTCCCTTCTTTTTATACAGAAAATATATTAACGTTTTCTATATGAAGATCACATGCAGAACTGTTTTTTACAATTTAAAATACATGGTCCTATTTCCCGCAATAAGAAGTTCTAGTTTTAATTTTAAAAAAAAAATTGTCCTGCCCAGCGCAATGGCTCATGCCTGTAATCCCAGCACTTTGAGATTGTATGAGCCCAGGAGTTCGAGACCAGCGGGGGCAACATGGAGAAACCCCATCCCTATCAAAAAAAAGTAATGTTTGTTATCTGAGGTATGGTGGCCCATGGCTGTGGTCTCAGCTACTCGGAAGGCTGAGGTGGAAGGATGGCTTGAGCCCAGGAGATGGTGGAAGTTGCAGTGAGCAGAGATGAAGCCACTGCACTCCACCCTGGGTGACAGAGCAAGACGCTTACCTTGAAAAAAAAAAAAAAGGAAGGCTTTTGCTTTTGACCACCAATTCCACCAACTGGTCCTAGTTTTGCACTATAGGAAAATAAACAAAGGTATTATATTTCAAACACAAAAAGGACTTGGCTGTATTTGGACTATCTTTTGAAGAAGCTCCCCTACTTATTTACGCCATTGTTCATGTTACATAGGTTTTGACTTACCTTCTTTCTAGGCTGCTTGCTTCATTCTAAATCTTTTTCTTTTTCTATTTTGGATGTTGCTTTTAGAATGGTTATTCTCAACTTAAGACACTAATCACATACTATCCATGCACTCTTCTCATGAGCTGGACACTCTTTCTATTCAGCTATTAAGCTTGTGCTGCCTAAATTCAATACTGTGATTTCAATAAATAAATGCAATGCAATATTTAGTGAAGCATAGACAGTACCAAGAGTTGTAATAAAATTTTAATGATTACTGCATGTTCTCTTACATTTTGATTTCTTTCAAATTCTATTGGTGATATTTTATTATCCCGGGAAGGTTATTTTGAGTAAACTTTTAACACCTAAGACTAGAAATCCACATTTCTCTTTAAAAATTTAGATTTGACATTAACTGGCATTTTTAGCTGTTATTTAAGCTATTAATATTGGCATCTTCTGATGGTTTCAGAGGGCATTTGAAATTTTTATAATGATTGATAGTTCTGTTATCATGCATTATTTGTGTATCCTCTCCTATGAATATATTTAGATTTTTAGCATGTCACTTTTAGTCCTAGTAATTTAAGACTCTTAACTGGTGTTAATGTATCATTTATCACAAAAATTTCTATTAGACTGCACATTTCATATGACATTTATCATTAAATAGTATCACCAAAAGCAGAATTTTAATGCTGCCATATATAATTACAGTTCTCATTTTTTATTAATTTTTATTGATTGCAGAATTTCCTTGAACTGGGAGATTATAATATAGGATGGCAAGCTGAGGTCAAAACTAAGTGGCTCTATATGTTCCCCTGGCAGCCCCCAGTGGATTTTTCCAAAATCAATGTTCATCTTTTTTTAAAAAAGAATAATGAGTATTTAATGTTTTCCCTTAGTCTTAAAAAATTTTGTGAATTCTACATTATTTCCTGAACAAATATTTAAATACAAAACAAATTTAATAAAATAGCTTACTTTTCTCTCCACTGTCTATATTGCCTTCTTACGTAGAACTTACGCTCTACAACTATTAATATATAGGTGCCACCTGGTGGCAAAGGCAAAACATTTAAAGGTAAGCTAATGATGAGCTGTTGTACTATATTCACAGATGCATTTTTTAGAACACATAATACATTAATACAAATGCAAAAAGAGTACTGTAATGGTATTGTGACAAAGCACCGTATTAAGATAGATCCTTAAAGTATTTATTTGAATATGCTGCTATATGGCTTGGTGTTTAAAAGTTAGTATCTTTTTGACCTATAAGGCTAAGCCATAAACATAAACTACCAAAGTGTGTGAAGGAAAGGGGGAAAACATTGGCCCACAAGAGTGCTTGAGGCCTGTGGATTATTATTTTGATAAAGTTATAATAATTTTATTCCATGAATCATGTTTTATCTGTCTATTCGAATTCCTTTTGACAGTAACACCACTAATTAACATTCACAATCTGCACTGACAGTGTATTTGTTTTCCTTTAAATACTGACAATAAACAAGACAATTATCAAATTTGAAATTGCTAAACTAAATAATGCTTAACACTTTAATCTCGAGAAATAAAAATGAGAGTATGTATCCATTGGCCTGGTAGTGAAAGCAGGACTTGTGATAGTCAATCACCTCCTGGGACTCAAACATGGTGTAATCTGTTAATGCTCATGGCCACTAATTAGAGTACATCTTGTTAGGGAAAGAAACAAACTTGCTTGCTTGTTGGTCTGGCACCCAGAAGATAATTAATATTTTTATTGCTGCCTGATTCCCAGCTCTTTCCAGCTGCTGTCTAGGTCTAGTGGGAGCACAAATCAATGCTACGAGTGGGCTCTGCCTTAGCCTGAGAGAGAGTTTCTGCATTTACAACTGCCTTAGTGATGCATTCATCAGTTCCTCCACAGTGCTTCTAGAAAGAGGTGCTCTGTACTTCTTGCTTTGTACTTCGTTAACACTTCACTTTATTGGTATTTCCATTATCCTTTCTAAATTCTGGTTAATTACCTGTGGTTCTCTTCTGTCTAGAAAAGGCTATAGGGCAAGGAATTGATCATCTTTCTACTTCCAGTGCACAATCTTGCACATAAGAAGCCCTTAATATGTAATTTCAATATTTTAAAAAAGAATAAAATAAAAATAAATCTATGAAATAATCTATGATTCTTAGGTAGTTCCAACAGAGAAGCATAATGACTTATACATGGGTGTACTAAAACCTACTTCATTAGTAAAGCAGAAGAAGGAGTAAGTAGAGACTCAACCACATCTCTTGTACTCTAAACTGTGTGGTATAATAGCCCTGTCCTCATGCATAGATTTGCACAGGAACTGAACACAAAATTTTTTAATGTAACAAGAAGCTCTTGGTTCCAACTTGCTGGGCCACAGAATCACCATGAGTATAAACCATCTTAAAAATGCTCATGGCAATGTTCCTGTTTCTAAAAGGCACAGGAAAATACATTTTTAGATTATTATAATTTTACAGTTTAGAGTACCTCGTGAAGCTTAACGTAGCCAACACTTACTTTATTCTGTTTCACTTTGCTGAGTGCTTACCTTGTGTAGGACCTGTGCTAAGAACATATGCTTAGTTTAGCAGTGAGAAAGCCAATGCTAAGAGCTCTTGACCAAGTTATCCAGGATCCCACAGCTAATAGGTGACAGAGGTTGGAAACCACATAGTCTGTTTCCTTATATCATTAAGTCCACTCTGAAATGGAGGGGAGTGTGATGAAATCTTAGATTCAGTTCACATTATTCAAGGACATAACTTTGAGTCAATAGCCAAAGCCAAACTTTTGCAGTCATACTGCATATTGTAATGCTGTCCTGGAAAAAGTGCTGAGTCTCAGTAATTGATGTCCAAAAGTTCTGTGATAAATTATTTATGTGATGAGACGTTTTAAAGAGAGTAAAGAAGCAGAGTGCAAAACTGTGCTAGAATATTCACATCATTAAAACGGTTCCCTGGCCCCTTTTCCCTTTCTTCTAAGGTGAAAGTATAAAGTTCACTCTGATTGCAGAATTCTTAATTCTCTAAATTAGGAATCAGCCTTTACTAATGGAAGTAGGTAGAAATGGAAAACTGCTAGCTACTGGCAGGAGAAGAGCCCAAGAGCTGCTATGTGGCAGTCACAATTAGGAAAAAAATAAAATACAGTATAAAAGCAAAGTAATAGCACTATCTAAGGTCAGTTGAAAGAAAATGGATATAATGAAGAATGACAGTTAAAGGGTGAAAAGATTTGCCATGAAAGTATCAGAAATTTCAGGGCAGGCAAAAATCTAAATAGACACTATGGATTAGATTTAGTAAGAAATAAGAACTTGTCTAAGAACACTCTTATAGGTAAGATATTATAACTCCTATTTCACTAAGAGTACCATCAGATTCAGCCAGAAGTAAAGGAAAAGACAGAGTTTAAATGTTGGTATACCTTAAAACATATTCACCTTGTAAACTGAAGATAATTAGTGCTTCTTGAATTTAGCATAGCTAAGGAATGTTACAGGTGGATTGCCAAATAATTTAAATGATTTTAATAAGCAGGGATAAAATATCAAGTTTACTTGTCCAGGTATATAAATTCATCTTAGTTCATCAAAGAATCTTTTCTATCCCATGATCAAATATACTACTGATTTCTAAAATTTTATATCTATATATAGAGAGATATACACACAATATATATATATAGTGTATATATATACACAAAATAAATAATTACATACATATAATTTCATATGACAAAACAGATTCCTTTGGTGTACCGCCAGCTCTTGATTATCTATCAAGATGATTATGGCAGGGATAATCTCAAAAGTGATAGAATAATTCATATTTACCTTTACCTTACAAAGATTAACTATGCCTTCTACAGTAGACTCATTTTTTTGTGAGAGGGTTATAGATTCCATAAACATATACTTAAAGCAGGGGACAGGCCTAATTTGAGGGGCTATTTATTCACTCATTCACCCATTGTGTCTCATGTTCCTTCTAAATGCCACGCATTCTTCTAAATGCTATTGATACATCTAGGAGTTATATTCAAATTGTTTAACCACTGGTTCTATGGGCACCAAGTAATCAGAACAGACACTGCTCAAATAGCACCTCAGGAATAATTGTATATAAAAATATTCACTGTTACCAAGAGGTTTTCCACTTAATGGGGAAGATTGAGTTAACAGGCAGTCACTAGACAGTTTGACAACTGTTCTAATAATTGTAAACACAGCATACATAAAACTTTTTCAAATAATCCCTTAAGTTTTTTCCCTATTAGACTCTTGCCTACTTTATAATCTTGATGCATTAAAATTTATGATCCAAAAGTATCTAATTAACCAAAAATTATCTTCAGAGCATGTGATTTAATTTAAAATTATATTTTGACTTTTTGGAAAGTTGATTTTGAAATTAGTAGCTTGTTTTTATGAAATGAAACAAATTTTTCATGGTTGCTAAAGCATCCATTTCAACTTAAAGATATGTTGCATTCTTTCAAGTTCCCATATCTGCAACGTGGCATGTAAAGATTATAACATGGCTCATATTTTATGTTAAATGTGCTTTCAGAAAATGCAGTGATTCTCTAAGACATTTATCAAAAACATCAGAAATTCAAGTACAGAAAAATAACCCATTTTTACTTGAATGAACCAACTAAATTATTTCCCACTTTACTTGCTCTCATTTGGAGATCTAGTTATAAATTCTCAGAAACTAATAAATGAGTTTAAGGAGAAACATCTTTGTTAATTTCTGAGGCTTAATTCAGATAGAAATTCTTTTACATGTAAGAATCTTAACAATTGTACTAATTAAAACTATTTTTTAATTGTAAAAATTGCCAAAAATATAAGTTTTATACTCATAATCAAATGGATATCTATTTTGTAAAAAATTCTATATTGTAAAATCTCTCTGGATATGGAGAAAGTCATTAAAATCAAGCCCTAATGAATAAACAAAAGCTACATGCAGTTCTGTGTTAGAAAAAACAATAAAATTGTGCACAAGCACACTTTCTAGGTCTACAAGGTAGTCTATTTTTCCTAGGTGGCCCACCACATTTGCTGAAATATGACACAGTTTTGCATAATTTTTTTCCTTAAATACATATGCCATTAGATATTACGCAGCATATGTGGTGCATTGCAGATGTTGCATTAACTCGTGTTAATTTCCCCTAGGTGGCGATCTTTTCAAAGAAGCTGTACAGGCACTTCCATCTAAGAAAATTGAGTTAATATAAATGTATATATACCCCACTCTAGCTATTAATAATACTACCTTCATCTACACAGAAGGGAAAATACAATTTTTTGGTGGGGACACAATATAAATTTAAAGCCTCTTCTCAAAAACCTTAAAAATAATATCGATATTATCTACTTTAAGAACTTAAATACCTGTTGGAGAAAAGATATTTCAAAAACATTAGTTCTGGGATATTGGTTAATTGTGGATGTAGCATGATAAATCACACTCAAATTTTAGTTTCTGGACTCATTGCTTACAGCTTTTTTTCCTAAAACCCCAACACTAGTGTTTAATGAAATAACAATGGGTTTCATCCATCTCTTTAGAGTTATAATTGTTGTTGCTGTTTTTCATGCTGTTCATAGCTGCTCTTTTGTGACAGCTCCTTTAGGTGGGATATCCCACTGGTGAATGAAACAGGTGACTAGGCAAGGCTAAGCCCGCTTACATCTTAGCCCGTTCTGTAATATATTGAAAGGCAGGAGGAGACATTAAAATAGAAAAACAGACTACTTAGATGTAGATAAATGATATGGAGCAGAAAATATTCTAAAATTCAGAAGAAAAAGACCTTTCTTCCTATTCAGACAGTCTCCTTACTTCTATATTTATATAGAACATATAAACCTTCTGAGACACTCACCCATACACACTTGACATTTGTATATATAAACTTAGCCTTCCTCTGCTTTGGAACATCACCTCCTGCTTTTGCTTTGTTTGTTATTTTAAATTTTCCCTTGCTGCACCCTAAGGCTTTAACCATCAAGAGATGTGAGGCTGGCAGTGATGACGCATGACTGCAGCTTCCTTCTCCTAAATGCAGCCACAGAGCAATCAAAGCATCCCATAAGCTTTCAAAAAAAAAAAAAAGGGGGGGGATATAGAATTAAAATAACGATATTTGCTATTTGCAAAGAAACTTTATATTAATTATGTAGTTTGACATTTGCAACTGCCCTGAGCAGTCAAAAAGCAGGAATCATCATCATCTCCATTATACAGATAAACCTGAGAAGAATTAAGGTCTTTCATTAGAGTTAAAAAGTTCGCCACCAGAAACCCAAGACTCAAAGAATTTTCTGATTCCTTTGTAAGTTCACTAATGTTTTGGCTGTAACCAGCTCTTCATAATGAGACTCATACTATGTCTCCACTGCCTTCCCTTGGCTTCGTCCTGCTCACAAATAACATGAGTTTACTCCTGTATTCACTAGAAGAGTGGTTTCAAATTTGAAGTGAAGTGTCTAAATAGCCCCTGGGAAAGGATTTATTGAAGTAACTTATAAGAACCTCTCAACTCTATGTTTGGTACCCTGAGCAGAGGCCATGGACAATAAAATTAAGCACTGGAGTTCCGTATACTTACTAAAATTTTGGCCCAAGTTCCATTTGGATCTTTGACAGACTAACTTTCTGTATCTTGCAAACTTACCCTTGGCCACTTTTCAAAATGTTAAGTTCATCAGCTCCATTATCTCAATGTATGAATCCATCCTCCCATGAAGTCTTGTTGATGTTCCTTTTTCCCAACTCCTCACCATTGCCTTCCTTCTCTACTCTTTCCACTGTGACCTTTGGAAACCTCCAATCAGAACCAGCTGTAAAATTTGTGGAGCCCAGTGCAAAATGTCAATGCAAGGCTCTTTGTACAAAAAGTAGGCCAAAAAAAAAAAAAAAAAAATCACATTCCTCCTGTGATTTATCTCTAAACCAGTTATGTGGCATTTTTGTTCTTTTGTTTTGTTATTTAATCTCATGCCCTTTGGGGCATGGAAATACATGCGAGGCAAGTGCAAACCCTCACAGGTACCTGGGTCCTGCCCACAACTCAAACTGTGGGGCTCATACACCTGACCTTGTCCCTTCCCAGACCCATGCTTAGGCCTCCACTATGGGTAGCAGTGGTCACTGGGCAGGTCAGGGGGAGCAGATAGCTGTGATTCTGTCCTGAGAAGGTGAGGAGGCAAGAAAGCAGTGGAAAGGCAGTATCACAGGTGGGACAAGATTCCAAGCTCTGGCACATCTACTAATATTCCATCAGATTCCATTTACAGAACACAAATTCCAAGATAATCTTGTTAAGAATTTCAAGATATGTCCACAGAGCATTAAGCCCAAAGAGCAGGGTTCCTTTTTTAGAGTGAGGCTCTATTTGAGGGCACTGAGAGCAGTCACAAAATTGTGCCTGCCCCCTCCAAAATAAATGGCTTTCCCCACATTCTCAACCTTTTTACAGATCAGATGTCTGTCTTACTGAAATCTGGTGCTCCTCAGAGGTATTTGGTTCTTTGGAATCTGCCTGAGCATGCATTGCTTATTCTCTCATGCTTATGGGACCTGGAGGAAAGGGAAGCAGGAAGAATTTTCAACTTCACAATGCTGACTCACTTATAAAGGATTACTCTTTCAACCTAATGTCAACGAGGTGCATATCCTGACTGTGGTTCCACTACACTCTACAACTTTTCATCAGTCAGCTTCCTGTATTCTATTCCCTCTTTCACTGATTATTTCTTTGCCTCTAGAGTACAATCTTCTTCTCCCCCTCAAACCTTGCCATCCTCCAGCTATGTTGAAAATCCATGCAACAATCTCTGTCACGGGCGTTTGACCTCAGCCCCATTGCTCTTCAACTCCACTTTAATAATTTTGAGGTTATATCTTGCACCTTGACATAGCCAAGAGGCACTAGAACTAGGAAATCTTACATTTTAACCTCCTGTTCTTTGACAATTTTCCCCTGTTGTGTTCTCTAACCCTTTACTCTTGTAACGACTGACCCAACTTTTTAGGGGAGAGAAAAAGATTATTTGGATGCAATAGAGATAGGATTTTATTTTCTCTCAAAGATTTTAAATCATCACATATCAAATGCCCAATGTCATATGTTTTGTATCTTTGTAGTAGATTTCATGTATGTTTGATAGTATTATCACATTTCCAACAATTTTATATGCATACTACTCACACACACACTTGCACACGCACTTCGATTCTGGAAATTTAAGGTGAAGGAGCACAGGCTTTCTTTCCATTCTCCATCCTGCTAACTCTCCAGATAAGTTCATTACAAATTTTCTTTGAAATTGTTAAGAGTCTCAGACCCTCCAGAACTCATTTTTATTTCACTCTGCCAAATTTTTCTGGCTTCACTGTAATCAGTAATGTATACATTTCACAATCTTACTTGAATTGCTTTCTTAAAAATATACTATCTCTTGTCTTTCAAAATATCTTATCTCTTCTCTTTCCATTGAACCGGCCCAGGAAACCATAAACTTGAAGTCAATAAAAATGACAAAAAATAGTACCAAACATTGCATGTTTCATGTGTTTTAACTTGGTTTTATCTGATTTAATCTTCACAGTGATCTAATGAGGTGAATACAATTATCCCCAATTTACATATAAAAGAATTGTGCATTAACAAATTTCAGTGACTTGTTTGTGTTATTTTTGAAGTTAGGATTTGTGACTCTCAAACTTTAGTATGTGAAAATACCATCTAAGAAATTAAAAGTGATCTAGAAGTGATCATGGCAGACAGGAGGAAGGACTAGATTATAGCTCAGTACAGAGCAGCTTGTGGAAACTCACTTTATGAATTTTGGCTCCAGATTGACTGCGAAAACAAACCAGCAATCCCGAGAGGACCCACAGACCCTCTGAATGAAGCAGACTGCTACTGCAGGACCTGTGAAACACCCCAAATATTGTGAGGGCCTCAACTGCAGAAGTGAGAAAGGGAGACCCTTCTCTCCCAAACACACACTCCCACCGGAGAAGCTGAAGGTCTATTTGCAGGACAAGTTTCTGACTTTACCTGCAGCTGAGTCAATTTAGAGAGCTGAGTGAAATACAGGGGTACAGGAAGCAGCAGAAAGGCCCTGGGAGCTTGCTGCATCCCCTAGCAGGCCATTCCTGCCTGGCACCACAGGGATCCATAGGGAGGGTGACCAGAGGAGCAGGGAGTAAAACTCCACAGAGAGAAAGAATTCTCTAGCTGAAATTTGTAACAATTTGAACAGAGTGAGAAGTCTCCTGGCCAGAACTTGGAGGAGGGCACATATGTGGTGTGCAGACTCCACAGACATGGGAAGAACCAAGCCCTTTTCTTTCCCAGCTGGGAGGCAGGTAGCATCAGGCAAGTTTTCAAGCCCAACTTGCTCTCCGCCTGGAAACAGACTTGGGGCCGTTGCGTGGGGGCACAATGGGAGTGAGACAGGCCCTTTGGTTTGTGTGGGAGCTGGGTGAGGCCTGCAACTGCTGGCTTTTCCCCACTTCCCTGACAACCGGCATGACTCAGCAGAGGCTGCCATAATCCTTCTAGGTACACAACTTCAGTGACCTGGGAATCTCACCCCCTTCCCCAACAGCAGCTGCAGCAAGACCTGCCCAAGGAGAGTCTGAGCTCAGACACACCTAGCCCTGCCCCCACCTGATGGTCCTTCCCTATCCATCTTGGTAGCAGAAGAAAAAGAGCATATAATCTCAGGAGTTATAGGGACCCACCCACTGCTGGTACCTCTGCACACTACTACAGCTGATGCTTTCTGGAAAGCGCCACCCCCTGGCAGGAGGCCAACCAACACAAAAAAAGAGAATTCAACCACCAAAGCTAAGAACACTCAGAGTTCATTGCACCCCACCGCCACCTCCACTGGAGCCGGCACTGGTATCCACAGCTGAGAGACCCATAGATGGTTCACATCACAGGACTCTGTGCAGACGGCCCCCAGTACCAGCCCAGAGCCAGGATTCTCTGGGTGGCTAGACCCAGAAAAGACACAACAATCACTGCAGTTTGGCTCACAGGAGGCCACATCCACAGGATAAAGGGGAGAGTACTACATCAAGGGAACACCCCATGGGACAAAAGAATCTGAACAACAGCCTTCAGCCCTAGACCTTCCTTCCAACAGAGACTACCCAAATGAAAAGGAACCAGAAAACCAACCTTGGTTGACAAAACAAAGCTTCTTAATAACCCCCAAAAATCACACTAGTTCACCAGCAATGGATCCAAACCAAGAAGAAATCCCTGATTTACCTGAAAAAGAATTTAGGAGGTTAGTTATTAACCTCTTCAGGGAGGGATGAGAGAAAGATACAGCCCAATGCAAGGAAATAAAAAAAAAAAAATGATACAAGAAGTGAAGGGAGAGATATTCAAGGAAATAGATAGCTTAAAGAAAAAACAATTAAAAACTCAGGAAACTTTGGACACACTCTTAGAAATGTGAAATGCTCTGGAAAGTCTCAGCAATAGAATTGAACAAGTAGAAGAAAGAAATTCAGAGCTCAAAGACAAAGTCTTCAAATCAACCCAATCCAACAAAGAAAAAGAAAAAATAATGAGAAAATATGAACAAAGTCTCCAATAAGTCTCGGATTATGTTAAACAAACAGCTTAAGAATAATCAGTGTTCCTGAGGAAGAAGATAATTCTAAAAGCTTGGGAAACATATTCAGGGGAATAATCGAGGAAAACTTCCATGGCCTTGCTAGAGGCCTAGACATCCAAATACAAGAAGCACAAAGAACACCTGAAAAATTCATTGCAGAAAGATCTTTGCCTAGGCACATTGTCATCAGATTATCCAAAGTTAAAACGAAGGAAAGAATCTTAAGAACTGTCAGACGGAAGCACCAGGTAACTTATAAAAAAAAAACCTATTAGATTAATAGCAGATTTCTCAGGAGAAACTCTACAAGCTAGAAGACATTTGGAGCCCTATCTTCAGAATCCAAACAATTAGCCAAGAATTTTGTATCCTGCAAAACTAAGCATCATATAAGAAAGAAACATGCAGTTGCTTTCAGACAAACAAATGCTGAGAGAATTCGCCGTTACCAAGCCACTACTACAAGAACTGCCAAAAGGAGCTCTAAATCTTGCAACAAATCCTGGAAACACATCAAAACAGAACCTCTTTAAAGCATAAATTACACAGGACATATAAAACAAAAATAAATATTAAAAAGCAAAAACATAAAACAAAAATCCCAAAGTACACAGGAAACAAAAAGCACAATGAATGCAATGGTACCTCATGTTTCAACACTAATATTGAATGTAAATGGTCTAAATGCTTCAGTTAAAAGATGCAGAACTGCAGAATGGATAAGAACTCACCCACCCACTATCTGTTGCCTTCAGGATACTCACCTAACACATAAGGACTCACATAAAGTAAACGGGAGGAAAAAGGCATTTCATGCAAATGGGTGCCAAAAGTTAGCAGGGGTAGCTATTCTTATATCAGACAAAACAAATTTTAAAGCAACAACAATTAAAAGAGACAGAGGGACAGTATATAATGGTAAAAGCCCTTGTCCAATAGAAAAATATCACAATCCTAAACATATGCACACCTAACACTGGAGTTCCCAAATTTATAAAACAATTACTAGTAAACCTAAGAAATGAGATAGGCAGCAACACAATAATAGTGGGGGACTTCAGTACTCCAATGACAACACTAGACAGGTCATCAAGACAGAAAGTCAACAAAGAAACAATGGATTTAAACTATACCTTGAAAGAAGTGGACTTAACAGATATATACAGAACATTTCACCCAACAACTGCAGAGTACACATTCTGTTCAACAGCACATGGAACTTTCTCCAAGATAGCCCATATGATAGGCCATAAAACGAGCCTCAATAAATTTAATAAAATTGAAATTATATCAAGCACTCTCTCATACCACAGTGGAATAAAGCTGGAAATCAACTCAAAAAGGAACCTTCGGAAACACGCAAACACATGGAAATTAAATAACCTGTTCCCAAATGAGCATTAGGTCAAAAACGAAATCAAGATAACAATTAAAACATTCTTCAAACTGAATGACAGTAATGACACAACCTATCAAAACCTCTGGGATACAGCAAAGGCACTGCTAAGAGGAAAGTTTCATAGTCCTAAGTGCCCACATCAAAAAGACTTAAAGGGCGTAAACTGACATTCTAAGGTCACACCTCAAGGAATTAGAGAAACAAGAACAAACCAATCTCAAACCCAGCAGAAGAAAGGAAATTACCAAGATCAGAGCAGAATTCAATGAAACTGAAACAGCAACGACAATGAAAATACAAAAATATAAATGAAAAGATAAATAAAATTGATAGACCATTGTAAGATTAACTGAGAAAAGAGGAGAGAAAATCCAAATAACCTCACTAAGAAACAAAACAGGAGATATTGCAACTGACACCACTGAAATATAAAAGATCACTCAGTGTTACCATAAACATCTTTATGCACATAAACTAGAAAATCTAGAAGGGATGAATAGATTCCTGGAAAAATATAACCCTCCTAGCTTAAATCAGAAAGAATTAGATACCCTCAAGACATCAATAATAAGCAGCCAGATTGAAATGGTAATTTTTAAAATTACCAACAAAATAAAGTCCAGGACCAGATGGATTCACAGCAGAATTCTAGCAGACATTCAAAGAAGAATTTGTACCAATCCTTTTGACAGTATTCCACAGGATAGAGAAAGAAGGAACCTGCCTTAATTCATTGTATGAAGCCAGCATCACCCTAATACTAAAACCAGGAAAGGACATAACTAAAAAATAAAACTACAGACCGATATCCTTGATGAACATTGATGCTAAAATCCTTAACAAAATACTAGCTAACCAAATCCAACAATATGTCAAAAATATAATCCACCATAATCAAATGGGTTTCATACCAGTGATGCAGGGATGGTTTAACATATGCAAGCCAATAAATGTGATATACCATGTAAAGAGAATTAAAAACAAAAATCACATAATCATCTCAATAGATGCAGAAAAAGCATTCTAAAAGCCCGGCATCCCTTTATGATTAAAACTCTTAGCAAAATCAACAAACAAGGGACATACCTTAATGTAATAAAAACCATCTATGACAAACCCACAGTCAACATAATACTGAATGGGGAAAACTTGAAAGCATTCCCTCTGAGAACTGGAACAAGTCAAGGGTGCCCACTCTCACTAGTCCTCTTCAACATACTACTGGAAGTCCTAGCCAGAGCAATCAGACAAGAGAAAGAAATAAAGGGCATCCAAATCAGCAACGAGGAAGTCAAACTATCATTGTTTGCTGATGATATGATCATTTACCTTGAAAACCCTAAGGACTTCTCCAGAAATCTCCTAGAACTGAAAAAAGAATTCAGCAAAATTTCTGGATACAAGATTAGTGTAAAGAAACCAGTAGCTCTTCTATACACCAACAGTGACCAAAAAGAGAATCAAATCAAGAACCTAACCCTTTTTACAATAGCTGCAGAAAAAATAAAATATTTAGGAAATGCCTAATGAAGGAGTCGAAAGACCTCTACAAGGAAAACTACAAAACACTGCTGAAAGAAATCATAGACAACACAAACAAATGTAAACACATCCCATGCTCATGGATGGATAGAATCAATACTATGAAAATGACCATACTGCCAAAAGCAATCTACAAATTCAATGCAATCCCCATCAAAATATCACCATTATTCTTCATAGAACTAGAAAAAAGCAATTCTAAAATTCATATGGAACCAAAAAAGAACCTATATAGCCAAAGTAAGAGTAACGAAACAGAACAAATCTGGAGGCATCACACTACTTGATTTCAAAATATACTGTAAGGCCATAGTAATCAAATCAGCATGGTACTGGTATAAAAATAGGCATATAAACCAATGGAACAGAATAGAGAACCCAGAAATAAACCCACATACTTACAGCCAACTGATCTTCGACAAAGCAAACAAAAACATAGAGTGGGGAAAGGACACCCTTTTCAACAAATGGTGCTGGGATAGTAGGCTAGCCACATGTAGGAGAATTAAACTGGATCCTCATCTCTCACCTTATACAAAAATCAACTCAAGATGGATTAAGATGTTATACCTAAGACCTGAAACTATAAAAATTCTGAAAGATAACATTGGAAAAAACCTTTTAGACATTGACTTAGGCAAGGAATTCATGACCAAGAACCCAAAAGCAAATGCAATAAAAACAAACATAAGTAGCTGGGACCTAATTAAACTAAAGAGCTTTTGCATGGCAAAATGAACAGTCAGCAGAGTAAACAGACAACCCACAGAGAGGGAGAAAATCTTCACAATCTATACATCTGACAAAGGACTAATGTCCAGAATCTACAGTGAACTCAGACAAATCAGTAAGAAAAAAACAAACAATCACATCAAAAAGTGGTCTAAAGACATGAACAGACAATTCTCAAAAGAAGATATACAAATGGCAAACATATGAAAAAATGCTCAACATCACTAATGATGAGGAAAATTCAAATCAAAATCATAATGAGATACCATCTTACCCCTGCAAGAATGGCCATAATAAAAAAAATCAAAAAACAGTAGATGTTGGCATGGATGCGGTGAACAGGGAACACTTCTACACTGCTGATGGGAATGTAAACTAGTACAGCCACTGTGTAAAACAGTGGAGATTCCTTAAAGAACTAAAATTAGAACTACCATTTGATCCAGCAACCCCACTACTGTGTATCTACCCAGAGGAAAATAAGTCATTATTCAAAAAGAATGCTTGGACATGCATGTTTATAGGGGCACAATTCAGGGATAAGACACTACAAATATGGTTCATTGTATACTGCTCTGGTAATGAGTGCACCAAAACCTCACAAATAACCATTAAATAACTTACTCATGTAACTAAATACCACCTGTACCCCAATAACTTATGGAAAAATAATAAATATATTATATTATATTATAAAAAGAAAATACCATCTGAATTTTTTTTTAATACTTAAGTTCTGGGATACATGTGTAAAACATGCAGGTTTGTTACATAGGTATACAAGTGCCATGGTGGTTTGCTGCACCCACCAACCCATCATCTACATTAAGTATTTCTCCTAATGCTATCCCTCCCCTAGCCCCATACCCCCCAACAGGCCCCAGTGTGTGATGTTCCCCTCCCTGGGTCCATGCATTCTAATTGTTCAACTCCTACTTATGAGTGAGAACATGTGATGTTTGGTTTTCTGTTCCTATGTTAGTTTGCTGAGAATGATGGTTTCCAGCTTCATCCATGTCCCTGAAAAGGACAGGAATTCACCCTTCTTTATGGCTGCATAGTATTCCATGGTGTATACGGGCCACATTTTCTTTATCCAGTCTATCATTGATGGGCATTTGGGTTGGTTCCAAGTCTTTGCTATTGTGGATAGTGCTGCAATAAACATACGTGTGCATGTGTCTTTATAGTAGAATGATTTATAATCCTTTGGATATATACCCAGTAGTTGGATTGCTGGGTTAAATGGTATTTCTGGTTCTAGATCCTTGAGGAATCACCACACTGTCTTCCACAATGGTTGAATTAATTTATACTCCCACCAACAGTGTAAAAGTTTTCTATTTCTCCACATCCTCTCCAGCATCTGTTGTTTCCTAACTTTTTAATGATCGCCATTCTAACTGGCGTGAGATGGAATCTCATTGCGGTTTTGGTTTGCATTTCTCTAATGACCAGTGATAATGTGTCTTTTTTCATATGTTTGTTGGTTGCATAAATGTCTTCTTTTGAGAAGTGTCTGTTCATATCCTGTTGTGGGAAGTCAGGGACCCTGAACGGAGGGACCAGCTGGAGCCACGGCAAAGCAAAGGAACATAAATTGTGAAGATTCCATATTAATATGGATATTTATCAGTCCCCAAATAATACTTTTATAATTACTTATGCCTGTCTTTAATCTCTTAATCCTGTTATCTTCATAAGCTGAGGATGTACATCACCTCAGGACCACTGTGATAATTGTGTTAATTGTACAAATTGATTGTAAAACATGTGTGTTTGAACAATGTGAAATCAGTGCACCTTGAAAAAGAACAGAATAATAGCGATTTTTATGGAACAAGGGAAGACAACCATAACGTCTGTTTGCCTGCGGAGTTGGGCAAAAAGAGCCATATTTTTATTCTTGCAGAGAGCTTATAAATGGTCGTGCAAGTAGGAAAGATATCACTAAATTCTTTTCCTAGCAAGAAATATTAAGATTAATATGCTAGGAAAGGAATGCATTCCTAGGGGGAGGTCTATAAACGGCCACTCTGGGAATGTCTGTCTTATGCAGTTGAGATAAGGACTGAGATATGCCCTGGTCTCCTGCCTAACCCTTAGGCTTACTAGGGTGGGGAAAAACTCTGCCCTGGTAAATTTGTGGTCAAGACTGGTTCTCTGCTCTCAAACTCTGCTTTCTGTTGTCTCAGATGTTTATCAAGGCAATACGTGCACCACTGAACATAGACCCTTATCAGTGGTTCTGCTTTTGCCCTTTGTCCTGTTCCCTCAGAAGCATGTGATCTTTGTTAGACCCTTATTAGTGGTTCTGCTTTTTGCTCTTTGAAGCATGTGATCTTTGTACCTACTCTCTGTTCTTACACCCCCTCCCCTTTTGAAACCTTTAATAAAAACTTGCCGGTCTGAGACTCAGGTGGGCATCACGGTCCTATCGATATGTGATGTCACCCCTGGCTGCCCAGCTGTAAAATTCCTCTCTTTGTACTGTCTCTCTTTATTTCTCAGCTGGCCAACACTTATGGAAAATAGAAAGAACTTACATTGAAATATCGGGGGCAGGTTCCTCCAATAATATCCTTCACCCACTTTTTGATGGGGTCATTTGTTTTTTCTTGTAAATTTGTTTAAGTTCCTTGTAGATTCTGGATATCCACTCTGATGATAGTTTGTTTTGCTGTGCACAAGCTCTTTAGTTTAATCAGATCCCATTTGTCAATTTTGGCTTTTGTTGCCATTGCTTTTGGTGTTTTAGTCATGTAGTCTTTGACTATGCCCATGTCCTAAATGGTATTATTGCCTAGGTTTTCTTCTAGGGCTTTTATGGTTTTAGGTCTTATGTTTAAATCTTTAATCCATCCTGAGTTAATTTTTGTATAAGGTGTAAGGAAGGGGTCCAGTTTTAGTTTTCTGCATATTGCTACCCATTTTTCCCAACACCATTTATTAAATAGGGAATCCTTTCTCCATTGCTTGTTTTTGTCAGCTTTGTCAAAGATCAGATGGTTGTAATGTGTGGTGTTAATTCAACATCCATTCATGTGATAAAACTCTCAATAAACTAGGTATTGATGGAATGTATCTCAAAACAATGAGAGCTATTTATGACAAACTCACAGCCAATATGAACGGCAAAAGCTGGAAGCATTCCGTTTGAAGGCCTTTTATGCATCTATTGAGATAATCATGTGTTTTTTGTGATTGGTTCTCTTTATGTGATGGATTATATTTATTGATTTGCATATGTTGAACGAGCCTTCCATCCCAGGGATGAAGCCTCTGTTCTGCTCCATTGGTCTATATATCTATTTTGGTACCAGTACCATGTTGTTTTTGTTACTGTAGCCTTGCACTATAGCTTGAAATCAGGTAGTGTGATGCCTCCAGCTTTGTTTTTTTGCTTAGGATTGTCTTGGCTATGCATGTGATTTTTTTGGTACCATATGAAATTTAAAGTAGTTTTTTCTAATTCTGTGAAGAAAGTCAGTGGTAGCTTGACGGGGGTAGCACTGAATCTATAAATTACTTAAGGCAGTATGCCCATTTTCACATATTGATTCTTCCTATCCATGAGCACGGAATGTTTGTCCATTTGTATGTGTCCTCTCTTATTTCCTTGAGGAGTGGTATGCAGTTCTCCTTGAAGAGGTCCTACACTTCCCTTGTAAGTTGTATTCCTAGGTATTTTATTCTCTTTGCAACAATTGTTAATGGGAGTTCACTCATGATTTGGCTCTTTGTTTGTCTGTTATTGTTGTATAGGAATGCTTGTGATTTTTGCACATCGATTTTGTATGCTGAGACATTGCTGAAGTTGCTTATCAGCTTAAGGAGATTTTGTGCTGAGACAGTGGGGTTTTCTAATTATACAATAATGTCATCTGCAAACAGAGACAATTTGACTTTCTCTCTTCCTATTTGAATACCCTTTATTTCTGGCCTGATTGCCCTGGCCAGAACTTCCAATACTATGTTGAATAGGAGTGGTGAGAAAGGGCATCCTTGTCTTGTGACAGTTTTCAAACAGAATGCTTCCAGCTTTTGCCCATACAGTATGATATTGGCTGTGAGTTTGTCATAAATAGCTCTTAATGTTTTGAGATACGTTCCATCAATACCTAGTTTATTGAGAGTTTTTAGCATGAAGGGATGTTGGAAGGCCTTTTATGCATCTATTGAGATAATAATGTAGTTTTTGTTATTGGTTCTGATTATGTGATGGATTATGTTTATTGATTTGCATATGTCGAACCAGCCTTCCATCCCAGGGATGAAGCCAACTTGGCTGTGTGGATAAGCTTTTTGATGTGTTGCTACATTCAGTTTGCCAGTATTTATTGAGGATTTTCGCATCAATGTTCATCAGGGATATTGGCCTGAAATTTTTGTTTTTGTTCTTGTGTCTCTGCCAGGTTTTGGTATCAGGATGATGCTGGCCTCATAAAATGAGTTAGGGAGGATTCCATCTTTTTCTGTTGTTTGGAATAGTTACAGAAGGAATGTTATTAGCTCCTCCTTGTAATTCTGGTAGAATTGGGCCATGAATCTGTCTGGTCCTGGGCCTTTTTTGGTTGGGAGGCTACTAATTACTGCCTCAGTTTCAGAACTTATTATTCATTTATTCAGGGATTCAACTTCCTGGTTTAGTCTTGGGAGGGTGTATCTGTCCAGGAATTTATCCACTTCTTCTAGATTTTCTAGTTTATTTGCATAGAAGTATTCTCTGATGATGGTTTGTATTTCTGTGGAATAAGTGGTTATTTTCCCTTTATCATTTTTTATTGTATCTATTTGATTCTTCTCTCTTCTTTATTAGTCTGGCTAGCAGTCTATCTACTTTGTTAATCTTTTCAGAAAAACAGCTCCTGGGTTCATTGATTTTTTGATGGCCTTTTCGTGTCTCTATCTCCTTCACTTCTGCTCTAATCTTAGTTATTTTTTTGTGTTCTGCTAGCTCTTGAATTTGTTTGCACTTCCTTCTCTAGTTATTTAAATTGTGATGTTAGGGTGTCGATTTTAGAGCTTTTCTACTTTCTCCTGTGGGCATTTAGTGCTATAAATTTTCCTCTAAACACTATTATATCTGTGTCCCAGAGATTCTGGTACATTGCGTCTTTGTTCTCATTGGTTTCAAAGAACTTCTTTATTTCTGCCTTAATTTCGTTATTTACCCAGTAGTCATTCAGGAGCAGGTTGTTCAGTTTCCATGTAGTTGGGCACCTTTGAGTGAGTTCTTAATCCCGAGTTCTAACTTGATTGCACTGTGGTCTGAGAGACTGTTATGATTTCTGTTCTCTTTCATTTGCTGAGGAGTGTTTTACTTCCAATTATGTGGTCAATTTTAGAATAAGTGCAATGTGGTGCTGAGAAGAATGTATATTCTGTTGATTTGGGGTGGAGAGTTCTGTAGGCCAACACCATCTAAAATCTTAAGTAAGATTTCTAGGTCCCACCCTAGAGATTCTGATTTTGGAGGGGTGGGTGTGGTATAAGAATTTGTATGTTTAATAAACCTCTAGATGATTCTGATAGTGAGGCTCACTTGGGCCTTTCATAACTCTCCTTTTATTAGGTCTTTATTTGGACTTGCCCAGCAGAAGAAAGACTATCAAGAGGGAGTAGACAGCTTGGGGAGCCCTTGTTCTTTCTTTTTGGCCCTGGCTCATTAATTTTGCCCTTTATGAGCAAATTAAGATTAGAATTATTTGTGCCTGAAACTAAGTTGACTTTGAAAACTAAGTCATACAATGAATAACAGAAAATATTAGCTCTCATGATCAATCAGTTATATGAAAAATTGTTTTACTTAAGTTATTGACTCAACTTGAAAGCATAGCATTAGTTATTAGCAAGTCTGATAATACTGTTAATTTTTTTTTTAAACTGACTTTTCTGGTAGCGCTCCTCTCACGGGGGCAACAGCTGCGGGGGTTCTGTCCCCTGCAGACCCTTGACCCAGAGACCGATGAATCAAGTACATAGACACACAGATATTCTGCTTTACCAGTCCAACTGAGTGTGTCCGAGCCACTTATAGACTCCAGCAGAGTCCTGTAAACCGTTGCGACTCAGCCTCCATCGGTGAGACTTGCGTTTATTAAGTAAAGATTAAAAGGTCGTGAGTAAACACCACTAGAGGGTAAAGATTAAAGGCCAGGTCCCAAGGCCTAAAGCAAACACCATTTGAGGGTAATAAACTTCTGCCGACCCCCCAGTAGGGGGCAGTTAAGCATCTGTGGTAGGAAAAAGGTTAGTCTTAGGCCTACATAAGAGTGCTACCACAGCTGGTGCCTGCTGTGAGGAGTGCTACCACAGATTTTGACTATTGTGACCTTCAATAAAATTTTTTTTGGTGAGCAATATTACCAACAGAATGCTGCAATACTTCTAGTTCTAACCAGGAGCAAGTATAACACACAGAGATATGCACTGGTACTCTGCATAATTATTCACATAGTGAATAAAAGTTAGATGAACAAGATTATAAATCTTGTTATAATAAAATCTTATATAAGAATCTTTTTAAAAAACACATTATTTTAAATATGTCAATAGCTGAAACAACTGAGATTTTGTTTTTAATAACCTGTGATATTTCTAGTTCATTAATAATATATGCACTGTAGACAGTATTGCCTTTGAAAGTCTTAGATACTACTTGCCTTGCAGAGAATTTCACCCTTCCATAATTCCTATACATACATTTTAACTTGATTTAATAGCATTCATATTATTCAAAAGTCCCCAGTGTATCTGAAAAACCTCTGAAATGTTATATTCCGTTTTTCTCCCCCTTATGTCAGTGGTTGCTTTATTAGATGTAGACAGCTGGGATAGCATATGTTTCTTTAAAAGAAACCTTTAAAATTTAAAATTTGGAGAGCACTCTTTTAAAATCCATCAGGGTGAGTTTAATTTCTTCTGAGATATCTGAAAAGATTCAAACATCAACATGTAAGAAATCTCACTCCACACTCGAATCTACAGTGCATGGGGAGTTAAGTCCGGAGATGTTTTCATTAACTTTTGATGCAATTTTATATAAATCATTTAAATTAATTGTATTGATTGCCTTATTTATAAATCAAGGTTGATTTGGTATTTTAGAGTATTGCACTTTAGAGTATTTTATTTTTAAGGTATTATTGAGGTACTCTGGTACCTTAGAGTATTTTTTTAAGACCACATGTAGTGATGAAAGAAAAAGCACAGTGAAAAATATAGGAGCCACAAGATAGGAGAGAAAGTTGTGCTTATTGGACATCTGCTGTATTTCAGGCACAATGCCAAGCACATCACATATAGTTTCCATTTAAGCCTCACAATCTGCTCTGTAGTATGGACATATTATCCCTATTTAAAGGAGAAGATTTTAAGGCTCTAAGAAATTAACTAGTTTGCTTAAGGCTAAACAGTAAATTGTGGAGCTGTGATTAGCAAATTCTGCTGATTCCATCTTCTAAATGTGTCCAGAATCTAACTACTTCTCACCATCTTCACGATTACCACTTTGGCATAAGCTACCACCAATTATTGCCTCAACTATTGCAGCAGTTCAACTCATGCTTTATTTTTGCCAGCTCCCTGGAGTCTGTTCTTAACACATAAGAGGGAGCCCTCTAAAATATGTCAGATCATTCACACCCCTCCTCAAAACTCTCAAAGGACTTCCTTCATTCAGAATAAATAGCAAAGTCCTTAATGTGTCATAGAGTCCCTGAATTATTTAGGCTTCTGTCTCTTATTATTTCTTTGACTTTTATCTCTTATAATTCTGTTATTTACAGGCTGTTATCCACAATGGCCAGCTGACCTCCTTGCAGTGCTTCAACCATTCTAGGCATGTTCCCTCTTGGAGTGTGTGCATGGAGCTCTTCTCCCCACCAACGATGATCTTCCCCCATATGTACTCGTGTATCTCCTCTTCATCTCTTTCAAATCTGCTCAAATGTCACCTTTTCAATGAAACTTTACTTAAATATTATCACACTCAGCCCTCTCCCTTTAAACTACCTCTTCTCATCTTTTTCTCCTTACAACATATCATAATCTGCCATAGGAAAAATACAAAACAACACACTGATTAATTGATAGTTTATCCCATTCCCCACTGGTAAGTAAGCATCATGAGGGTAGGTACTCTTCTGTTTTGGTGCATTGTGGTGTCCACTTGGGAGTGGGCCCACAGTTGAATCTCTTCCCTGTAAATGCCCTTGGCCAAATAGGATATACCTCAGCAAGGTAAGTGCTTCCCCTGGGAGAAGCCACCATTCCATGACTGGTAGATGAGAGTATGAAGGCCAAGGCTCCTTGCCACATTTAAGGACAACGTTCAAGGTGCATGGAGCTTGAGCTCATGAGCTCAGCTCAAAGGTGGAGGTCTTTTTTCCAACTGTGCTATGATTCAACTCTCCCTCTGCCAACATCTGCTTCTTTCATTTCCCTCCAAATGTTGTTCCTGAGAGAATTCCGCAATAAACTTCCTGCAGGCAAACCATCTCAGACTTTGTTTCATGGGGAACCCAATCTATACCCTTGCACCTGTAAAAAGCATGATGTGCAGTTGATGCTTCAATAAATACTTTTTGAATAAATGGGTGAATAGAGAATAAAATAGAATAGAAAAGAATGGCCTAGAATAGAAAATGTTAAGAATTTGTGTTCTGGAGTCAAAAAAATCTATATTGCAATCTTCACTCTTTCTCTTAATTCCTGCGACTTAGACTAATTTACTTAAAATTATCCATGGAAGAGATTACAATAGTACCTTTCTCAGATTATTTTAGGATTAAAGGAGATGAAGCATATAAAGCCAGAATCATAGGGCCTAGAAATTATGTTCTTAATAGACACTATAAAAATAATTATTTTTTCTATTTATACAAGAGATATAGTCTACTCACCCAATCAAGATTTCTTTCTTTCTTGTTTGTTTCTTTCTTTAACATACAGGTTAAATTGATTAAATAAAACTATAGTAACAGATTTTTAGGTATACCAATCAACTTTATGATTCTGAGAGAGTGGTTAAAAGGGCAACTAGCCCAGCTCTCTGTTTCTAGGCTAAACTTACACCATTCAAAGCAGTTTATCATCTAAATGATTCTAATTGATATGGATGCAGAAATATTTCATGATTCCCACTGAAGTTTTTGTTCCAGTGTTTAATTACTTGGTACCATCAGGTACCATCCTTCAAATAACTTTTAATCTATTTCTTGAATTTTAATATATTTCATACAGTTTTGGCCACTATGCTAATGTAGGACTACTGATCTTTGTCCTTTGAGCCTCAATTTAAGTACTTTAACTAATCAAATAGTTTCTTATTGAGCTTTGTGCCAAATATTGGGCTGGGCTTGATGACAAGTTTTAATTCATGATCTTTCTTGCTGTACTCTGCCCTGCTTGGAGTCCTGGAGTCCCTTTCATCTTTTCTAATAGTCTTATTTTCATTTTTGTTGATCTTCTTTGAATGTGCTCCAATTTCTCTACAACTTTCATAAATACTTTAGGAAAGGCTTGATTATTGCCAAATATGGAAGAAAGATTACTACTCACTCATGATAAGCTAGTCATACTGCCATTAATATATTCCAGCATAATGTTTCCTTTATAAATAATTGCTTTATGCAGCTGACTCATCTGATTTGTATTACACGATGAGTGTAAGTCATTTTTTTCTTCTGTACTTGAGCACACAAAATCTTTCCTTTCTTAAATCAATCAAATTTATACTTTGCTCCTCACTGTAATCTTTAATTTAAATTTATTTAATTCAGTCGTAGGTTTTTTTTAAACATATTTAAGTTGAATTATCATCCTTTTTTAAATTAGCAGTTTTTTTTCCAAAGCTTTTCCTCATTCAGCTCAGTTCAAGTCAATATTTGTCACCTATTATCAGCCAGGCATTGTGCTAGATGTTAAGGCTACAAAATGGTAAATACAGGCCTTATTAAGAAGTTCTCAATATAGAGGTGACAGAAAATCTGTTAAATTCCAAATGTGAAAATAGATCAATGCAAAAATTCAGAGTTCCCTTGGTCAGCTTGGAAGTAGGCTTCCTGGAGGAGATTATGCTGAATTGAGCTTTAAAGATTGCATGAAAATTAAGTATTGAAAGAAAATAGGACTGCAGCTTTCCAGGCAGAGGGAGCCATGACATCAAAAATTTAGAGGCTTGTAAGAATAAATGTATCTGGAAACTGTAAACAGCTTCTTACCACTAGTATAAAATGCAAGCTGAAAAATGGTGAAAAAGTTAAAAACATTATTTCAACCTCACTAAAGAACTAATATTAGGTTGGTGCAAAAGTAATTGCAATTTTTGCCATTCAAAGTAATGGCAGGGCTGGGCACGGTGGCTCACGCCTGTAATCCCAGCACTTTGGGAGGTGGAGGCAGGCGGATTACTTGAGGTCAAGAGTTCAGTACCAGCCTGGTCAACATGGGAAAAACCCATTTCTACTAAAAAAAGATACAAAAATTAGTTGGGAGTGGTGGCACGTGACTGTGTGACTGTAGTCCCAGCTACCAGGAGGCTGAGGCACGAGAATTGCTTGAACCTGGGATGCAAGGTTGCAGTGAACTGAGATCATGCCACTGTACCCCAGCCTGGGTGATAGAGTGAGACTGTGTCTCTAAATAAATACATACAAGCAAAGGAGAGAGGCCTCAGAGGATATGCATAAAAACAACAGAAGAAAACAAAAACCAGTACTAGCAGAGACTACAATTACTTTTGCACCAACCTAATAACATGTAATCTTTGGTGTCTCATGGTTGAATTGTCTTTAGTGCAGTCAATCCTCATTATCTTACATTCCGTATTTGTAAGTTCACCTACATACTAAAATTTATTTGTAATTCCCCAATCAATACTGCCAGCACTTCTGTGGGAATTAGTGTACATGGCGCATAGTGGTGAAAAATCTTATTGCCCAACTTACACGTTCCCATTGGACGTTAGACAAGGCAATGCTCCATCTTCTTATTCCAGCTCTCAGACTGTAAACAAGTATCCTTTTCAAGGCCTTTTTTGTGCCATACATTTTGCATTTTTGTACTTTTTTTGGTTATTTATGTATGTATTTATTTGCTCAAAATGGCCCCAAAGTATAGTGCGGAAGTGCTGTTTAGCATTCATAAGCACAAGAAGGTAGCAATGTGCTTTATGGAGAAAATGTGTATGTTAGACAAGCTTCCTTTGGGCCTGAGTTAAAACACTGTTGGGTGCGACTTTAATTTTAATAAATCAACAATATACATTAAATTTAGTTGCCTTTGAACAGAAACATATGTAAAACAAAGTTATGTACTGATCAGTTGCCAAAAATATTGTGACCAGAGTTTGCAGAAACATAATTTTATATTTCCCCTAGGAGCAATAGTTCAGCATTTGCTAATTCAGTATTTTCAGCAATGTGATAGAATATAACTACCACGAATAAGGAGAATCAACTGCATATTGTGCAATATACCAGCTGGTAACAACAACAACAACAACAGCAAAACAAGTAGAAAGGCTAAACTAACAAGAACTGAGCTGCATCTCCAAACAAAAGCATTGCAGCGCCTAAACTTCTAAATTCCATCAATATGAGGGGTACCTGAAGATATTTCATGATTTAAATGCATTGCCAGTATTACCAAACCATACTTAACTTTGACCATCACAATCAATGAAGTTCTGGAGTGCAAGTTATTATTTGCATTGAATCTCTGCTGATTACATACAACTCTACTAAAATAGGAATGTCTTGCATTTGTATTAATTCAATGAATTTTTATTGATGATGAACATAATGGTGGTGATGTTGACAATGAAAGACAAAAAGGTGCATGAGCGAATGTTGCATGTTCAACCGAAATAGAGCAAATGCAGCTAGGCTGGGAAAATATGTGCTTTGAGGGCATGTCCAGTAAAATTAAGTAAATATAAATATGATGTTTATTGAACTGCTTCTGCATGCATGTCTCTGTGCTAGTATTAATTATGGACAACAATCTCTTCCCACACAGAATTTACAATATAGTCAATTTTTTATGTTAAGACAATTACTTATCAAGATGTAAATTGAAGTAGAAAACTTAAAGAGAATGAATTAAAGTACTATGAACTTTTAATGGTGGCTGAAACCCTATTTGGTAGTGGGAAGAAGAATATCGCAAAAAAAATCTTCATATGGAGATGATATTCCACCATACTTTAGAAAGAACATATCCAAAGTCAGGAAAACCCAACGCGTTAAATTCAGTGAAGAAAGCACCCAGTTTGGCTTTATTATAAACTTTTTAAAGGCAAGAAGCAGGAATTGTGACTAGAAAAGCAGGTTGCACTTTTAAATGCAATTGGAGGTTCTTGAGCAGGGGACTAATTATGAGGAGAACTTTACTTTAGGAAGTTTCATCTTATTAGGTAGAGTGCAGGAGGAAGCACATTGAACAGGTAAATGGTTCTGGATGTAGTTCCTAAGAGAGATTTTGTGGCCTATGTAATTGTGGTGGATTTAAAAATGAAAAAGAGGACAGGCGTGAAGCTTTGCAGAGGTTGCATACATAGTCAGCTGGACCTTCCAGTCTGAGTTACTAGAAGAATGGATGCACCATTCATGGTCATAGGAAATTCAGAAGCAACTGACTGAGTTTCATGTTATACAACTTAAGTTTCAAGGGCCAAGAGACATTAAAGTGAAAACATTTAAATGGACAGTTGGTAAATATGTATCATGAGAGTGGTTGGAATGGGATTATTTTGAAGACATCTTCTTAAAAATAATACTAAATCCTAAAAAATGAAAGCAACTGAACTGTATGTTATATATGTAGATATACATATATAAAATAGAGAGTTTATACATGTTAGTATATACGTTCAAATGTGCTCTTTCATTGGATTCTCAGTGCGATACTGTGGGTCAGGAGCCATAGAATTTAAAAGAAGACAATAACTATTTTACTTAGAAGTTGGAAAGGAAAGAATAATAATGAAGTATATACTCTCCCTCTAAAATATATGAGTGTGAAGGATGAAAATGGGCCTGGAGGGTGGTGGAAATGGCTATTAAATTCGAAAGAATATTTTCCTGACTTTTGCCTAAATTCAGGTGTCTATTAATTTTTACCTGGATTGATAGTATAGGATTCTAACTGGCTTTCCTGTTTTCCAGCTCACTGATGCTCCATTCAGAGGCCAGTCTGATCTTTTATAACTTTAGATATAACCTTTTTCCCTTCTGTTTAAACACCTCTGTTGGTCCATCCTTTCTTATAAAAATATTTAAATTCTCATCTAATTTCATTCTCACCAACTTGGACTCCAAACTCACTTCAGAGCACTTGGCATTTCCCATGCTTACCAAAGTATGTTTAGACCTGTGGAAATTTTCTGCTGTCCAAGAGCCTACCTCCTACCAAACACTCCTAACAAAATCTTACTGAAATATACAACTTCCAGATCAAATGCTACTCCCTGAGACCCTTTGCTCATCTCCATCCTCCAAGTAGATGTTCAGTCCTGTGTTGCCCAAGTAGCCAGCCCAGGAAGATGTTGGATTAAAAATATAGTTGAATATTGGTGTTCATGGGAGCCTATCAAGTGTGATTCTTTTGAGGGTATTGCATAACATGAATGAGATAACTGTTTCCATTTGTTTGTTTTTAGCAAAAGTATTAGTGTTAAGAGTAGGCAGATAGATATACATGGGCAGGAGAGGAAGCCCTGAGAAAAGAAGGTCTGGGAAGCCTCACTCACGCCCAGGGACCACCCAAAATCTGCATGTTGATAGTATCTCTAATGAGGAAGTGGGTGGGCAATTAGTCAAGTGTAAGCAAGGAAAAGAGAAACCTATGCAAAAAGGAACGCCTCTTAAGATGCCCAGTAACAGCTCACTCTGCAGTCAAACGGTCAAACTGTAGCTAGAGCTACATACTGATATGGAGGAGAAAGGGCAAAGGAGAATTTCCTAAGAAATGCACATGTGCAGCAAGTATAGATTTAACAGCTATATAATCTTCCTTGGGTAGCAGTAATTAGCAAGGCAATCATTACCTAAAATTTGTAGTCAACACAAGCCGAAGCATGCTCATTAACCAACAGTAAGGGAGAGTCCCACAAACCTGGGATGGGAACTATGTGGAGAAAGGCAGAAATGGAAAAAACTAGACAAAAGAAGCCCAGACAGGGGTAGGAACTTAAAAAAAGATTCTGACGTCATTAAAACCCCAATGCAGAACTCTCTGGAGGGCTGCTGGCTCACTCTCTTTCAGCAGCCAGCTGCGCCTCATCCTTCAAAGTGTACTGTATCTTTAAATAAACTCTGCTCTCTATTTTCCTTCAATAAATTCTCTTTTGTGGCTAAATTGTCTCTTGGCCAAATTCTTTCTCCCAAGAAAGACAAAGGACCAGGATTTCCACACTTCCCAGTAACATTAGGATATTTGAAATTTGAAGTCGTGTCTATGTTAACACCATCAGAGTAGATTTCATTGAAAATTGCTCGGATATATATGAAACCTATCAAAATGCAACTACTATTTTTGCATTCTGCACAACATAAACCTGTTCAGACATGAAGAAAATCATGAAGAATGTTAGCATCAGCACAAATTTCCTGCAAACAAAAGTCTGCTTTAATCTCAATTTATTATGGAAAAGATTGTAAAGTATGGTCATTTAATTAGATCCTCTTTGTTGCTTATTCACACAGTCAGATTACAAATACAGTCCATATGGTTATTTCTTAATTGAAGCAACTGTATCAATATTATGTTTTAGAATAATAGTAGTGTTGTTTGATTCTTTTGTGACAAGACTTAATATGCAATTTCAGTTTCATTGATTGAACATTTTATTATTACTCAATAAGTATGAACCCTGAGCAAGTTGGTTAACTGCCTACCAATTGAATTATCTAAATTGATGAAAAGAATTCTATATTAATGAAAACACAATACATGCCACAAAAATTGTTAGAGTTACCAGCTGTTCAATTGCATTTAATTTTTGTCCTTTTAAAATATTTATATGAGATCCAGCATATACTATCTCAATCAGAGTAAAAATGACTTTCCAGGCTCTCCTGCAAAGCAATAATTTTATGATATAGACAGATTCTAATGCAAAATTGTATAAAAATAGTTAAACTACTGAAGACAATTTGTATGTTGCACTTTCTAGGAATTTTTCCAAGATAGGCAAGAACAAAAGATGAAGTAGCTTGTTGTTGTTGTTACAGAACTGGGCAAAATTAAATAGAATTGATGATTTGGGGAAATACACTTTCCAGAAACAATTAAAACATTGGTGAACACTGAAGAAATTTTTATAAGCACAAGTTCTGCATTAGAAAAAGGTCACAACTTCAGACATTAATAGAATCTACTCTATCTTTTGTTCTTCCAATATTCAAACATCCCTGCCCGTTGGCTCTGTGTAAAAGCATTTCCAGTAAGCCCCAAAGTAACTATTGCTTTTGTCTCACGTTGTGTGTCCACCTCAATTCTTTTGTCATTTCTATTATGAAAATAAGCAATCCCAACTATAACTTTGCTACTTAAATAACATCTGCATTGATTCACCTCACCTTATTTCTACTGTCTCTGTTCCATCGCAGGTTGAAAAAAAAAAAAAACCTCTCAAATCTATTCTCAACTTTCTCTTCAATTCCTATTACTGTTTTTCAGGACATTAGAAATGCCATATATAGATATATGTTTATCTATATATGATAAAGCCTATGTTTTCTTTTGGATCATTCTTTCAGAACCACTATTGGCACTACCTCCTCACATGTTTCTCCTCAGCCTGTTCATTGCATCAGTTTTATATATTCTAGCCTCCAATTTTGATAAGCCTGCTTAACCCTCACAGGACTTCGTTCTCATGGCACATGATGCTAGAAGTAGCCAATCGAGGTGTTGTGTCTTCTCTGAGATCTCCAGCTCAGCATCTTGTCCGTTCAACCACAGATTACTTTCAATTTAATACTCCCACTCAGCTGTTTTATAATTAAATAAGAAAAAATATATAATGAAAACATATTGAATCATAGATAGCAGTTAGAGATCTCTGCAGCAGTAACCTCTTAACTTTCCTACCTTTTGGCTCAGTTACTTCAGGACTTGCACAGTCAATATCCTTACCTTCCTGAACTTTTCTAAGCCATCTATTTCAATTTCAAACCAGAATTCCTTCCTTCTAACCACTGCCTCAGCTCTCCTAACAAGCTATCTTAGTCAGGGTAGCTGTAACAAATTATCATAGACTTGGTGGCTTAAACAAAAAACATTTATTACTCAGTTCTGGAGGCCAGGAGGTCGAACAGCAAGGTGCCAAAAGATTCTTTGTCTGCTGAGATTCCTCTTTCTGGTTTGGAGATAGCTGTCTTCTTGCTTTATTTTCACATGAAAGAGAACCAAGAGAGAAAGCAAATTATGTCCTGTCTCTTCTTATAAGGGCACTTATTGCATCATGAAGTTTCCACTCCCATAAGCAAATTACCTCTCAACGATGCCACCACTTAATATCATGCCATTTGGAGCTAGGGTATGATATGGTTAGGCTTTGTGTCCCCCACCAAAATCTCATCTTGAATTGTAATCCCCACAGTTCCCACATGTCAAAGGAGAGACCGGCTGGAGGTAACTGAATCATGGGGACGGTTTCCCCCATGCTGTTATCATGATAGCAAGTGAGTTCTCATGAGATTTAATAGTTTTATAAGGGGCTCTTCCCCATTTCGCTTAGCACTTCTCCTTCCTGCCGCCTTGTAAAGAAGGTGCCTTGCTTCTGCTTTACCTTCTGCCATGATTGTGAGTTTCCTGAAACCTCCCCAGCCATGCTGAACTGTGAGTCAATTAAATCTCTTTCCTTTAGAAATTACCCAGTGTCAGGAAGTTCTTAATAGCAGTATGAAAGTGAACTAATACAGTAAATTGGTACCACATAGAGAGGAGTGCTGCTATAAAGATACCCAAAAATGTGGAAGCAACTTTGGAACTGTGTAACAGGCAGAGGTGGAACAGTTTGGAGGGCTCAGAAGAAGACAGGAAAACGTGGGAAAGTTTGGAACTTCCTAGAGACTTGTTGAATGAGTTTGACTATAATGCTGACAGTGATATGGACAATGAAGTCCAGGCTGAGACGGTCTCAGAGGGAGATGAGGAACTCATTGGGAACTGGAATAAAAGTGACTCTTGCTATGCTTTAGCAAAGAGACTGGTGGCATTTTGCCCCTGCCTTAGAAATCTGCAGAACTTTGAACTTGAGAGAAATGATGTAGGGTATCTGGCAGAATAAATTTCTAAGCAGCAAAGCATTCAAGATGTGACTTGCGTGCTCTTAAAAGCATTCAGTTTTATGCATTCACAAAGAGATGGTTTGGAATTGAAACAGGTTTAAAAATGAAGCTAAGCATAAAAGTTTGGAAAATTTGCAGGCTGACAATGTGATAGAAAAACAAAATCCATTTTCTGAGGAGAAATTCAAGCCAACTGCAGAAATTTGCATAAATAACAAGCAGCCAAATGTTAATCACCAAGACAATGGGGAAAATGTCTTCAGGGCATGTCAGAGGTCTTCATGGCAGCCTCTCCCATCACAGGCCCAGAGACCTAGAGGAAAAAATGGTTTCATGGACCTGGCCCAGGGCTTTGTTGCTTTATGTGGTCTCAGGATTTGGTGCTGTGTGTCCCAGCTGCTCCAACTCTGTCCTGAGGGGCCAAGGTACAGCACAAGATGTTGCTTCAGAGGGTGCAATCCCCAAGCCTTGGTGGCCTCCATGTGGTGTTGGGACTGTGGTACCCAGAAGTCAAGAATTGAAGTTTGGGAATCTCCTCCTAGATTTCAGAGGATGTGTGGAAACACCTTGATATCAAGAAGAAGTTTGCTGCAGGGGTGGAGTCCTCATCGAGAACTTCTGCTAGGGCAATGTGGAAGGGAAATGTACAATTGGAGTGGAGCCTTCACACAGAATCCACACTGGAGCACTGACTAGTGGAGCTGTGAGAAAAAGGCCACCATCCTCCAGATCTCTGAATGGTAGATTTAGTGACGGCTTGCACCATGCACCTGGAAAAGCTGCAGAAACTCAATGCCAGCCCATGAAAGAAGCCAGGAGGGGTGGCTGTACCCTTCAAAGTCACAGCAGCAGAGCTGCCCAAGACCATGGGAACCCATCTCTAGCATCAGCGTGTCCTGGATGTGAGACATGGAATCAAGGAGATCATTTTAGAACTTTAAAATTTTGGACTTGCATGGGGCCTGTAATCCCTTGGTTTTGTCCAATTTCTCCCATTTGGAACAGGTGTATTTGCCCCTTGCCTAAACCCCCATTGTATCTAGGAAGTAACTAACTTGCTTTTGATTTTATGGGCTCATAGACAGAAGAAGCTTGCCTGTTTTTCAGATAAAACTATGGATTTAGACTTTTGGGTTAATGCTGGAATGAATTAATACTTTGAGGAACTGCTGGCAAAGCATGATTAGTTTTGAAATGTGAAAGGGACATGAAATTTAGGAGGAGCCAGGGATAGAATGATATGGTTAAGTTTTGTGTCCCAACCTAAATCTCATCTTGAATTGTAACCCCCAAAATCTCCACATGTCAAGCGAGAGACCGGTTGGAGGTACTTGAATCATGGGGGCTGTTTACCCCATGATGTTTTCATAATGGTGAGTGAGTTATTATAAGATCTTATGGTTTTATAAGGGGTTCTTCCCCCTTCACTCAGCACTTCTCCTTCCTGCCACCTTGTGAAGAAATTGCCTGGCTTCCTCTTCACCTTCCACCATGATCATAAGTTTCCCGAGGGCTCCCAAGCCATGCTGACCTGTGAATCAATTACCTCTTTCCTTTATAAATTACCCAGTCTCAGGTAGTTCTTTATAGCAGTATAAAAATAGACTAATACACGGTTTCAACATATAAATTTTGGAGAGACACATACAGACCACAATACAAGCCCACACACTAATCCTTAGGGAAAATAAAAAATAATGAAGATCTAAACAATCAGATATTTGTGCCCTCTATTTTCAACTGGTCATTGCCACTGCCTGATTCTCTTCTACTCATGTTTTCTTCATTCCCCAGTGAATTTTCCATACGTTCCATTCCATGTCTTCGAAAGCACCATTGGAAGTTCTCATTTTCATGACTCCTTGGATCTTTAGAGTTGACATTTAGATCTGTTTTATAGAGATGGGGTTATTTGGCACTTGCAGTGAACACTGAGACTTTGGATGGTACTTTATAAAATAAAGGAGTGTGGGACTAGAATGCATGTCTCACTACAAGATTCGAACTGGTGATCATAGTGTGGGAAACAAGGATCATGACTCCAGTGCAGTTCATAAAGGCCTTGAGAGCTTTCAGCTCAGGCTCCAAGACAGTAAAAGTATTCTAGGCCATCAGTTCAGTGAAATGGGTTTGGAGGGTAAAATAGATCCACCTTCAGGGACTTGATGAGAATCTCAAAACCATAGCATGGGGACTTGACAACATGGGATGGGGACCAAGGAAAGGAAGTTTCATTACTGATATCTGGAGAAAGTGACTGCATTATTAAGCACAGACTGAACAAAATATAAGGCTCAGAAGCAAGAATAGTCTTGATGCCAAATAAAGTTTTTTGGGAACACAATCTTGGCGCTAAACCAGTCCAGGAGATAGGGGGCGAATTAGATCCACTATAAGAATAGAAATAATCCTGTGATGGGAGCTAGTAGGAGAGATGGTAAGAGTGGAGCAATAAAGAACATGAAGCCAAATGGCATCTGGGCATGGATTCTTTTATCCTCTTTTCCGCTTGTGTTCACACCAACGTATATTTGTATCTTCTTCAAAATTTTCTGCAGATTCTCAAGAGAAATATTCTCTAGAGATAACAGTTTAATGTTATCTTTTATATACAAGCACAAACTTTGATCTTCAAGAGTCCATGGAGGTTTTTTAAAAATATTTTTATTTTCTCTGCTTAAGAGCTGTGTCTTACACTGGCACAAACTCATTACGATCTCAATTATCCACATGTGGTATTTTAAGTGTCAGATTCCAAAGAAGAAGACCACCACAATTTTGCAGAACATGCCTTCATAAAATCGTCGTTAGTGACTTAGGATGAGTGAGGATGGTCTCAATTTAGATTCATTAATAGCTTTTATCCTGAGAACTGCTGCGATTTTATATAATCTTCATGTTTTGTTTCATTTTCAATATTGCACACCATTCACTTGGGTTAGAATTTCAAAACCACTTAGGAAATTAAGAGGCTTTTTGGAAAATAATTAATAGTAAAATAAGATCAAAATTGTAAGGTGATGTTTCATCTCTAGCAACTGAGGCTTAACATCTAGTACATAAGTAACCTTCATTTGTATGACCCACAATATTCTATTAAGAAAAATATAGATAGCCGTTCCACCCAGATTGTGAACCAAACAAACTTCTTTAAACTTTTTAAAAAATTTACCTACATTTTAGGGGTACACATGCAGCTTTGTTACATGGATATACCGAATAGTGGTGAAGTCTGAGCTTTTAGTGTATCAGCCACTCAGATAATGTATATTGTATCCATTAAGAAGTTTCTCATCATCCACTCCCCTCTCACTCCCACAATCTTCCAAGTCTCCAGTGTCTATTATTACACACTCTGTCTGGTGTACACATTATTTAGCTCCCAGTCATAGGTGAAACATGCAGTCTTTATCTGTTTCTGAGTTGTTCCACTAAGATAATGGCCTCCGGTTCCATCCATGTTGCTCAAAAGACATGATTTCATTCTTTCTTGTGGTTGAGTAGTATTCTATTGTGTACATAGGCCGCATTTTCTTTATCTAATCTTTATCTAATCTATCGATGGACACTTAGATTTGTTGATTACATATCTTTGCTATTGTGAATAGTGCCAGATTGTGAATAGTGCCACAATAAATGATAAACATACACACATATTTTTCATATGCTGACTTGTTTTTTTCCTCTGGAAGATATTGAGTAGTGAGATTGCTGGATCCAATGATAGTTCTATTTTTAGTTATTTGTGAAATCTCCATACTGTTTTCCATGGAGGCTGTAGTAATTACATTCTCATGAACAGTAAGTCAATTTTCTTTTTCTCTGCATCCTCGCCAGTATATATATTTTTTCATTTTGACTGCCATAATGTGATATCTCCTTATGGTTTTAATTTGCATTTATCTGATGATTAATAATGTTGAGAATTTTCTTGTATATGCTTGTTGGACCTTTGTGTGTTTTCTTTTGAATGTCTGCTCGTGTTCTTTGCCTGCTTTTTATCGGTTGTTTTTTGTTGTCATTGGGTAGATTGCCTTATAAATTATGGATATTCGTGTTCTGTTGAATGCAGAGTTTGCAAATATTTTCTCCCTTTCTGAAGGTTGTTTGTTCCCTCTGTTATTTTGTTTGCTGTGCAGAAGCTTTTTAGTTTAATTAAGTCCCTTTTGTCTATTTTTGTTGCTTGCGTTTTTGAGGTCTTAGTCATGAATTATTTGCCTAGACCAATGTGCAGAAGAGTTTCTCATAGAAACTAGAGTTTCTTCTAGTACTTATACAGGTTTTAGTCTTACATTTAAGTTTTTAATCCATCTTGGGTTAATTTTTGTATATAGTGTGTGTGGGAAAAGCCCAGTTTTATTCCTCTGCATATGTCAATCCAATTTTCCCAGTTGAATAGGGTGTTCATTCTTCAGTGCATGTTTTTGTCAACTCTGTCAAAGATCAGTGGGTAACACATATGTGGTTTTATTTCTGGGTTCTCTATTCTGTTCCACTGATCTATGTGTCTATTTTTATATCAGTACTATGTTGTTTTGATTACTAGAACTTTGTGGCATAATTTGAATTCAGATAATGTGATGTCTCCAGCTTTGTTCTTTTTCCTAAGAATTGCTTTGGCTATTTGGGCTCTTTTTTGGTTCCATGTTAATTTGAAAATAGCTTTTTCTAGTTCTGTGATAAATAAAATTGGTACTTTGATAATGATTGTATTGAATTTATAGATTTCTTTGGGCAGTATGGTCATCTTAAATATATATATATGTGTATATATATGTATATATATGTTATTTTTTCTTCTTTTTAATTTTTTTTGAGATGGAGTCTCTGTCACCCAGGCTGGAGTGCAGCAGCACGATCGTGGCTCACTGCAACCTCTGCCTCCTGGGTTCAAGTGATTCTCTTGTCTCAGCCTCCCAAATAGCTGGGATTACAGGCGTATGTGCCACCATGCCTGGTTAGTTTTTGTACTTTTAGTAGAGATGGGGTTTCACCATATTAGCTAGGCTGGTCACGAGCCCCTGACCTCAAGTGATCTGCCTGTCTCAGCCTCCCAAAGTGATAGGATTACAGGCATGAGCCATTGTGCCCGGCCATCTTACTGACATGAATTCTTCTAATTCATTAGCATAGGATATTTCTTCAAGTGTTTATGTCATCCACAATTATTTCATTAGTGTTTAGTAGTTTTCCTTGTAGAGATCCTTCCCGTTCTTGCTTAGATATGTCCCTAGGTATTTTTTTTTCATAGCTGTTGTAAATGGGGTGACCTTCTTGATTCAGTTCTCAGCTTAATCATTATTGGTTTATAGGAACACCAATATATTGATTTTAATACAATGATTTTGTATCTTTAAACTTTATTAATTTATCAAATCTAAGAGTTTTTTGGTGGAGTCTTTAGGGTTTTCTAGATTGAAGATCATATAATCAACAAAAAGAGATGATTGGACTTCCTGTTTTCCAATTTGTATGTCTTTAATGTTTTTTCTTGGTTGATTGCTGTGGCTAGGACTTCCAGTATCATGTTGAATAGGAATGGTGAATGTAGGTATCCTTGTCTTATTCTAGTTCATAGAGGAAATGGTTTCAACCTTTACCTGTTCAGGCTATTGGCTGTAGCACAAAAATCCTCAACAAAATACCAGCAAACCAAATCCAACAACACATCAGAAAGACAATACTTCATGAGCAAAGGAGATTTATCCTAGGGATGCAAGAATGGTTCAACATATTCACATCAATAAACGTGATTCATCACATACACAGAATGAAGAACAAAAGGCAATGATCATCTCAAATGATGCAAGAAAAGCATTTGATAAAAATCCAGCATCTCTTTATGATAAAAAACCCTTAACTAAGTAGGCATAAAAGGAAAATACCTCAATATAATAAAGGCAATATACAACAAACCCACGGCAACATCTTTACACTCTCTTCTAGAACCTTGGTCTCACAGTGATCTTTAGAGCAGTCTCAAATGGGTTTCTGTTCTTCTGCCTTCAATTGCCTCTTTCTCTGTCATTCTATAAAATTAAACGATTTTTTTTACTTGACTCTGTTTCCCTTTTTACTTTCTTTGAGTTTCCCTAGTAGTTTTTAAGTCAAGTACCTGCCATCATCAGAATGACCCTGAAGAAGGCATAATGACATTTGGTCCTCCCTTTTTAATATAAAAAAGTTATGCTAACAATCTCTAAGTTCTATCTTATAATACATTTCTATAATTCTAAAATAAAACTTTTTGCAGAGTTATAATTGTAGGTAATTTTCAGAACTGAAAATTACATAAGCGATAATAGCTTGGTTAAACTCCATTTTACAAAGAATAAATTAATTATTGTTTAAATATTTACTTAATGTTTAAATATTATTATGTGCTGCAATAATATAGTTTTTTCTCAGTTATTTATAATTTTCCAAACCATAACATTAATATATAATAGGTATATTACCAAATAGGGATCATTACCTGATACTATCAAGAAAATTAAGTATAGTTGTGTTAAGTATATATAGTGTAATACCATTCTATCAATATTATATTTTTGTTCAATATACCTGACATTTAATACACTATTAATTGTTATATTGAAGTTTAAGCTGAGAAATATGGATGCATATCGTGGATATTATGGTAGCAGGTATAAACTATTTTAACTTATTTATCACTTTCCTAGGTAGAACAGGGGACCAAAAAATGTCATAAAAATACCCAACATGTATATAGCACTTATTGTATGTCAGACACTGTCCAAATCACTTAATATAAATCAATGTATTTGATCTTCACAACAACCCTATGAGACACCTATATTAGAAATGAATAACTTGAGGCTCACAGAGGTTAAGTAAATTGCCCAAGGTTTGCAGAAAATTTGGCATTTGAATCTGAGCAGTGCGGCCCATGTTTTAGCTTTTAACATTGCTTTCTTCCACCTTTCATCAGAATCTTCAACCTCTATCCATCTCACAGGTTGGCGTATCCCTTCTTCATTTGATTCACACACTATCTCTCTCCTCACTTTAACAAGATAACCACCAGCATTCCCACAGAAAGACAGACTTTCCTCCCACCTCCCAGTGAAGAGGTTCAGGAGGGAATATAGTCAGTACAGCTTGGTTACTGTGGTCAAGGAAAAAGTGATATTGTGATTGGCTGGGTTTCAGTGATGTGGCAACTCTTTAGCCATGATTGATCCCACTAAAACTATTTTATGATCAATATTAGGATATTGCCAAATTTTAAATATAGTAATCTTTGAAGTATAATCTGGATTGGGCTAAATGAGAATTGAGGCCTTTGAGAAACAAACTAAGCCCAGGTCACTAGGCTTTTTATTTTTTTTCTTGATAAATGTAATTCAAACCCAAAATCTGAGAACTGAAGGAAAACTTAGCCAGGCCCCTTAGGTTCTCAGTTAACTGAGCTGACACAAACTCTTTAGGTCTGGTTCCAGAAGTTCTTATGGCCTCCAATCTTTCAAATCTCAAGGAAAAATCTTAGTAGGATGTTCATGCCCTTAAAGATATTGAAGGGGAGAGAGATGGGAAAGAAAGATTATTAGTAGGTCTTATGAAGTATTTTCACCTTTTGGTGTTTTGAAAAAAAAATCTAGTAAAGAGTTACATTTTTTTCTCTAAAACAAATGTTTCTTTAGATGAGAATTGATAAAAAAGACAGCACCACAAAGCAGTTTGGCTTTATACATATTATTGATATACCGTACAGTTTACTAAATTATGTTTGCTCAGAAATCGTATGGCTATTAAATGAGATAATGTATGCAAAGAATCGAGAACATAAAGAATCAATATGGGTCCTTTTCCTTTTCTGTAAGATTAGAGATGGCTATAAACCCCATCTCTACTAAAAATACAAAATTTAGCTGGGCGTCGTGGCGCGCGCCTATAATCCCAGCTACTCAGGAGTCTGAGGCAGGAGAATCACTTGAACCCATGGGTTGGAGATTGCAGTGAGCCAAGATTGGGCCACTTCACTCCAGCCTGGGTGAAAAAGAGAAACTCCATGTCAAAAAAAATTTTTTTTTTAAGTATCAACATCAGCATTTCTTTTCTATTCATTTTCCAACTTGATATATATGAACATCACTTCCTCATTCTCATAAGTTTAAAAAAATAGTAAGTCCAACATGGTGTATGATGTATAAGGCAGTGGTTAGCAAAATGTGTTTTCCCAAATCAGCATCATCAGCATTACCTGTGAATTTGGAAATGCAAATTCTGGATCTCAAACTCAGACTTACTGAATCTGAAACATGAGAGGTGGGGTCCAGCCATCTGTGTTTTAACAAGCCCTCCTCATGATGCTGATGCACGCTGACATTAAAAACCACTGGCATAAGGACTTTCTCACTATCTTTTGTAGGACCTCCTAACATGGCCTAGGAAATAAAGGATTGCATTTTTTTACTAATTAGTTTCTAGACAGAAATTTATGGGAGTTATTTAACATAATCAATCCCATATGATTCTCTTCCTAAACATAGAATGTATCCCCGAGTCTTCAACAAAGAGATGGAAAAGTATTTCATGACTTAGCTATTTTGTCTTTTCCAATGACATTCTAATTTGACATCAGTGATATTTCCCCCATGTTTTGTTCATGGTATAAGGTGTTCATCCCTTTGGGGAATACTGTGGTCTGCTTCAGTGGCTTGTCTGTAAATTCACTAGGATTCTTTTTACAGTTTGATTTCTCACTGTGTCAAGCTCCCACAGTCCCTCCTCCTACTACTCACGTGAAATATGAACACCAAAATATTGAAATGTATTATTAAGAATCATTTTTGTTGAATCCTCAGGGAAACTCTTAGGAATGCTCTATGAAGATACTACTTATCACTTTTCTCTGACAATCTGTTTCCAGCATATTATTCATAAATGTTTGATTAACTCCCAGGCTAGAAATCTCCTAGTAGATGATATAATGTGGTCTGTCATATGTTTGCACCAACCAGCCGGATCATCACCCATAATAATATGCTTACACTCTTCCATTGACACAATTTGTTCTGCTTAGAATCAATATATCACAAAGCCCCATGGTAGGCAGATAGGCTTTATTTAGGTAGGGTTAGCTTGTTTATAACAGTTGAAGTGATGCCTCACCATGCATTTACTCTTGTAAGCTGTTCAACATTCTATACATTTCTGGTGTAAATGACAGGCATAAGCCTAAAGTTTGTGTCGGGTCCCTGTAGATCTACCTACATTCAGCTGTCTGGGCTGCGTGTTAGTCTGTTTTCACACTGTTAATAAAGACATATCTGAGCCTGAGTAATTTATACAGGAAAGAGGTTTAATTGACTCACAGTTCCACATGGCTGGGGAGGTCTCATAATCATGGTGGAAGGTGAATGAGGGGCAAAGTCATGTCTTACATGGCGGCAGGCAAGTAATTTGTACAGGGGAACTCCCATTTATAAAACCATCAGGTCTCATGAGATTTATTCACTACCACAAGAAAAGTATGGGGAATCCACCCCCATGATTCAGTTATCTCCACTTCACCCCACCCTTGACACACGGAGTTTATTCCAATTCAAGGTGAGATTTGGGTGGGGACACAGCCAAACCATATCAGGCTACAAATAATACTTAGTTGAGTTACTCAAAGAAAAATGTTTGTTATTAAGTCTAAGTATCCATTTTCAATTGGCTTAGGTAAGATGTTATAGTACTTTTATTTCATCCCTTAAATACTGGTATGGAAGTTCCTTTTAACCATCTACTTAAGGTCTAGAGGTCCCTGTTGATCTTACAGCTCATGAAGCCAGGTTTTGAGAAGCATTTAATTATGTCCCAGGTATTGGTAGACCTGAGGCGATACTGCAGGGAAGTATCCCAAGGGAAAATCAAAGGTGGCATGGATTTGACATTATATCTGACTCATACCCGAATGCAGGTGGTTTGAAGTCTGAAAATACTGAAAATGAGTGACTGCTGAGTTTGATATCCCTATTCACGTGATGATAAGGCAGTCATCTAATGAGAACTTTGCTCCCACACAGCTCCTGGGCATCCAGATAACTCTTCATTGTCTGATACCTTCTGTACCTCATCTTCACTCAAGTTTGTTCTCTAAGCTTGTGGCTCCTGCCTGGAGTGTGGGCTTTTCTCCTTGTTGTTCCTTTCTTCCCAGAGTGTTGTGGATTTTGTATACACATTGCCTTTTTATGCTTCCATATGAAAGCCCTCTTCTTTTTTCTCACGTGGTTCTTTGTGAGCAATAAAGTAGATCCCATTTATCCAAACTTCAACCCCAATTATTAGCAGCAAAACTGCTGCATCTTCCACTCCCACTAGAGGGCAGTGAGACCTGAATCTTCCTAAAGAAAATTGCTTGGTATCCATGTGGATAGCCATGGAACGTTGAGGCCGCTTTAATCAGAGGCTTATTCTAGAAAGGGGTTCAGAAAAGGTGTGGAGGCTGGTAGGGAGTAGGGAGCAGATGCAGTATAAATCTTCCTCAATTCGGAGAAATAATTTATTTGTAAGATATAGTCAATGGATTTTTCTACCTGCAATGTCCTGTGTATGAATAAATAAAGGCATGGAAGGCCTGAGTGTGTGTGTGTGTATATATATATATTTATATTATATATATTGTATAAATATATATTCTATATATATAGATTATATATATAATAAACTATATATATCATATAGATAGTGTATATATGTATCTATCTAACTATCTGTGTATATATACTATCAAAGGGTTCTGAGAACATTATATAAAACTTTGGCCAGTGTGCTACCTAGATATGGGCTGAAACACCATCTCTGACCACACTCACTTCTAAAAGTAAGTGAGTCTGTGACAGCCCTGGCTGCCTAAACTGTAATTATGTAACAAATGGTTCCTTCACTATGGGCTGACCAGGCAACAGTGACCTCTGTGAAGTGACTTGAAAAACTGACTCAGGCCTGTCAGATTCTTGCTTCTGTGAGATTGCATTTGGAATAAGAAAAGCATTAAATGTCTTCTACTTAACATCGGGAGTTTACAGTGAAAAGATACAACTTAGAGAAAAGGCCTAAAGAAGCCATAGAAAAACTGAAATTATGACAGAGGAGAAAATAATGAGAAAGCTGATGTGCAGAGAAAAGCAGGCACGACCTGAGGGAGGAGAGAACAAGTGATCCCCATGAGCTATTTATAATTTTTCACTTATAATACGTACAGATCTTTATGCAGCAGCATATGCATTCTCAATCAATTTTGATTTTTAAAAACCCTCAAGTTTTAAAAAATATATTTTAAAGAACTATTTAATCCTTCTTGGAACATTCTCTACAAGTTTTCTCTTTCCTCTTTTTCCTTCCAGTGTTTGGAGATTTATCAATGTTCTTATTCTGCCGAATGCTTTTCCTCAATGATCAGAATTGACGTATTTTGAAGACACCTTTCTTGTATTGCTGGTGATGGCACCACCTTCCCAACACTCTGCTGATGGCCTTTGTCAAATGGCCTCTTTGCAGAAGTTAGAATGACTTCTTTACACCACAGAAATTAAAGGATTAGATTGGCCTATCCTAAGAGGATCTCTTGAACTGGTTATTCCCTAGCTGGGAATTTCTGAGTTCTCTGCTCCTGGCTCCTACAATGGTCTTCTCTTTAAGGCTGGTTTGCTCTGAGGAGTTCATCAGCAATCTAATGCTTGCTTCGCAGGTTTTTCATTAGCTTGCCAAGAACTATAGACATTTTACTTCACTTCTTTCCACAGGAAGAGAAATTAGCCACTGGTTCCTGCAGGCTCAAGATTAACACCACATCCCTACATCCTTAACTTTGAATACATTAGCTAAACCCAGGATTTTTGTTATTATTACTATTAATATTTCAATAGTTTTTGGGGAACAGGTGGTGTTTGGTTACATGGATACATTCTTCAGGTGTGATTTCTGAGATTTTGGTACATCCATTAACTGAGTAGTGTACACTGCACCCAATATGTCATCCTTTATCCCTCACTGTCCTCCCACCTTTACCCCCAAGTCCCCAGAGTACATTATATCATTGTTATGCCTTTGCATCCTTATAGCTTAGCTTCCACTTATAAGTGAGAACATACGATGTTTAGTTTTCCATTCCTAATTTACTTCACTTAGAATAATGGTGTCCAACTCCAATCAGGTTGCTGCAAATGCCATTATTTCATTCCATTTGATGGCTGAGTAGTATTCCATGGTGTTTGTGTTTGTATGTGTGTGTGTGTGTGTGTATATGTATAGTGTGTGTGTATATATAGTGTATATATACATATATGCACACACTATATACACACACACACACACACACTCACACACACCACATTTTCTTTATCTGCTTGTTGGTTGATGAGCATTTAGGCTAGTTCCATATTTTTGTAATTGCAAATTGTTCTGCTAAAAACATGCATGTGCAAACGTCTTTTTCATAGAATGACTTCTTTTCCTCTGGGTAGATACCTAGTAGTGGAATTGCTGGATCAAATGGTAGAACTACTTTTAGTTAAGGAATCACCATACTGTTTATGCTAGTTTACATTCCCACCAGCAGTATAAAAGTGTTCCCTTTTCACTGCATCCATGCCAACATCTCTTATTTTTATTTTTTATTTTTTGTTTATGGCCATTCTTGCAGGAGTAGGGTGTAAGCCCAGGATTAATAATATCTAAGGCGTTCTCTTTACTTTTCACTTGTGCATTTCAAACCACTTTGTGGTCCACTACAGAGAAATTACAGACAGAGGGTACCCAGACATGGGTCATGAGTCCTCCATATCCTTTGTCCTAGAGGTCAAGTGCATAAAGTTCAATTCTTCATTCACATAGAAGCCTTATACTAAAATACTATTGCAGTTCACCATTTAATTTTATGCTTATTGACCCACGATTACATCATGTTTGCTTTGTAGAGTTCTTTTCACTGAACACTAGGATATAGCCATATTTTATGTATTTGGCTTCTTTTATTTCTTTCAGTTTTACAGTGTAGCATCGGTGGTATGAGATGTAGACTAACTAACTGCTAGAGTGTGCCATGCTAAAATGTATCGTGTATCGAGATAAAGAAGAGCTCACATGATAAGTAAAATCTCAAGTCAGAGACGAATTAAAAGGAGACCAGTAATTTGAAAGAAATTAAATTTAGAGAAGCAAATATCTCTGGGCCATCTAGAAATCTTCACTATATTAGGCTGGTACAAACGTAATTGCAGTTTTTGCCATTACTTTCAATGTGTGTTTTCTTTATTCATCACTATGACTTGGCAAAATGATGTATGTCTTCCTCCCAAAGGGCCCAACATTTCCTATTTATCTTTGTATCTCCAGTTGAGTACCTTGCACATTATTCTGAACACTGTGACTCACTGAAGGACTTGTTCTGATGAAAGAGGAAAAGACAGTGTTCAGCTGTCAGCACTTTCAGGAATGGACTTGGGTGTAGAAAGCCACCTTGGCCAAGATCATGTCCCTTTCATGGGTTCCTCATCCAGTGAATAGTCAATAAAAGGGTATAAATCCCTAATCATTTTGCTTCAACTTGAGGGAACTCTAAGGGCAGGCTTAGCTTTAGAGCTTCCTGTGGTATTATCTGAAGCTGTCACTGGGTGTGCAATGCTTTTTAATTTTCCCTGTGACTAATCTTTTTTCCTTACTCTTTCTTGTACAAGTGTTGATAACAAAACACTGCCTACTGATCTGCATGAGACACTCCATCTCAGAAGGACTCAACAAGTAACAACTGGTACTAGGAGCAATCCAAAGAAGCAGGAGATTCATAGGGATTTGGAAAATATGCTTATTCACCATCCGGCTAGCAATAGGATCTTAATATTTAATTTGATGGGTACAGAGAGACTCTGGTACAAAATGGTAGTCTAGTTGTTAAAACTCCCACTAGTGTGTATTGGAATGGTGCATAGTAGTGGAAAAGAATGCAATGGCTGGTGCGTTATGTCAATGGTTTGATAAACATGAAAAAAACAGTTAATTGGCTGGGCGCGGTGGCTCACGCTTGTAATCCCAGCACTTTGGGAGGCCGAGGCGGGTGGATCACGAGGTCAGGAGATCGAGACCATGGTGAAACCCTGTCTCTACTAAAAATACAAAAAATTAGCTGGGCGTGGTGGCGGGCACCTGTAGTCCCAGCTACTCGGAGAGGCTGAGGCAGGAGAATGGCGTGAACCTGGGAGGCGGAGCTTGCAGTGAGCCGAGATTGCGCCACTGCACTCCAGCCTCAGCGACAGAGTGAGACTCCGCCTCAAAAAAAAAAAAAAACAAAAAAACAAAAAAACCCAGTTAATTATAAGGTCAATGGAATTGAGTGGTTCTTGCTAGGCTAAATTGACACTTTAGAAAATAACAAGTGGAAAACAATTATTCACCAACTGAAAGCTAATATAAATATTGGAGGGCCTCTTTGGTAGCATACAGGGACGTTCTCATCTCCTGTAGAAGGAGAGTAAGCAATACTGAGGACCAGAAACTGAGGATTAGAGACTTAATCTTAAGAATAACTGAGCTAGAAAAAAGTTTAAGGGCCCTAACAGAAAAGGCCTGCTATAAAGGTCAGGGCCCTTGCTGGGGAGGAATGATGCCATAACGCATGCTCTAACATATGGCATAGGGACACTTGGGTTGACATTCTGCCTGAATTTTGAATCCATAGTTTCCCCAAAAGTATCTGAGCCTCAGGAATGGTTACCTCTCCTTATCAAAGTCTAGGCCTCTCCCTTCCCCTGGAGGCAATACAGATCCTCTTCCGCAGAAGACATTTGCATTGTCCCCCCAACCAACCACCATATGGCTCCACATCCTTTCTTAGCCGCTAAGTCTATTGTTAGTGTTAAGTCACAGAATAACCAAGCAAGGACCTATTGGGGCTGATAAGGCATAAAAAAGACTGTATCCTAAAGAAGGTTAAGGACCTAGCAAGAGCCAGAGAGTATATGTGGGACTAGATTTTCCAGGTGTTTAATCAAAGGGGCTGGAACATAGTTTGATAAGAGAGAGTTTGTGATTTGGGAATATTTGCCCAAGATACAGGATTTACTACTTTGGAGAGAACCCCAGGAGATGGTGCAAACTCATTAATAGAATGGCTTCCTAGACAAAAAAAAGATGGAGTACATTAAGTGAAGCTGAATGCTAGAATTGCTACAGCAGGTGATAGGAGATGAGATTAAAATGCTGGAGGAAGTGGGCATGCAAGAATATATATATATATATATATACTATATCCAGCTAAAAGACCCTCCAGATGATTATGAGTGGTCAGGGGACTTAAAATTTAAGATGATCATAAGGAATCCTCTGAGGAACAAGTCACCAGCGTTTCTCAGAAGTTCAGTGACAATTCTTTAAGATCATGTGTGACAGTGGCCTACAGCAATTGCCCACTTTCTGTACCTGAGCCAGATTTCAAACCAAACCTTATTGTCTGAAGAAGAGGTAGGATTGCCAAGAGGAAAGATCTTGCACTGCTTTGACAAATAAACACAGTAGTAATTTCTCCAACTGTTTCCAAAGGTAACTATAATCATTTACTCAGATAAATGTGCACTGCAAAAAATGCAATATTAATACTTTCAAATAACTGTTAAACATACCAATCATGGCCCTACTGTTAGAGTATGGACATACAGGGTCGGCCAAGTACTAAATGGAGTTCTGGCCAATAAACATATCCAGTGGATTCATTGAGTCCAAGTGTATGAATGGTGGTTATTTAGCAACTCTCCCAATGTATAATTGATATAGATATATTTGGTAATTGGGATAACCTTCATTTACAGGTTCCTATAATTGGGATAAGAGCTATCATAACAGGGAAGGCCAAGTAGAAGCCTCTAAAATTTTCTTCCTCCAAAATAGCAAATAAAAAATTACTATGTCTCCAGGCAGATGGTGGAAATAAATACTAGTCTTAAAAACTTAAAAGATGCAAAATTGGTTGTCAGTCATATCTCCATTTAATTTATCAAACATAACTAATAGTAGTCCCATTTGCATATAGTACTGTGCTTAAAGTATCTTTGTTAGAGCACATTAGAAGAATATTAGGTACATCCTATGAGACTATTGATTTAGTGAATACATTCATTTCTGACTCTATAAGTAAAGAAGTAAAAGTTGGCATTTGCATGAAACAGAGAATAAGATACATTTAGAGTCCTGCCCCAGGGCTATGTTAACTCCCTATCCTCTGTCATAATATGATATGAAGGTAACTTGACATCTGGTTATCCTGAAAATCAAACTTATTTTATTGATGACAGACATCATGTTAATTAGACCTATGGAGCAAAAAGTGACTAGTTCATTAGGAGCCTTGATAAGACAAACCCACTCCAGAGAAGGGAAGATAAAATGTTTGAAAATTCAGAGGTCTGCCGAATAAGTCAAAATTTTAAGGAGTACAGTGGTTTGAAGCATTTCACAAAGAAGAAAGCACAATGTCTGGTAGGCCACCAGTTTTGAATTGACACACGACCCTGACCCAGCAGAGTATTTATAGTATTATACATGGGAAAAAATACTCAGTAGAGTTTATGGCAACTCCTAACAACAAAATCACAAGACGGACCTTTAGGATTCTGGGGTAAGGTGATGCCTTCTATAGTGGACAATTAAATACTATTTGAAAATCAATTCCTGAAGTGCTACTGAGCCCTAGTAAAGCTGGAAAATCTTACCATAGGATAACAAGTGATTATGAGCTGCATTTTGTCAGATCTACCAGGTCATAAGATTTAGCAGACCCAGAAATAGTCCATACTTTGGAAGAATGGAAGTGACACACCCAAGATAAAGTATAAATAAGAAAAGATTATAAGCAAACTGCATGAGCAGGTAGCCCAGACTACCATTTTATTCACTACTGTTGAAATAATGAACTTCCCTAGGTGACCCATATGGCCTTATGAGGGATCTTTTATTATCAGATGAAGGTGAAAGAAAAATATCCAGCTTGGATTATGGATTGATAGTTCAAGTATGTGTTTACAAGTTAAAAATGTTTGGCACTCAGGGGTGGCTTTGATAGAAAAAAGCAAGAGAAAAACATTCCAATTGGCAAAATTTTGAATGGTACACCTGGCCCTCTACTTTGTGTGGAAAGAGAACCGACTGAGGTTATAGTCACACCCATGAGCAATGGTGAATGGCTCGGCTGGCTGGACATAACTGAAAGATGAAAGGCTGCAATATTAGAAACAAGTGGACTAGGATTAAAGGTGAGTGGATGGATATATGATAGTGAACAAAAAGTTTAAAAGTCCTTCAAGTCTTTCTATTACATGCTGATGCCTTCCAAAGACTGTAAGAGCAGTATCTTCCATTGAAATGGCACAATAAAAAAAGTAGATAAAATAACCTAACCAGCTGATGCTACTCAGATTTGGTCATTAAGCAGCCCAGTTTTGACACCATCCATCAACCACTTCTGGCCGTAGTGTTAGTGATGGAAGCTATGTCTGGGCCCAGTAGCGTGGGCTTCCATTCACTGATTCCAATCTAGCAAATGCTGCCACCAAATGCCAACCTGCCAGCAACACAGACTAATGCTAAATCTCTTATGTAAAACCATCTCTCAGGGAGACCAACTATCCACATGGTGGCAAATCGATAACATTTTGCTCCTTTACTCTGAAAGGCCCAGCAATTTATTCTAACAGAAATGGGCACTAATTTGGGATACGGATTTTCCTTTCTCACCTGGAGAGCCTCAGTTTAAGGCTCACAGAGTGTTTGATGTACAAGCACAAGTTCCCACATATCATTTTAGGAGATCAGGGCAGTGCATTTTACATCAAAGAAGAAGAAGGAGTAGGCTCATTACTATGAGAACTACTATAGTCGTATCACATATCAAACCACCCAGATACTGCAGCCTGATAGAATACTGGAAATTCCTATTAAAGGGACAGCTGAAGGTCCAGCTATCATAGGTATACATTCCACGGGATGCCTTAATCGTCATCCTGAACCTTAAACATCATTTCAGTGCCTCTTCAACACACCAACCCACAACACGAATACTAGCTGCTCAACCAATGTTTGTTGAAACGCACATAGCTAAAGTTCTCTCATAATCTGATACTAATACACTCTGTAGCAAACATTATGCCTGACTTCCCAGTATGCATCCCTCCCATACCAATGATCCAGTTAGACCATCAGAGTTAGTCCACTCTGTATCCCTCCCATACCAATGATTCATTTAGACCATCAGAGTTAGTCCACTCCCTTGGCTGGAGTCAGTCCTTTCACTACTCACAATGTATTCCCAGCCCCAACAACTTCCTGTGAAGCAGTTCACTGCGCACTGGCATAAATCCTGGGGGCTAAGGGGGAAAGGGATTGTAAACACCTCATCCAGTACATGTTGAGTTGTACCAATTTCTATCACTTGCATGAGTCTTATGAGACAGAACACTCATATACAGCAAGTTAAGTGAAACAAGTTTATTAATTACAAAAAAAAAACCCAGCAAGTTACATTAGAAGCTGGTTCCCCAAAGTTCAGGAAAGCTGCATAGAAAAGATGGAATCTCATCTGCATGGGCTCCACTTGCAATGCAGCTAAGAGACTTGGGAAAACATCCTGCTCTTGGTTTTATACCCTGGAGCAGCATGATACATTATAATAAAGGATTTCAGGGACCGGAACAGAGCCTAGGCTATTCTGCTAGTTCCCCCTTACCTCAGGATATTGCATTTCCAGAACATTCTACAGTTTTTCTTGACAACTACCAGGGAGAAAGGGATGAGAACTATATTGGTCCAAGGCCACCCATAGATCTGTCCTGAACTTCTGACCTCCATCAGTATCATCTTACTTCGATCACAGTATTCTTTTACCTGTGCTTCTACTGTAGCCTCTTATCTTTGCTTCTGCACTTTCCTCCTACAGTCTATTCTCGGCAGGTAGAATGAATTTTTTTTCAAAATGTAAATCAGATCATGCCTATCTACTCTGCAATGCCCTCCTGTCTCCTTTAGAAAAATGCAAATCAAAACCACAGTGAGATACCATCTCACACCAGTTAGAATGGCCATCATTAAAAAATCAGGAAACAACAGGTGCTGGAGAGGATGTGGAGAAATAGGAACA